>NC_071594.1:609222-909222 GCF_024509145.1 Vidua macroura
GCCCTCCACTTTTCCTCTGGTGAGCAAATGATTACAGAGGGAGAAGGTAGTACACACAGTGGGGAGCTGATAGCTGTCTGGAGTGTTTTTCAACGAGAAGCACAGAATTCCTCTTTGGTCTGCATCTACACTGACTCCTATGCTCTGTACCAAATGATCCTAATAATCCAGCTCATGACCCTGGCCAACCTGTTCTGGTGGACCTCTCTTACTATAGGACTAGTAGCACTTGTGCTAAAACCCCCTCTGAAGAAATATGCATGGGAATCCTCTGGTGCTCTAGGGAAAGAGCATTGGACAAATACATGCTGGATAATTCCATCATTCTAACTTTTCTGCCTCTCGGCGGCAGAATTCTGTTGTGTTTACTTTCTCAGAAGAACTCCGAGGGACATGAAGACCACCTAATCCATGATAAAACTGGTTGCGGGGATTGCTGGACTCCAGGACGGTTTGGGTGGGTGGTAACGAAGGATCTCTGAGGCCCGGTCTTTAGAGCATAGGGTTTATAATAAAGGATGAAGGGCCCTGCTTAGAGTTGCTAGCTGCAACTCGTGGCAGGCCCGGGGAGAGCGGGGGGAGAGAGAGAGATGGTGCCAGGTGGGTGTCCCAGCAGGAAGGTCCGAGAGAGAGAGCGTCCGGTCCCTCGGCCACACCTTATCAGGGGGCTTCAAGGTGGGCTGGGACAGGACTTGGGCCAATGGGGTTACAGACATCGGATACTTCAGGGGAGGGTTACAGGTATGGGATGAACCATACGTTGGGGGGTGAGACAGGACATTCCATTTGACCTTAGGATCTATCAGAAAGGGGGGGTTGCATTATTGTTTTCGGGATGCTCAGTAATGAAGGTTTGGTATTTCAAACCTCGTTTTCATCTCGATATCTGTATTCTCTGATTCTTTTGCCAGGCCCTCATATTTATAGGGCCTTGCTATTTCATCTTCCCCAACACTGGTAATACTTTTCTGCATCCTACCGCAACCCCATGGCCAGAAAGCAGCTGAGTGACCGTGGTCTGAACCAATTGTGGTAGCATGCAGAAAAAGTGAAAGGATCTCTTGAAGCACAAAAAGGTTTGTACGCAGCCAAGCATACAGGATTGTTGGCACAATTTCACATGAACACAAACTGTAGAAGTAGTTTGGTTTTGGTCCAAAAATACTGAAGCACTTTTTTTTTGTTTTGTTTTGTTTTTGTTTTTGTTTTTGTTTTTTAAGTTGAAAGTATTGATTCAAATACTGGAGTAGGACTTGATGTTAATGTTGTGACACCTACCACCCAACCACTGGTTACACTTAGCCCGAAAATTTTTGAAATTGGACCATATAGAATCAGGAAAACTGGCCAACAACAGATATTGTTTAATCTGTTATGGTCTCTTAAACAAGTCAAATTGCTGATGCAAAACAATATCTGAGAAATACAACCAGCTTGTTCACCCTTTTTGCAGACCTCTTTTCAGGCTTGGACAACCTGGCTGCGACAGTGGAAGCCTCCTAAAAACCGGCTGCCAAGAGACATAACTGGTCTTGTGGGAACAGGATTGGGAATCCTAAATAGTATTGATTCAGAAGTATGAATGAATAAATTGGCTTCCACAACTAAAGATTTAACCAAAATACAACAACCACTGCAATCGTCCTTATCAGCCTTGGGAACACATCAGTGGTTGCTATCAAACATTCTAGCAAATTGGGAAAAGATAAATGTAAATAATAGCAAATTGATCATTGATGCACTTAATGCCGCACAAAGCAACGTTTCCTTAGCTCTTAGCCGTATCCAGGCTCAATGATGGATGCAGTCAGTTGCTGCCTCAATTATAAGAGAAGGTGAAGAAGGCACTTTTCCCACTGAAATTAGGAAAATAGTCTGGGACAGTGCCACTGACTTTGAAAGAGATTTCCAATCCTGGTGGAATTTAGTGAATTTTACCTATGACCCTAACACAAACACAGCCACAGCATTTGCGTTGACCATAAGAAATGCCTGGGTGCATTTGATATTCCCTATCATTGCACTAGGATTAAATCATGATGGACCCACTTTCTATCCTTCTGAACATAGAGAATGGGCCCGTCAAATTGATGACAAATGGCAAACTGTCAATTTAGAGTCCTGTACCATCTGAGAACAACTAGGGTTTATCTGTGAAGGTAATGCAATTGTAGCTCAAGATATTTGTCTGGAGACAGAACAAAATAGCTGTCATTTTGATATTCATCCTAACGAGACTTCTGAAACAGTCCTTGTATCTACAGACAATGGGTGTGCCTGCTTCAGAACCGCTTGGGATACTGTGTTTATAGAAAGTACAGTAGTAGCTACTAAAAATCATTCCAATTTTTGTGCTTGCAACTTTACTAAAATTGCAGGATGTGATTTTTCTTTTGTAGCTCCAGTTACTTCACATGAACTTTTAGAATCCAATCTCACGTTGATTCACAAGCTACTGCCTACTCCCATTGGGATGAACCTTTCTCTGGTAAAGCAATTATTACTTCATCAAGATCTAATAGAGATCCTAGGAAAAATCAAGGGGAATGGACAGAAAACTCTGGTAACTGTTCATCATCATGTGCAAGAAATACATCGTGTTGTAGAAAGGGTGAAAAGTGATGCCGAGCACAAGTGGTGGGATACCCTTTTCGGGTGGTCACCCACCGCCACCGGTATCCTGAAGAAATTGTGTCATCCCATTGTTGTTCTTCTGATTTTAGTTATGATTGGTTTTGTTTTATCAGTAATCTTGCTTATTGTAAATTGGAGAATGATGAAACGATGAACAAAATTAACATCTATAATTAATGCACACCACTTGGCCGACATCCTTTACACTAGAGATGTTCCCAGGACAGTAGACACAAGAAGATGATAAGGTTAGAAGATATGTTTTACATCATTTTCTTTTATGATTTGTTCTAATCGCTGTTTTAATTATTTTTGTTTATTGTTTATAAAATTGTACTGAGTAATATCGATTATACTAGGTTTATTACTTTACTGTTTAATATTGATGATACTGGTTTATTATTTGATCAATTTATTGTTTAATTGATTCATATTGATTATTATTTAAATAACTATTATTGATTTACTAATTGTATTTTGCTTATTGTTTAATTATAATTTGTTGTGATGACTAATATGTTGTGATTGTTTTAGTTTTCCCGTTTTCTCTTTCTTTCCCTTTTCCTCTTCTCTTTTCCCTGGGACCTGCTGCCAACACTTGACGAGTCCTGAAGACTCCACGACGACACCATGGAATCCTGCTGATGAAGATCTTTCGAGGGCAATCGTCAGTCACGGGGTGGTGTAAGAGCCCGTCAGAAGCCCCTCATTTTCCATTCTGCCTTCCGATTGCCACAAGAAAGAATCCCTTCCCCCACTGTAGTTCCGGCTTAGAACAGGACACAGCACAGGTGGGACCACTGAACCGTCATGCTGGCTGTTCCCAACAAGGCCTGGTAAGAACTTGGCAAGGAGTTGGCAAGGACTTGGCAAAGACCTGACATGGAGCCAGCACGGGACAGCCTGATGCGCGGCCTGCTTCTAATCTCCGTTCTTAAGCCCAATGAACTTTTGGGGTGACTCTCGCGGTCCTTCACTGAAGACCCCTCATCTGCCTCGTTACCACTGTGACAAAGAAAGAATGAGAACCCTCCTCCCAAGGACTGAGACTGAGACCCCTGCTATAGGGAGGAGGGGAAATTGGTGGTCTGACCACTAATGACATGACCTGTTTCCCTTCAGTGATTCAAATGGACTTATTCTTCATTGGATTCGTCTTGCTTTGGTGGTTTCTGTGGACTCACCCGTTCCCTCGGGGCAATTACAATGGACTTTCATTATTACACTTGTTCCCCCCCTCTCTCCTCTGTGGACTATAATTGGAGCCCCGAGTCGACCAGAACTTCGAAGACTCCCCCGACACGACAGACGGATCCCCATCGTCCGGAGCACTGAGGATCTCGCCTGTGTTGGTAGCTATTCCCATAGCCCTGTTCTCTCTCTAACCTTTTATCTCCTTTCAGATCCCCACTATCGCGTTTACTGTTTTGGCCCCTACTAAAGGTGCATTTGTTGTGATTAACTGATAGTCCCTTGTTGTTTGCCTTTGTTGCACTTTTGGGATGGGTGAAAAGAACCATCACGACACCCCGCAAGAAGCGGATCGTGACAGAGGCGGGCTGGTTACCCCAGACCTGCTAAGCGAGAGCGGCAGTCTCCCATGCTGCGTTTCCGTCTTTTTCGCGAGAAAAGCGGCCAGTAAAGAGACGAAGCGAGTAATAAAAAGAGTGAGAGAACCCCCCTGGGACTGGGTCTCAGAGAAAGAGTGGGACCCCTTAGTGGGGGGGGGGGGGGGAGTAAAATGTAATTAATTAGAAAAAAAAATTAATGAAAAGGTAAAAAGAGGGTTTTCTTGGCATAATCTATTGGGGAAAAATAAAAGGTAAAATGTGTAGGAGGGGCCCCTAAAAATTCTGCTGGATTGAGGGATAAGAATGCCCGAGAACATCCAAGATCAAACCTGCTGGATTGAGGGATTAATATTCCAAGAGCATCCAGGGTTGATTCAAACCTGCTGGATTGAGGGATTAATGTTCCAAGAGCATCCAGGGTTGATTCAAACCTGCTGGATTGAGGGATTAATGTTCCAAGAGCATCCAGGGTTAAGTCAAACCTGCTGGGTTGAGGGATTAACATTCCAAGAGCACCCAGAATTAAGTTTGCTGGGTTGTTGAGAGCACCCAAGATTGAGTAAAAATTTTGCCAGTTTGAAGAGAAGTCTGACAGGATCTAGAGTTGGGAACCACACAGCTAGATTGAGGGGTATCCAAGAACACTGGGACTAGCCAGGGACACCTACAAGTGTAATAGGTGTGTTGAAAAAGAAAAGGTACCTTGTTGTTGTGGTTGTTTTGTTATGTGTAAGAGTAAGTAAAATAAAGTTAAGTGAATGTAGACGAAGGAAAGTATATGTATGCATCCTGCCCTGTTAAGCAGCCTCACTGTGCTTCCCTGCTGTCACCGACAAACACAAGTTACGAACCCTCAGAACTGAAAAAGTTCCATCAAATATTGCTTCCATTGATGACCATGATATTGTCTATAATACCTTGTTCCAACTTATGTTATGTAAGTGTTAATACCCCTATCCTACCAGTTGGTAAACCTGATGGGTCATACCGGTTAGTACAGGATCTGCGGGCCATAAACAAGGTCACTGAGGATCTGTATCCTGTGGTGGCCAATCCCTACACGTTATTAACTTGCTTAACCCCCGAGCTAACTTGGTTTACCGTTTTAGATTTAAAAGATGCCTTCTTTTGCCTTCCTATCCACGAAGCCAGAAAATTTTTGCATTTGAATGGGAAAATCCTAAGAGCGGGCGAAGAACTCAACTGACATGGACCAGACTCCCACAAGGATTCAAAAACTCACCCACTTTGTTTGGAGAACAACTTGCAAAAGAATTAGAGACCTGAGAAGCCCCTCCAGAGGAAGGGAAGTTGCTAGAGTACGTAGATGACATCCTGATAGCCACACGGACAAGGGAAGCATGCACGGCCTGGACGATAAGCCTCTTGAACTTTTTGGGGCTCCAAGGGTACCGAGTATCAAAGAAAAAAGCCCAAGTAGTAAACCAGAAAGTAACTTATCTGGGTTACGAAGTCAGTGCTAGACAACGTACCTTGGGCCAAAGCCGGAAGGAGGCAATATGCCAGAGCCCAAAACCTCAGACGGTAAAGGAACTACGAACTTTCCTGAGGATGACAGGGTGGTGCAGGTTATGGATCTATAACTATGGACTGTTTGTTAAGCCCTTCTATGAACTGATTGCAATTGAAAGCAGGAACATCCAAGAGACAAAGGAAGCTACGCAAGCTTTCAACCAGCTGAAAAAAGCCCTCATGTCAGCTCCAGCCCTGAGATTGCCGGACGTGAGTAAGCCTTTCCTTTTATTCTCCCATGAGAAGCAAGGAATCGCCTTAGGAATACTAGCACAGGACCTGGGCCCATATCGGAGAGCAGTGGCTTACTTCTCTAAGCAATTGGATACAGCAGCTAAAGGGTGGCCTGGGTGCCTCAGAGCTGTTGCAGCAGTCATCCTGAACATCCAAGAGGCACACAAATTCACCCTAGGCCAGAAAAGAACTGTGCTAGTGTCTCACACAGTGTCTGCAGTGCTAGAGGTAAAAGGTGGGCATTGGCTTTCCCCACAACGGCTCCTGAGATACCAAGCTATCATAGCGGAGCAAGATGATGTAGAGATAGTAGTGGCTAACATTGTCAATCCAGCCTCCTTCCTCAGTAGAAACCAAGGGGAACCAGTGGAACATGACTGCCTGGAGACCATTGAAGCCACCTACTCCAGCTGCCCTGACTCGAAGGACACCCCTCTCGAGAATGCAGAAGTCTCGTTTACTGATGGAAGCAGTTATATCATCAGTGGAAAACGGCACGCCGGCTAGGCAGTTCCAACGTGCAAGGAAGTAATATCATCTGGGCCCCTGCCAACAAATACCTCTGCACAGAAGGCCGAGATAATTGCTCTAACTCGGGCCCTAGAATTGGCAAGAGGGAAAGAAATAAACATATACACGGACTCGAAGTATGCATTTGGAGTAGTGCATGCTCACAGAGCCATTTAGAAAGAGAGAGGACTGCTGAAGTCTCAAGGGAAAAATATTAAAGATGCATCAGAAGTACTGCGACTTCTAGCAGCAGTCCAGTTGCCAGAGAAAGTAGCGATCATGCACATTAAGGCACATCAGAAGATCAACTCCGAATTGGAAGAAGGAAACGAGCTGGCAGATAGGGAAGCAAAAGAAGCAGCAAGACGGGCAAATTTCCCCTAAAGGTAAGCCAAGATACAACAAACCAGAAAAAAAATTAATCTATGAGCAAAAAGGAGACTATAACCAAGAGGGATGGGCCACCATAGAAGGAAAATTAGTTCTACCCTCCTATTTATGATGGTCCCTAATAAAGGAAGAACACCAGAAAACCATTGGGGTATTGATGCTCTAGCATAACTAGACATTTACAACTCGACAATGTGACCTTTGCCTCCAGACCAACCCCAAAAATACTCCCAAACCAAAGGTTAGCCAGATGAGGAAGGGTCATGGGCCGGAGCAGCAATGGCAGATTGATTGTACAGAATTGCCAAGAAAAGGGGGGTATAAGTTTTTCCTGGTGCTAACAGATACCTTTTCAGGATGGCCAGAAGCATTCCCCACCAGGACTTCTAAAGCTCAAGAAGTAACTAAGGTATTGGTACAAGAAAACATACCACGCTTTAGAGTCCTGGACACAATCTCCTCAAATAGAGGACCACATTTTATTGTAAAATTCGTGCAACAAGTTAGCCAATACTTGAACATAGACTGAGAACTTCGCACCCCATATAACCCACAATCAAGTGGTCAGGTAAAAAAAATGAATCATTTGATCAAACAACAAATTGTACAATTGGGACAAGAAGCTAATTTGTCATGGACTCAATCCCTCCCATTAGCACTACTGCAGATCCGAACCAAACCCAAGACTAAAGAAAAGCTAAACCACTTTGAATTGCTTTATGAAAAACCATATGGGGTGCGAAAGAGAATGTCTACCCAAGACATGTCACTAACCTCCTGTATGTTAAGTCTCTTAACTTGGTGTATCCAGCACCAATCACTAGCTAATAAACACAAGTCATAACTAGTGAAATACACTGTTTAGAAGACTTTATGTCACCCAATTATAATCCTATTAATTTTAGTTACTGTAAGTTTAATGATGTCTACTTTAACACTCATGTAGAATTCGAGGATGTTAAAACACATGGCCAGTCTGACATCACTCTCTAGAACTCCTAGAATCTTACTGAAAGAGGACGGTCATGATAGTAGATCAGAATTTAAATCAAGACCCCTGTAGTAAAAGAATTTAATCTATTTTAAGAAAAGGGGGGACTGAAGCAGAGATTTTTAGAGTTAGGTTAACAAAATGAATGAAGCATTTCTAATTTAGCTTGTAGAGTTATGTGTTGAATTTTCAACCTTTTACTTAAGAAACCTCTGCCTAGTACAAAGGGCATAGGAAAATGCAAATTTCTGAAGCTTCTTGCATAGAGAACAATACCAGAAGAAGGAAAGAACCCAGATAAAGAAGCTCCTCTGTCTCCAAGCCTATCAAGACTGACAGACGTACTCAGATAAGCACCAAAGGACCAAAAGCGCACGCGCAGAGAGGAAAAGTTCAAAAGTTCAATCATGAGGAAGACCACAATCTTCAGCCTCAGGACCACCAAGAGACCCCCGTACGACCACCACAGCAAACCACGCATGCCCAGAAGGGCGTGGACTTACTTCGCATGAGAAGCGAGGACAGGCGGGGCCAGGGGTGGAATATGCATGAAAATGTTGTGCAATGTATTGCATATGGAACGTCTTTAAGAATAAAAGTGTGGGTCACACTGAGGCTCGGGGCACAAGTTTTGGAGAGCTATCTCACTTGTGCCGGGCGCTGACATACGTACCCACTTCATAACTACCCCAGGTTATGGAGTCTATTTATTTCTTCCGCGTATCGTTTCAGAGGTTTCTTCCCTTCGCCAGGCTGCAACGTGCCCGCTAGTACCAAGAACTGGGCAGGAGTGGGCAGAGAGCACGGCCATCTGCCAGCAGGTTGCAGCTTGCCCAGGAAAATGCAGTGTCCTTGGAATGTGCAGCAAATCTTATTTCCTGGCAAGGTCGGGCTAAGTGAGCAGTGCTGGTACACTTTCTCCTTGAGAACTGGAGCGGAAAAGCTTTGCGCTAAGATGTAGGCGACTAGAGAGGCAGAATACGCAGCCCCGGAGCTGGCCGAAAGCAAGTGCCGCTTCCCGGCGTCTTTCGGCAAAAGCGGCGCTTCGGAGCGCACCGCTGCCGCTCCAGTCATCTGTGCGCGAAGTTGCCGCTTCTTCGCCTCCGGCAGCCGGAGATCGCGGTAGCTTGCAAGAGGCGAAGAACGAAGCCGCGAAGAAGCCGGCTTGTGTGCGAAACTCGCAGACAGCTGCAGGACGGTGGCTGCCGCTCTCCTGCCTCTTGAATTCACTCTTGGCATGCCAATGGGAGGTGTTCCAGGACAACCTTCCTGAGTTTTTATTTTGGTTTTCATGCATCCCACCTTGGAAATTCTTGTTGCTCCCCAGAGGCTCCGAGATGCAGAGAACACGGTGGCAGCTGCTGAAAAGAAAGGCAACTGTTAGTTGGTCAAGAAGCAAGAACCTAGGCAGTTGACTGTGCTTGGCGAGGAGCAGCTGCTGGATTCTTGCAATTGCCTTCAGTGCGCACAGAAGCCCGCTGCTCTGCTGCTTGGTTTTTCGCCTTCAGTCAATTACACACTGCTGAAGTTGAGGCAGGCAGTTCAGCTTTGCTGCTTTTCAGCATCTCATCTGCCCTTCTGCTCTGTGACAGCTCTCGAGGTTTCTTGCCTTCGCCAGGCTGCAACGTGCCAGCTACTACCCAGAGCTGGGCAGGAGTGGGCAGAGAGCACGGCCATTTGCCAGCAGGTTGCAGCTTGCCCAGGAAAATGCAGTGTCCTTGGAATGTGCAGCAAATCCTATTTCCTGGCAAGGTCGGGCTAAGTGAGCAGTGCTGGTACACTTTCTCCTTGAGAACTGGAGCGGAAAAGCTTTTCGCTAAGATGTAGGCGACTAGAGAGGCAGAATACGCAGCTCCGCAGCTGGCCGAAAGCAAGTGCCGCTTCCCGGCGTCTTTCGGCAAAAGCGGCGCTTCGGAGCGCACCGCTGCCGCTCCAGTCATCTGTGCGCGAAGTAGCCGCTTCTTGGCCTCCGGCAGCCGGAGATCGCTGTAGCTTGCATAGGCGAAGAACGAAGCCGCGAAGAAGCCGGCTTGTGTGCGAAGCTCGCAGACAGCTGCAGGACGGTGGCTGCCGCTCTCCAAGCCTGTTGAATTCACTCTTGGCATGCGAGTGGGAGGTGTTCCAGGACAATTTTCCTGGGTTTTGACGTAGTCCTGCTACATCCCTCCTTGGAAATTCCTGCTGCTCCCCAGAGGCTCCGAGATGCAGAGAACACGGTGGCAGCTGCTGAAAAGAAGGGCAACTGTGAGTTGGTCAAGAAGCAAGAACACAGGCAGTTGACTGTGCTTGGCTAGGAGCAGCTGCAGGATTCTTGCAATTGCCTTCAGTGCGCACAGAAGCCCGCTGCTCTGCTGCTTGGCTTTTCGCCTTCAGTCAATTACACACTGCTGAAGTTGAGGCAGGCAGTTCAGCTTTGCTGCTTTTCAGCATCTCAGCTGCCCTTCTGCTCTCTGACAGCTCTCCAGGTTTCTTGCCTTCGCCAGGCTGCAACGTGCCCGCTAGTACCAAGAACTGGGCAGGAGTGGGCAGAGGGCACGGCCATTTGCCAGCAGGGTGCAGCTTGCCCAGGAAAATGCAGTGTCCTTGGAATGTGCAGCAAATCCTATTTCCTGGCAAGGTCGGGCTAAGTGAGCAGTGCTGGTACACTTTCTCCTTGAGAACTGGAGCGGAAAAGCTTTTCGCTAAGATGTAGGCGACTCGAGAGGCAGAATACGGAGCTCCGCAGCTGGGCGAAAGCAAGTGCCGCTTCCCGGCGTCTTTCGGCAAAAGCGGCGCTTCGGAGCGCACCGCTGCCGCTCCAGTCATCTGTGCGCGAAGTAGCCGCTTCTTGGCCTCCGGCAGCCGGAGATCGCGGTAGCTTGCATAGGCGAAGAACGAAGCCGCGAAGAAGCCGGCTTGTGTGCGAAGCTCGCAGACAGCTGCAGGACGGTGGCTGCCGCTCTCCAAGCCTGTTGAATTCACTCTTGGCATGCGAGTGGGAGGTGTTCCAGGACAATTTTCCTGGGTTTTGACGTAGTCCTGCTACATCCCTCCTTGGAAATTCTTGCTGCTCCCCAGAGGCTCCGAGATGCAGAGAACACGGTGGCAGCTGCTGAAAAGAAGGGCAACTGTGAGTTGGTCAAGAAGCAAGAACACAGGCAGTTGACTGTGCTTGGCTAGGAGCAGCTGCAGGATTCTTGCAATTGCCTTCAGTGCGCACAGAAGCCCGCTGCTCTGCTGCTTGGTTTTTCGCCTTCAGTCAATTACACACTGCTGAAGTTGAGGCAGGCAGTTCAGCTTTGCTGCTTTTCAGCATCTCAGCTGCCCTTCTGCTCTGTGACAGCTCTCCAGGTTTCTTGCCTTCGCCAGGCTGCAACGTGCCCGCTAGTACCAAGAACTGGGCAGGAGTGGGCAGAGAGCACGGCCATCTGCCAGCAGGTTGCAGCTTGCCCAGGAAAATGCAGTGTCCTTGGAATGTGCAGCAAATCCTATTTCCTGGCAAGGTCGGGCTAAGTGAGCAGTGCTGGGACACTTTCTCCTTGAGAACTGGAGCGGAAAAGCTTTTCGCTAAGATGTAGGCGACTCGAGAGGCAGAATACGCAGCTCCGCAGCTGGCCGAAAGCAAGTGCCGCTTCCCGGCGTCTTTCGGCAAAAGCGGCGCTTCGGAGCGCACCGCTGCCGCTCCAGTCATCTGTGCGCGAAGTAGCCGCTTCTTGGCCTCCGGCAGCCGGAGATCGCGGTAGCTTGCAAGAGGCGAAGGACGAAGCCGCGAAGAAGCCGGATGGTGCGAAACTCGCAGACAGCTGCAGGACGGTGGCTGCCGCTCTCCAAGCCTGTTGAATTCACTCTTGGCATGCCAATGGGAGGTGTTCCAGGACAATTTTCCTGGGTTTTGACGTAGTCCTGCTACATCCCTCCTTGGAAATTCTTGTTGCTCCCCAGAGGCTCCGAGATGCAGAGAACACGGTGGCAGCTGCTGAGAAGAAGGGCAACTGTGAATTGGTCAAGAAGCAAGAACCTAGGCAATTGACTGTGCTTGGCGAGGAGCAGCTGCTGGATTCTTGCAATTGCCTTCAGTGCGCACAGAAGCCCGCTGCTCTGCTGCTTGGTTTTTCGCCTTCAGTCAATTACACACTGCTGAAGTTGAGGCAGGCAGTTCAGCTTTGCTGCTTTTCAGCATCTCAGCTGCCCTTCTGCTCTGTGACAGCTCTCCAGGTTTCTTGCCTTCGCCAGGCTGCAACGTGCCCGCTAGTACCAAGAACTGGGCAGGAGTGGGCAGAGAGGACGGCCATCTGCCAGCAGGTTGCAGCTTGCCCAGGAAAATGCAGTGTCCTTGGAATGTGCAGCAAATCTCATTTCCTGGCAAGGTCGGGCTAAGTGAGCAGTGCTGGTA
Organism: Vidua macroura; assembly: GCF_024509145.1. Lineage (NCBI taxonomy): Eukaryota > Metazoa > Chordata > Aves > Passeriformes > Viduidae > Vidua > Vidua macroura. The sequence continues at coordinate 621,458 of NC_071594.1, forward strand.
CACTTTCTCCTTGAGAACTGGAGCGGAAAAGCTTTGCGCTAAGATGTAGGCGACTAGAGAGGCAGAATACGGAGCTCCGCAGCTGGGCGAAAGCAAGTGCCGCTTCCCGGCGTCTTTCGGCAAAAGCGGCGCTTCGGAGCGCACCGCTGCCGCTCCAGTCATCTGTGCGCGAAGTAGCCGCTTCTTGGCCTCCGGCAGCCGGAGATCGCTGTAGCTTGCATAGGCGAAGAACGAAGCCGCGAAGAAGCCGGCTTGTGTGCGAAGCTCGCAGACAGCTGCAGGACGGTGGCTGCCGCTCTCCAAGCCTGTTGAATTCACTCTTGGCATGCGAGTGGGAGGTGTTCCAGGACAATTTTCCTGGGTTTTGACGTAGTCCTGCTACATCCCTCCTTGGAAATTCTTGCTGCTCCCCAGAGGCTCCGAGATGCAGAGAACACGGTGGCAGCTGCTGAAAAGAAGGGCAACTGTGAGTTGGTCAAGAAGCAAGAACACAGGCAGTTGACTGTGCTTGGCTAGGAGCAGCTGCAGGATTCTTGCAATTGCCTTCAGTGCGCACAGAAGCCCGCTGCTCTGCTGCTTGGCTTTTCGCCTTCAGTCAATTACACACTGCTGAAGTTGAGGCAGGCAGTTCAGCTTTGCTGCTTTTCAGCATCTCAGCTGCCCTTCTGCTCTGTGACAGCTCTCCAGGTTTCTTGCCTTCGCCAGGCTGCAACGTGCCCGCTAGTACCAAGAACTGGGCAGGAGTGGGCAGAGAGCACGGCCATCTGCCAGCAGGTTGCAGCTTGCCCAGGAAAATGCAGTGTCCTTGGAATGTGCAGCAAATCCTATTTCCTGGCAAGGTCGGGCTAAGTGAGCAGTGCTGGTACACTTTCTCCTTGAGAACTGGAGCGGAAAAGCTTTTCGCTAAGATGTAGGCGACTAGAGAGGCAGAATACGGAGCTCCGCAGCTGGCCGAAAGCAAGTGCCGCTTCCCGGCGTCTTTCGGCAAAAGCGGCGCTTCGGAGCGCACCGCTGCCGCTCCAGTCATCTGTGCGCGAAGTAGCCGCTTCTTGGCCTCCGGCAGCCGGAGATCGCGGTAGCTTGCAAGAGGCGAAGAACGAAGCCGCGAAGAAGCCGGCTTGTGTGCGAAGCTCGCAGACTGCTGCAGGACGGTGGCTGCTGCTCTCCAGCCTGTTGAATTCAATCTTGGCATGCGAGTGGAAGGTGTTCCAGGACAATTTTCCTGGGTTTTGACGTAGTCCTACTACATCCCACCTTGTAAATTCTTGCTGCTCCCCTGAGGCTCCGAGATGCAGAGAACACGGTGGCAGCTGCTGAGAAGAAGGGCAACTGTGAATTGGTCAAGAAGCAAGAACCTAGGCAGTTGACTGTGCTTGGCGAGGAGCAGCTGCTGGATTCTTGCAATTGCCTTCAGTGCGCACAGAAGCCCGCTGCTCTGCTGCTTGGTTTTTCGCCTTCAGTCAATTACACACTGCTGAAGTTGAGGCAGGCAGTTCAGCTTTGCTGCTTTTCAGCATCTCAGCTGCCCTTCTGCTCTGTGACAGCTCTCCAGGTTTCTTGCCTTCGCCAGGCTGCAACGTGCCCGCTACTACACAGAGCTGGGCAGGAGTGGGCAGAGAGCACGGCCATCTGCCAGCAGGTTGCAGCTTGCCCAGGAAAATGCAGTGTCCTTGGAATGTGCAGCAAATCTTATTTCCTGGCAAGGTCGGGCTAAGTGAGCAGTGCTGGGACACTTTCTCCTTGAGAACTGGAGCGGAAAAGCTTTTGGCTAAGATGTAGGCGACTAGAGAGGCAGAATACGGAGCTCCGCAGCTGGCCGAAAGCAAGTGCCGCTTCCCGGCGTCTTTCGGCAAAAGCGGCGCTTCGGAGCGCACCGCTGCCGCTCCAGTCATCTGTGCGCGAAGTTGCCGCTTCTTCGCCTCCGGCAGCCGGAGATCGCGGTAGCTTGCAAGAGGCGAAGAACGAAGCCGCGAAGAAGCCGGCTTGTGTGCGAAGCTCGCAGACAGCTGCAGGACGGTGGCTGCTGCTCTCCAGCCTGTTGAATTCAATCTTGGCATGCGAGTGGAAGGTGTTCCAGGACAATTTTCCTCGGTTTTGACGTAGTCCTACTACATCCCTCCTTGGAAATTCTTGTTGCTCCCCAGAGGCTCCGAGATGCAGAGAACACGGTGGCAGCTGCTGAGGAGAAGGGCAACTGTGAATTGGTCAAGAAGCAAGAACCTAGGCAGTTGACAGTGCTTGGCGAGGAGCAGCTGCTGGATTCTTGCAATTGCCTTCAGTGCGCACAGAAGCCCGCTGCTCTGCTGCTTGGTTTTTCGCCTTCAGTCAATTACACACTGCTGAAGTTGAGGCAGGCAGTTCAGCTTTGCTGCTTTTCAGCATCTCAGCTGCCCTTCTGCTCTGTGACAGCTCTCGAGGTTTCTTGCCTTCGCCAGGCTGCAACGTGCCCGCTAGTACCAAGAACTGGGCAGGAGTGGGCAGAGAGCACGGCCATCTGCCAGCAGGTTGCAGCTTGCCCAGGAAAATGCAGTGTCCTTGGAATGTGCAGCAAATCCTATTTCCTGGCAAGGTCGGGCTAAGTGAGCAGTGCTGGTACACTTTCTCCTTGAGAACTGGAGCGGAAAAGCTTTTGGCTAAGATGTAGGCGAGTAGAGAGGCAGAATACGGAGCTCCGCAGCTGGCCGAAAGCAAGTGCCGCTTCCCGGCGTCTTTCGGCAAAAGCGGCGCTTCGGAGCGCACCGCTGCCGCTCCAGTGATCTGTGCGCGAAGTTGCCGCTTCTTCGCCTCCGGCAGCCGGAGATCGCGGTAGCTTGCATAGGCGAAGAACGAAGCCGCGAAGAAGCCGGCTTGTGTGCGAAGCTCGCAGACAGCTGCAGGACGGTGGCTGCCGCTCTCCAAGCCTGTTGAATTCACTCTTGGCATGCCAATGGGAGGTGTTCCAGGACAATTTTCCTGGGTTTTGACGTAGTCCTGCTACATCCCTCCTTGGAAATTCTTGCTGCTCCCCAGAGGCTCCGAGATGCAGAGAACACGGTGGCAGCTGCTGAAAAGAAGGGCAACTGTGAGTTGGTCAAGAAGCAAGAACACAGGCAGTTGACTGTGCTTGGCGAGGAGCAGCTGCTGGATTCTTGCAATTGCCTTCAGTGCGCACAGAAGCCCGCTGCTCTGCTGCTTGGCTTTTCGCCTTCAGTCAATTACACACTGCTGAAGTTGAGGCAGGCAGTTCAGCTTTGCTGCTTTTCAGCATCTCAGCTGCCCTTCTGCTCTGTGACAGCTCTCCAGGTTTCTTGCCTTCGCCAGGCTGCAAGGTGCCCGCTACTACCCAGAGCTGGGCAGGAGTGGGCAGAGAGCAAGGCCATTTGCCAGCAGGTTGCAGCTTGCCCAGGAAAATGCAGTGTCCTTGGAATGTGCAGCAAATCTCATTTCCTGGCAAGGTCGGGCTAAGTGAGCAGTGCTGGTACACTTTCTCCTTGAGAACTGGAGCGGAAAAGCTTTTCGCTAAGATGTAGGCGACTAGAGAGGCAGAATACGGAGCTCCGCAGCTGGCCGAAAGCAAGTGCCGCTTCCCGGCGCCTTTCGGCAAAAGCGGCGCTTCGGAGCGCACCGCTGCCGCTCCAGTCATCTGTGCGCGAAGTTGCCGCTTCTTCGCCTCCGGCAGCCGGAGATCGCGGTAGCTTGCATAGGCGAAGAACGAAGCCGCGAAGAAGCCGGCTTGTGTGCGAAGCTCGCAGACAGCTGCAGGACGGTGGCTGCCGCTCTCCAAGCCTGTTGAATTCACTCTTGGCATGCGAGTGGGAGGTGTTCCAGGACAATTTTCCTGGGTTTTGACGTAGTCCTGCTACATCCCTCCTTGGAAATTCTTGCTGCTCCCCAGAGGCTCCGAGATGCAGAGAACACGGTGGCAGCTGCTGAAAAGAAGGGCAACTGTGAGTTGGTCAAGAAGCAAGAACACAGGCAGTTGACTGTGCTTGGCGAGGAGCAGCTGCTGGATTCTTGCAATTGCCTTCAGTGCGCACAGAAGCCCGCTGCTCTGCTGCTTGGCTTTTCGCCTTCAGTCAATTACACACTGCTGAAGTTGAGGCAGGCAGTTCAGCTTTGCTGCTTTTCAGCATCTCAGCTGCCCTTCTGCTCTGTGACAGCTCTCCAGGTTTCTTGCCTTCGCCAGGCTGCAAGGTGCCCGCTACTACCCAGAGCTGGGCAGGAGTGGGTAGAGAGCAAGGCCATTTGCCAGCAGGTTGCAGCTTGCCCAGGAAAATGCAGTGTCCTTGGAATGTGCAGCAAATCTTATTTCCTGGCAAGGTCGGGCTAAGTGAGCAGTGCTGGTACACTTTCTCCTTGAGAACTGGAGCGGAAAAGCTTTGCGCTAAGATGTAGGCGACTAGAGAGGCAGAATACGGAGCTCCGCAGCTGGGCGAAAGCAAGTGCCGCTTCCCGGCGTCTTTCGGCAAAAGCGGCGCTTCGGAGCGCACCGCTGCCGCTCCAGTCATCTGTGCGCGAAGTTGCCGCTTCTTCGCCTCCGGCAGCCGGAGATCGCGGTAGCTTGCATAGGCGAAGAACGAAGCCGCGAAGAAGCCGGCTTGTGTGCGAAGCTCGCAGACAGCTGCAGGACGGTGGCTGCCGCTCTCCAAGCCTGTTGAATTCACTCTTGGCATGCGAGTGGAAGGTGTTCCAGGACAATTTTCCTGGGTTTTGACGTAGTCCTACTACATCCCACCTTGGAAATTCTTGCTGCTCCCCAGAGGCTCCGAGATGCAGAGAACACGGTGGCAGCTGCTGAGAAGAAGGGCAACTGTGAGTTGGTCAAGAAGCAAGAACACAGGCAGTTGACTGTGCTTGGCGAGGAGCAGCTGCTGGATTCTAGCAATTGCCTTCAGTGCGCACAGAAGCCCGCTGCTCTTCTGCTTCGTGTTTCGCCTTCAGTCAATTGCACATTGCTGAAGCTGAGGCAGGCAGTTCAGCTTTGCTGCTTTTCAGCATCTCAGCTGCTTTCTGCTCTGTGACAGCTCTCGAGGTGAAATAGAGATTTTTAGAGTTAGGTTAACAAAATGAATTAAGCATTTCTAATTTAGCTTGTAGAGTTATGTGTTGAATTTTCAACCTTTTGCTTAAGAAACCTCTGCCTAATACAAAGGGCAAAGGAAAATGCAAATTTCTGAATCTTCTCGCATGAAGAACAATACCAGAAGAAGGAAAGAACCCTTTCCTTCTGAATTAAAATAAAGAAGCTCCTCTGTCTCCAAGCCTATCAAGACTGACAGACGTACTCAGATAAGCACCAAAGGACCAAAAGCGCACGCGCAGAGAGGAAAAGTTCAAAAGTTCAATCATGAGGAAGACCACAATCTTCAGCCTCAGGACCCCCGTACGACCACCACAGCAAACCACGCATGCCCAGAAGGGCGTGGACTTACTTCGCATGAGAAGCGAGGACAGGCGGGGCCAGGGGTGGAATATGCATGAAAAAGTTGTGCAATGTATTGCATATGGAACGTCTTTAAGAATAAAAGTGTGGGTCAGACTGAGGCTCGGGGCACAAGTTTTGGAGAGCTATCTCACTTGTGCCGGGCGCTGACATACGTACCCACTTCATAACTACCCCAGGTTATGGAGTCTATTGATTTCTTCCGCGTATCGTTTCAGAGGTTTCTTGACTTCGCCAGGCTGCAACGTGCCCGCTAGTACCAAGAACTGGGCAGGAGTGGGCAGAGAGCACGGCCATCTGCCAGCAGGTTGCAGCTTGCCCAGGAAAATGCAGTGTCCTTGGAATGTGCAGCAAATCCTATTTCCTGGCAAGGTCGGGCTAAGTGAGCAGTGCTGGGACACTTTCTCCTTGAGAACTGGAGCGGAAAAGCTTTGCGCTAAGATGTAGGCGACTAGAGAGGCAGAATACGGAGCTCCGCAGCTGGCCGAAAGCAAGTGCCGCTTCCCGGCGTCTTTCGGCAAAAGCGGCGCTTCGGAGCGCACCGCTGCCGCTCCAGTCATCTGTGCGCGAAGTAGCCGCTTCTTGGCCTCCGGCAGCCGGAGATCGCGGTAGCTTGCAAGAGGCGAAGGACGAAGCCGCGAAGAAGCCGGATGGTGCGAAACTCGCAGACAGCTGCAGGACGGTGGCTGCCGCTCTCCAAGCCTGTTGAATTCACTCTTGGCATGCCAATGGGAGGTGTTCCAGGACAATTTTCCTGGGTTTTGACGTAGTCCTGCTACATCCCTCCTTGGAAATTCTTGTTGCTCCCCAGAGGCTCCGAGATGCAGAGAACACGGTGGCAGCTGCTGAGAAGAAGGGCAACTGTGAATTGGTCAAGAAGCAAGAACCTAGGCAATTGACTGTGCTTGGCGAGGAGCAGCTGCTGGATTCTTGCAATTGCCTTCAGTGCGCACAGAAGCCCGCTGCTCTGCTGCTTGGTTTTTCGCCTTCAGTCAATTACACACTGCTGAAGTTGAGGCAGGCAGTTCAGCTTTGCTGCTTTTCAGCATCTCAGCTGCCCTTCTGCTCTCTGACAGCTCTCCAGGTTTCTTGCCTTCGCCAGGCTGCAACGTGCCCGCTAGTACCCAGAGCTGGGCAGGAGTGGGCAGAGAGCACGGCCATCTGCCAGCAGGTTGCAGCTTGCCCAGGAAAATGCAGTGTCCTTGGAATGTGCAGCAAATCTTATTTCCTGGCAAGGTCGGGCTAAGTGAGCAGTGCTGGTACACTTTCTCCTTGAGAACTGGAGCGGAAAAGCTTTTCGCTAAGATGTAGGCGACTAGAGAGGCAGAATACGGAGCTCCGCAGCTGGCCGAAAGCAAGTGCCGCTTCCCGGCGCCTTTCGGCAAAAGCGGCGCTTCGGAGCGCACCGCTGCCGCTCCAGTGATCTGTGCGCGAAGTTGCCGCTTCTTCGCCTCCGGCAGCCGGAGATCGCGGTAGCTTGCATAGGCGAAGAACGAAGCCGCGAAGAAGCCGGCTTGTGTGCGAAGCTCGCAGACAGCTGCAGGACGGTGGCTGCCGCTCTCCAAGCCTGTTGAATTCACTCTTGGCATGCCAATGGGAGGTGTTCCAGGACAATTTTCCTGGGTTTTGACGTAGTCCTGCTACATCCCTCCTTGGAAATTCTTGCTGCTCCCCAGAGGCTCCGAGATGCAGAGAACACGGTGGCAGCTGCTGAAAAGAAGGGCAACTGTGAGTTGGTCAAGAAGCAAGAACACAGGCAGTTGACTGTGCTTGGCGAGGAGCAGCTGCTGGATTCTTGCAATTGCCTTCAGTGCGCACAGAAGCCCGCTGCTCTGCTGCTTGGCTTTTCGCCTTCAGTCAATTACACACTGCTGAAGTTGAGGCAGGCAGTTCAGCTTTGCTGCTTTTCAGCATCTCAGCTGCCCTTCTGCTCTGTGACAGCTCTCCAGGTTTCTTGCCTTCGCCAGGCTGCAACGTGCCCGCTACTACCCAGAGCTGGGCAGGAGTGGGTAGAGAGCAAGGCCATTTGCCAGCAGGTTGCAGCTTGCCCAGGAAAATGCAGTGTCCTTGGAATGTGCAGCAAATCTCATTTCCTGGCAAGGTCGGGCTAAGTGAGCAGTGCTGGTACACTTTCTCCTTGAGAACTGGAGCGGAAAAGCTTTGCGCTAAGATGTAGGCGACTAGAGAGGCAGAATACGCAGCTCCGCAGCTGGCCGAAAGCAAGTGCCGCTTCCCGGCGTCTTTCGGCAAAAGCGGCGCTTCGGAGCGCACCGCTGCCGCTCCAGTCATCTGTGCGCGAAGTTGCCGCTTCTTCGCCTCCGGCAGCCGGAGATCGCGGTAGCTTGCATAGGCGAAGAACGAAGCCGCGAAGAAGCCGGCTTGTGTGCGAAGCTCGCAGACAGCTGCAGGACGGTGGCTGCCGCTCTCCAAGCCTGTTGAATTCACTCTTGGCATGCGAGTGGAAGGTGTTCCAGGACAATTTTCCTGGGTTTTGACGTAGTCCTACTACATCCCACCTTGGAAATTCTTGCTGCTCCCCAGAGGCTCCGAGATGCAGAGAACACGGTGGCAGCTGCTGAGAAGAAGGGCAACTGTGAGTTGGTCAAGAAGCAAGAACACAGGCAGTTGACTGTGCTTGGCGAGGAGCAGCTGCTGGATTCTAGCAATTGCCTTCAGTGCGCACAGAAGCCCGCTGCTCTGCTGCTTCGTGTTTCGCCTTCAGTCAATTGCACATTGCTGAAGCTGAGGCAGGCAGTTCAGCTTTGCTGCTTTTCAGCATCTCAGCTGCTTTCTGCTCTGTGACAGCTCTCGAGGTGAAATAGAGATTTTTAGAGTTAGGTTAACAAAATGAATTAAGCATTTCTAATTTAGCTTGTAGAGTTATGTGTTGAATTTTCAACCTTTTGCTTAAGAAACCTCTGCCTAATACAAAGGGCAAAGGAAAATGCAAATTTCTGAATCTTCTCGCATGAAGAACAATACCAGAAGAAGGAAAGAACCCTTTCCTTCTGAATTAAAATAAAGAAGCTCATCTGTCTCCAAGCCTATCAAGACTGACAGACGTACTCAGATAAGCACCAAAGGACCAAAAGCGCACGCGCATAGAGGAAAAGTTCAAAAGTTCAATCATGAGGAAGACCACAATCTTCAGCCTCAGGACCCCCGTACGACCACCACAGCAAACCACGCATGCCCAGAAGGGCGTGGACTTACTTCGCATGAGAAGCGAGGACAGGCGGGGCCAGGGGTGGAATATGCATGAAAAAGTTGTGCAATGTATTGCATATGGAACGTCTTTAAGAATAAAAGTGTGGGTCAGACTGAGGCTCGGGGCACAAGTTTTGGAGAGCTATCTCACTTGTGCCGGGCGCTGACATACGTACCCACTTCATAACTACCCCAGGTTATGGAGTCTATTGATTTCTTCCGCGTATCGTTTCAGAGGTTTCTTGACTTCGCCAGGCTGCAACGTGCCCGCTAGTACCAAGAACTGGGCAGGAGTGGGCAGAGAGCACGGCCATCTGCCAGCAGGTTGCAGCTTGCCCAGGAAAATGCAGTGTCCTTGGAATGTGCAGCAAATCTTATTTCCTGGCAAGGTCGGGCTAAGTGAGCAGTGCTGGTACACTTTCTCCTTGAGAACTGGAGCGGAAAAGCTTTGCGCTAAGATGTAGGCGACTAGAGAGGCAGAATACGCAGCCCCGGAGCTGGCCGAAAGCAAGTGCCGCTTCCCGGCGTCTTTCGGCAAAAGCGGCGCTTCGGAGCGCACCGCTGCCGCTCCAGTCATCTGTGCGCGAAGTTGCCGCTTCTTCGCCTCCGGCAGCCGGAGATCGCGGTAGCTTGCAAGAGGCGAAGAACGAAGCCGCGAAGAAGCCGGCTTGTGTGCGAAACTCGCAGACAGCTGCAGGACGGTGGCTGCCGCTCTCCTGCCTCTTGAATTCACTCTTGGCATGCCAATGGGAGGTGTTCCAGGACAACCTTCCTGAGTTTTTATTTTGGTTTTCATGCATCCCACCTTGGAAATTCTTGTTGCTCCCCAGAGGCTCCGAGATGCAGAGAACACGGTGGCAGCTGCTGAAAAGAAAGGCAACTGTTAGTTGGTCAAGAAGCAAGAACCTAGGCAGTTGACTGTGCTTGGCGAGGAGCAGCTGCTGGATTCTTGCAATTGCCTTCAGTGCGCACAGAAGCCCGCTGCTCTGCTGCTTGGTTTTTCGCCTTCAGTCAATTACACACTGCTGAAGTTGAGGCAGGCAGTTCAGCTTTGCTGCTTTTCAGCATCTCATCTGCCCTTCTGCTCTGTGACAGCTCTCGAGGTTTCTTGCCTTCGCCAGGCTGCAACGTGCCAGCTACTACCCAGAGCTGGGCAGGAGTGGGCAGAGAGCACGGCCATTTGCCAGCAGGTTGCAGCTTGCCCAGGAAAATGCAGTGTCCTTGGAATGTGCAGCAAATCCTATTTCCTGGCAAGGTCGGGCTAAGTGAGCAGTGCTGGTACACTTTCTCCTTGAGAACTGGAGCGGAAAAGCTTTTCGCTAAGATGTAGGCGACTAGAGAGGCAGAATACGCAGCTCCGCAGCTGGCCGAAAGCAAGTGCCGCTTCCCGGCGTCTTTCGGCAAAAGCGGCGCTTCGGAGCGCACCGCTGCCGCTCCAGTCATCTGTGCGCGAAGTAGCCGCTTCTTGGCCTCCGGCAGCCGGAGATCGCTGTAGCTTGCATAGGCGAAGAACGAAGCCGCGAAGAAGCCGGCTTGTGTGCGAAGCTCGCAGACAGCTGCAGGACGGTGGCTGCCGCTCTCCAAGCCTGTTGAATTCACTCTTGGCATGCGAGTGGGAGGTGTTCCAGGACAATTTTCCTGGGTTTTGACGTAGTCCTGCTACATCCCTCCTTGGAAATTCCTGCTGCTCCCCAGAGGCTCCGAGATGCAGAGAACACGGTGGCAGCTGCTGAAAAGAAGGGCAACTGTGAGTTGGTCAAGAAGCAAGAACACAGGCAGTTGACTGTGCTTGGCTAGGAGCAGCTGCAGGATTCTTGCAATTGCCTTCAGTGCGCACAGAAGCCCGCTGCTCTGCTGCTTGGCTTTTCGCCTTCAGTCAATTACACACTGCTGAAGTTGAGGCAGGCAGTTCAGCTTTGCTGCTTTTCAGCATCTCAGCTGCCCTTCTGCTCTCTGACAGCTCTCCAGGTTTCTTGCCTTCGCCAGGCTGCAACGTGCCCGCTAGTACCAAGAACTGGGCAGGAGTGGGCAGAGAGCACGGCCATTTGCCAGCAGGGTGCAGCTTGCCCAGGAAAATGCAGTGTCCTTGGAATGTGCAGCAAATCCTATTTCCTGGGAAGGTCGGGCTAAGTGAGCAGTGCTGGTACACTTTCTCCTTGAGAACTGGAGCGGAAAAGCTTTTCGCTAAGATGTAGGCGACTCGAGAGGCAGAATACGGAGCTCCGCAGCTGGGCGAAAGCAAGTGCCGCTTCCCGGCGTCTTTCGGCAAAAGCGGCGCTTCGGAGCGCACCGCTGCCGCTCCAGTCATCTGTGCGCGAAGTAGCCGCTTCTTGGCCTCCGGCAGCCGGAGATCGCGGTAGCTTGCATAGGCGAAGAACGAAGCCGCGAAGAAGCCGGCTTGTGTGCGAAGCTCGCAGACAGCTGCAGGACGGTGGCTGCCGCTCTCCAAGCCTGTTGAATTCACTCTTGGCATGCGAGTGGGAGGTGTTCCAGGACAATTTTCCTGGGTTTTGACGTAGTCCTGCTACATCCCTCCTTGGAAATTCTTGCTGCTCCCCAGAGGCTCCGAGATGCAGAGAACACGGTGGCAGCTGCTGAAAAGAAGGGCAACTGTGAGTTGGTCAAGAAGCAAGAACACAGGCAGTTGACTGTGCTTGGCTAGGAGCAGCTGCAGGATTCTTGCAATTGCCTTCAGTGCGCACAGAAGCCCGCTGCTCTGCTGCTTGGTTTTTCGCCTTCAGTCAATTACACACTGCTGAAGTTGAGGCAGGCAGTTCAGCTTTGCTGCTTTTCAGCATCTCAGCTGCCCTTCTGCTCTGTGACAGCTCTCCAGGTTTCTTGCCTTCGCCAGGCTGCAACGTGCCCGCTAGTACCAAGAACTGGGCAGGAGTGGGCAGAGAGCACGGCCATCTGCCAGCAGGTTGCAGCTTGCCCAGGAAAATGCAGTGTCCTTGGAATGTGCAGCAAATCCTATTTCCTGGCAAGGTCGGGCTAAGTGAGCAGTGCTGGGACACTTTCTCCTTGAGAACTGGAGCGGAAAAGCTTTTCGCTAAGATGTAGGCGACTCGAGAGGCAGAATACGCAGCTCCGCAGCTGGCCGAAAGCAAGTGCCGCTTCCCGGCGTCTTTCGGCAAAAGCGGCGCTTCGGAGCGCACCGCTGCCGCTCCAGTCATCTGTGCGCGAAGTAGCCGCTTCTTGGCCTCCGGCAGCCGGAGATCGCGGTAGCTTGCAAGAGGCGAAGGACGAAGCCGCGAAGAAGCCGGATGGTGCGAAACTCGCAGACAGCTGCAGGACGGTGGCTGCCGCTCTCCAAGCCTGTTGAATTCACTCTTGGCATGCCAATGGGAGGTGTTCCAGGACAATTTTCCTGGGTTTTGACGTAGTCCTGCTACATCCCTCCTTGGAAATTCTTGTTGCTCCCCAGAGGCTCCGAGATGCAGAGAACACGGTGGCAGCTGCTGAGAAGAAGGGCAACTGTGAATTGGTCAAGAAGCAAGAACCTAGGCAATTGACTGTGCTTGGCGAGGAGCAGCTGCTGGATTCTTGCAATTGCCTTCAGTGCGCACAGAAGCCCGCTGCTCTGCTGCTTGGTTTTTCGCCTTCAGTCAATTACACACTGCTGAAGTTGAGGCAGGCAGTTCAGCTTTGCTGCTTTTCAGCATCTCAGCTGCCCTTCTGCTCTGTGACAGCTCTCCAGGTTTCTTGCCTTCGCCAGGCTGCAACGTGCCCGCTAGTACCAAGAACTGGGCAGGAGTGGGCAGAGAGGACGGCCATCTGCCAGCAGGTTGCAGCTTGCCCAGGAAAATGCAGTGTCCTTGGAATGTGCAGCAAATCTCATTTCCTGGCAAGGTCGGGCTAAGTGAGCAGTGCTGGTACACTTTCTCCTTGAGAACTGGAGCGGAAAAGCTTTGCGCTAAGATGTAGGCGACTAGAGAGGCAGAATACGGAGCTCCGCAGCTGGGCGAAAGCAAGTGCCGCTTCCCGGCGTCTTTCGGCAAAAGCGGCGCTTCGGAGCGCACCGCTGCCGCTCCAGTCATCTGTGCGCGAAGTAGCCGCTTCTTGGCCTCCGGCAGCCGGAGATCGCTGTAGCTTGCATAGGCGAAGAACGAAGCCGCGAAGAAGCCGGCTTGTGTGCGAAGCTCGCAGACAGCTGCAGGACGGTGGCTGCCGCTCTCCAAGCCTGTTGAATTCACTCTTGGCATGCGAGTGGGAGGTGTTCCAGGACAATTTTCCTGGGTTTTGACGTAGTCCTGCTACATCCCTCCTTGGAAATTCTTGCTGCTCCCCAGAGGCTCCGAGATGCAGAGAACACGGTGGCAGCTGCTGAAAAGAAGGGCAACTGTGAGTTGGTCAAGAAGCAAGAACACAGGCAGTTGACTGTGCTTGGCTAGGAGCAGCTGCAGGATTCTTGCAATTGCCTTCAGTGCGCACAGAAGCCCGCTGCTCTGCTGCTTGGCTTTTCGCCTTCAGTCAATTACACACTGCTGAAGTTGAGGCAGGCAGTTCAGCTTTGCTGCTTTTCAGCATCTCAGCTGCCCTTCTGCTCTGTGACAGCTCTCCAGGTTTCTTGCCTTCGCCAGGCTGCAACGTGCCCGCTAGTACCAAGAACTGGGCAGGAGTGGGCAGAGAGCACGGCCATCTGCCAGCAGGTTGCAGCTTGCCCAGGAAAATGCAGTGTCCTTGGAATGTGCAGCAAATCCTATTTCCTGGCAAGGTCGGGCTAAGTGAGCAGTGCTGGTACACTTTCTCCTTGAGAACTGGAGCGGAAAAGCTTTTCGCTAAGATGTAGGCGACTAGAGAGGCAGAATACGGAGCTCCGCAGCTGGCCGAAAGCAAGTGCCGCTTCCCGGCGTCTTTCGGCAAAAGCGGCGCTTCGGAGCGCACCGCTGCCGCTCCAGTCATCTGTGCGCGAAGTAGCCGCTTCTTGGCCTCCGGCAGCCGGAGATCGCGGTAGCTTGCAAGAGGCGAAGAACGAAGCCGCGAAGAAGCCGGCTTGTGTGCGAAGCTCGCAGACTGCTGCAGGACGGTGGCTGCTGCTCTCCAGCCTGTTGAATTCAATCTTGGCATGCGAGTGGAAGGTGTTCCAGGACAATTTTCCTGGGTTTTGACGTAGTCCTACTACATCCCACCTTGTAAATTCTTGCTGCTCCCCTGAGGCTCCGAGATGCAGAGAACACGGTGGCAGCTGCTGAGAAGAAGGGCAACTGTGAATTGGTCAAGAAGCAAGAACCTAGGCAGTTGACTGTGCTTGGCGAGGAGCAGCTGCTGGATTCTTGCAATTGCCTTCAGTGCGCACAGAAGCCCGCTGCTCTGCTGCTTGGTTTTTCGCCTTCAGTCAATTACACACTGCTGAAGTTGAGGCAGGCAGTTCAGCTTTGCTGCTTTTCAGCATCTCAGCTGCCCTTCTGCTCTGTGACAGCTCTCCAGGTTTCTTGCCTTCGCCAGGCTGCAACGTGCCCGCTACTACCCAGAGCTGGGCAGGAGTGGGCAGAGAGCACGGCCATCTGCCAGCAGGTTGCAGCTTGCCCAGGAAAATGCAGTGTCCTTGGAATGTGCAGCAAATCTTATTTCCTGGCAAGGTCGGGCTAAGTGAGCAGTGCTGGGACACTTTCTCCTTGAGAACTGGAGCGGAAAAGCTTTTGGCTAAGATGTAGGCGACTAGAGAGGCAGAATACGGAGCTCCGCAGCTGGCCGAAAGCAAGTGCCGCTTCCCGGCGTCTTTCGGCAAAAGCGGCGCTTCGGAGCGCACCGCTGCCGCTCCAGTCATCTGTGCGCGAAGTTGCCGCTTCTTCGCCTCCGGCAGCCGGAGATCGCGGTAGCTTGCAAGAGGCGAAGAACGAAGCCGCGAAGAAGCCGGCTTGTGTGCGAAGCTCGCAGACAGCTGCAGGACGGTGGCTGCTGCTCTCCAGCCTGTTGAATTCAATCTTGGCATGCGAGTGGAAGGTGTTCCAGGACAATTTTCCTCGGTTTTGACGTAGTCCTACTACATCCCTCCTTGGAAATTCTTGTTGCTCCCCAGAGGCTCCGAGATGCAGAGAACACGGTGGCAGCTGCTGAGGAGAAGGGCAACTGTGAATTGGTCAAGAAGCAAGAACCTAGGCAGTTGACAGTGCTTGGCGAGGAGCAGCTGCTGGATTCTTGCAATTGCCTTCAGTGCGCACAGAAGCCCGCTGCTCTGCTGCTTGGTTTTTCGCCTTCAGTCAATTACACACTGCTGAAGTTGAGGCAGGCAGTTCAGCTTTGCTGCTTTTCAGCATCTCAGCTGCCCTTCTGCTCTGTGACAGCTCTCGAGGTTTCTTGCCTTCGCCAGGCTGCAACGTGCCCGCTAGTACCAAGAACTGGGCAGGAGTGGGCAGAGAGCACGGCCATCTGCCAGCAGGTTGCAGCTTGCCCAGGAAAATGCAGTGTCCTTGGAATGTGCAGCAAATCCTATTTCCTGGCAAGGTCGGGCTAAGTGAGCAGTGCTGGTACACTTTCTCCTTGAGAACTGGAGCGGAAAAGCTTTTGGCTAAGATGTAGGCGAGTAGAGAGGCAGAATACGGAGCTCCGCAGCTGGCCGAAAGCAAGTGCCGCTTCCCGGCGTCTTTCGGCAAAAGCGGCGCTTCGGAGCGCACCGCTGCCGCTCCAGTGATCTGTGCGCGAAGTTGCCGCTTCTTCGCCTCCGGCAGCCGGAGATCGCGGTAGCTTGCATAGGCGAAGAACGAAGCCGCGAAGAAGCCGGCTTGTGTGCGAAGCTCGCAGACAGCTGCAGGACGGTGGCTGCCGCTCTCCAAGCCTGTTGAATTCACTCTTGGCATGCCAATGGGAGGTGTTCCAGGACAATTTTCCTGGGTTTTGACGTAGTCCTGCTACATCCCTCCTTGGAAATTCTTGCTGCTCCCCAGAGGCTCCGAGATGCAGAGAACACGGTGGCAGCTGCTGAAAAGAAGGGCAACTGTGAGTTGGTCAAGAAGCAAGAACACAGGCAGTTGACTGTGCTTGGCGAGGAGCAGCTGCTGGATTCTTGCAATTGCCTTCAGTGCGCACAGAAGCCCGCTGCTCTGCTGCTTGGCTTTTCGCCTTCAGTCAATTACACACTGCTGAAGTTGAGGCAGGCAGTTCAGCTTTGCTGCTTTTCAGCATCTCAGCTGCCCTTCTGCTCTGTGACAGCTCTCCAGGTTTCTTGCCTTCGCCAGGCTGCAAGGTGCCCGCTACTACCCAGAGCTGGGCAGGAGTGGGCAGAGAGCAAGGCCATTTGCCAGCAGGTTGCAGCTTGCCCAGGAAAATGCAGTGTCCTTGGAATGTGCAGCAAATCTCATTTCCTGGCAAGGTCGGGCTAAGTGAGCAGTGCTGGTACACTTTCTCCTTGAGAACTGGAGCGGAAAAGCTTTTCGCTAAGATGTAGGCGACTAGAGAGGCAGAATACGGAGCTCCGCAGCTGGCCGAAAGCAAGTGCCGCTTCCCGGCGCCTTTCGGCAAAAGCGGCGCTTCGGAGCGCACCGCTGCCGCTCCAGTCATCTGTGCGCGAAGTTGCCGCTTCTTCGCCTCCGGCAGCCGGAGATCGCGGTAGCTTGCATAGGCGAAGAACGAAGCCGCGAAGAAGCCGGCTTGTGTGCGAAGCTCGCAGACAGCTGCAGGACGGTGGCTGCCGCTCTCCAAGCCTGTTGAATTCACTCTTGGCATGCCAATGGGAGGTGTTCCAGGACAATTTTCCTGGGTTTTGACGTAGTCCTGCTACATCCCTCCTTGGAAATTCTTGCTGCTCCCCAGAGGCTCCGAGATGCAGAGAACACGGTGGCAGCTGCTGAAAAGAAGGGCAACTGTGAGTTGGTCAAGAAGCAAGAACACAGGCAGTTGACTGTGCTTGGCGAGGAGCAGCTGCTGGATTCTTGCAATTGCCTTCAGTGCGCACAGAAGCCCGCTGCTCTGCTGCTTGGCTTTTCGCCTTCAGTCAATTACACACTGCTGAAGTTGAGGCAGGCAGTTCAGCTTTGCTGCTTTTCAGCATCTCAGCTGCCCTTCTGCTCTGTGACAGCTCTCCAGGTTTCTTGCCTTCGCCAGGCTGCAAGGTGCCCGCTACTACCCAGAGCTGGGCAGGAGTGGGTAGAGAGCAAGGCCATTTGCCAGCAGGTTGCAGCTTGCCCAGGAAAATGCAGTGTCCTTGGAATGTGCAGCAAATCTTATTTCCTGGCAAGGTCGGGCTAAGTGAGCAGTGCTGGTACACTTTCTCCTTGAGAACTGGAGCGGAAAAGCTTTGCGCTAAGATGTAGGCGACTAGAGAGGCAGAATACGGAGCTCCGCAGCTGGGCGAAAGCAAGTGCCGCTTCCCGGCGTCTTTCGGCAAAAGCGGCGCTTCGGAGCGCACCGCTGCCGCTCCAGTCATCTGTGCGCGAAGTTGCCGCTTCTTCGCCTCCGGCAGCCGGAGATCGCGGTAGCTTGCATAGGCGAAGAACGAAGCCGCGAAGAAGCCGGCTTGTGTGCGAAGCTCGCAGACAGCTGCAGGACGGTGGCTGCCGCTCTCCAAGCCTGTTGAATTCACTCTTGGCATGCGAGTGGAAGGTGTTCCAGGACAATTTTCCTGGGTTTTGACGTAGTCCTACTACATCCCACCTTGGAAATTCTTGCTGCTCCCCAGAGGCTCCGAGATGCAGAGAACACGGTGGCAGCTGCTGAGAAGAAGGGCAACTGTGAGTTGGTCAAGAAGCAAGAACACAGGCAGTTGACTGTGCTTGGCGAGGAGCAGCTGCTGGATTCTAGCAATTGCCTTCAGTGCGCACAGAAGCCCGCTGCTCTTCTGCTTCGTGTTTCGCCTTCAGTCAATTGCACATTGCTGAAGCTGAGGCAGGCAGTTCAGCTTTGCTGCTTTTCAGCATCTCAGCTGCTTTCTGCTCTGTGACAGCTCTCGAGGTGAAATAGAGATTTTTAGAGTTAGGTTAACAAAATGAATTAAGCATTTCTAATTTAGCTTGTAGAGTTATGTGTTGAATTTTCAACCTTTTGCTTAAGAAACCTCTGCCTAATACAAAGGGCAAAGGAAAATGCAAATTTCTGAATCTTCTCGCATGAAGAACAATACCAGAAGAAGGAAAGAACCCTTTCCTTCTGAATTAAAATAAAGAAGCTCCTCTGTCTCCAAGCCTATCAAGACTGACAGACGTACTCAGATAAGCACCAAAGGACCAAAAGCGCACGCGCAGAGAGGAAAAGTTCAAAAGTTCAATCATGAGGAAGACCACAATCTTCAGCCTCAGGACCCCCGTACGACCACCACAGCAAACCACGCATGCCCAGAAGGGCGTGGACTTACTTCGCATGAGAAGCGAGGACAGGCGGGGCCAGGGGTGGAATATGCATGAAAAAGTTGTGCAATGTATTGCATATGGAACGTCTTTAAGAATAAAAGTGTGGGTCAGACTGAGGCTCGGGGCACAAGTTTTGGAGAGCTATCTCACTTGTGCCGGGCGCTGACATACGTACCCACTTCATAACTACCCCAGGTTATGGAGTCTATTGATTTCTTCCGCGTATCGTTTCAGAGGTTTCTTGACTTCGCCAGGCTGCAACGTGCCCGCTAGTACCAAGAACTGGGCAGGAGTGGGCAGAGAGCACGGCCATCTGCCAGCAGGTTGCAGCTTGCCCAGGAAAATGCAGTGTCCTTGGAATGTGCAGCAAATCCTATTTCCTGGCAAGGTCGGGCTAAGTGAGCAGTGCTGGGACACTTTCTCCTTGAGAACTGGAGCGGAAAAGCTTTTCGCTAAGATGTAGGCGACTAGAGAGGCAGAATACGGAGCTCCGCAGCTGGCCGAAAGCAAGTGCCGCTTCCCGGCGTCTTTCGGCAAAAGCGGCGCTTCGGAGCGCACCGCTGCCGCTCCAGTCATCTGTGCGCGAAGTAGCCGCTTCTTGGCCTCCGGCAGCCGGAGATCGCGGTAGCTTGCAAGAGGCGAAGGACGAAGCCGCGAAGAAGCCGGATGGTGCGAAACTCGCAGACAGCTGCAGGACGGTGGCTGCCGCTCTCCAAGCCTGTTGAATTCACTCTTGGCATGCCAATGGGAGGTGTTCCAGGACAATTTTCCTGGGTTTTGACGTAGTCCTGCTACATCCCTCCTTGGAAATTCTTGTTGCTCCCCAGAGGCTCCGAGATGCAGAGAACACGGTGGCAGCTGCTGAGAAGAAGGGCAACTGTGAATTGGTCAAGAAGCAAGAACCTAGGCAATTGACTGTGCTTGGCGAGGAGCAGCTGCTGGATTCTTGCAATTGCCTTCAGTGCGCACAGAAGCCCGCTGCTCTGCTGCTTGGTTTTTCGCCTTCAGTCAATTACACACTGCTGAAGTTGAGGCAGGCAGTTCAGCTTTGCTGCTTTTCAGCATCTCAGCTGCCCTTCTGCTCTGTGACAGCTCTCCAGGTTTCTTGCCTTCGCCAGGCTGCAACGTGCCCGCTAGTACCCAGAGCTGGGCAGGAGTGGGCAGAGAGCACGGCCATCTGCCAGCAGGTTGCAGCTTGCCCAGGAAAATGCAGTGTCCTTGGAATGTGCAGCAAATCTTATTTCCTGGCAAGGTCGGGCTAAGTGAGCAGTGCTGGTACACTTTCTCCTTGAGAACTGGAGCGGAAAAGCTTTTGGCTAAGATGTAGGCGAGTAGAGAGGCAGAATACGGAGCTCCGCAGCTGGCCGAAAGCAAGTGCCGCTTCCCGGCGTCTTTCGGCAAAAGCGGCGCTTCGGAGCGCACCGCTGCCGCTCCAGTGATCTGTGCGCGAAGTTGCCGCTTCTTCGCCTCCGGCAGCCGGAGATCGCGGTAGCTTGCATAGGCGAAGAACGAAGCCGCGAAGAAGCCGGCTTGTGTGCGAAGCTCGCAGACAGCTGCAGGACGGTGGCTGCCGCTCTCCAAGCCTGTTGAATTCACTCTTGGCATGCCAATGGGAGGTGTTCCAGGACAATTTTCCTGGGTTTTGACGTAGTCCTGCTACATCCCTCCTTGGAAATTCTTGCTGCTCCCCAGAGGCTCCGAGATGCAGAGAACACGGTGGCAGCTGCTGAAAAGAAGGGCAACTGTGAGTTGGTCAAGAAGCAAGAACACAGGCAGTTGACTGTGCTTGGCGAGGAGCAGCTGCTGGATTCTTGCAATTGCCTTCAGTGCGCACAGAAGCCCGCTGCTCTGCTGCTTGGCTTTTCGCCTTCAGTCAATTACACACTGCTGAAGTTGAGGCAGGCAGTTCAGCTTTGCTGCTTTTCAGCATCTCAGCTGCCCTTCTGCTCTGTGACAGCTCTCCAGGTTTCTTGCCTTCGCCAGGCTGCAAGGTGCCCGCTACTACCCAGAGCTGGGCAGGAGTGGGCAGAGAGCAAGGCCATTTGCCAGCAGGTTGCAGCTTGCCCAGGAAAATGCAGTGTCCTTGGAATGTGCAGCAAATCTCATTTCCTGGCAAGGTCGGGCTAAGTGAGCAGTGCTGGTACACTTTCTCCTTGAGAACTGGAGCGGAAAAGCTTTGCGCTAAGATGTAGGCGACTAGAGAGGCAGAATACGCAGCTCCGCAGCTGGCCGAAAGCAAGTGCCGCTTCCCGGCGCCTTTCGGCAAAAGCGGCGCTTCGGAGCGCACCGCTGCCGCTCCAGTCATCTGTGCGCGAAGTTGCCGCTTCTTCGCCTCCGGCAGCCGGAGATCGCGGTAGCTTGCATAGGCGAAGAACGAAGCCGCGAAGAAGCCGGCTTGTGTGCGAAGCTCGCAGACAGCTGCAGGACGGTGGCTGCCGCTCTCCAAGCCTGTTGAATTCACTCTTGGCATGCCAATGGGAGGTGTTCCAGGACAATTTTCCTGGGTTTTGACGTAGTCCTGCTACATCCCTCCTTGGAAATTCTTGCTGCTCCCCAGAGGCTCCGAGATGCAGAGAACACGGTGGCAGCTGCTGAAAAGAAGGGCAACTGTGAGTTGGTCAAGAAGCAAGAACACAGGCAGTTGACTGTGCTTGGCGAGGAGCAGCTGCTGGATTCTTGCAATTGCCTTCAGTGCGCACAGAAGCCCGCTGCTCTGCTGCTTGGCTTTTCGCCTTCAGTCAATTACACACTGCTGAAGTTGAGGCAGGCAGTTCAGCTTTGCTGCTTTTCAGCATCTCAGCTGCCCTTCTGCTCTGTGACAGCTCTCCAGGTTTCTTGCCTTCGCCAGGCTGCAAGGTGCCCGCTACTACCCAGAGCTGGGCAGGAGTGGGTAGAGAGCAAGGCCATTTGCCAGCAGGTTGCAGCTTGCCCAGGAAAATGCAGTGTCCTTGGAATGTGCAGCAAATCTTATTTCCTGGCAAGGTCGGGCTAAGTGAGCAGTGCTGGTACACTTTCTCCTTGAGAACTGGAGCGGAAAAGCTTTGCGCTAAGATGTAGGCGACTAGAGAGGCAGAATACGGAGCTCCGCAGCTGGGCGAAAGCAAGTGCCGCTTCCCGGCGTCTTTCGGCAAAAGCGGCGCTTCGGAGCGCACCGCTGCCGCTCCAGTCATCTGTGCGCGAAGTTGCCGCTTCTTCGCCTCCGGCAGCCGGAGATCGCGGTAGCTTGCATAGGCGAAGAACGAAGCCGCGAAGAAGCCGGCTTGTGTGCGAAGCTCGCAGACAGCTGCAGGACGGTGGCTGCCGCTCTCCAAGCCTGTTGAATTCACTCTTGGCATGCGAGTGGAAGGTGTTCCAGGACAATTTTCCTGGGTTTTGACGTAGTCCTACTACATCCCACCTTGGAAATTCTTGCTGCTCCCCAGAGGCTCCGAGATGCAGAGAACACGGTGGCAGCTGCTGAGAAGAAGGGCAACTGTGAGTTGGTCAAGAAGCAAGAACACAGGCAGTTGACTGTGCTTGGCGAGGAGCAGCTGCTGGATTCTAGCAATTGCCTTCAGTGCGCACAGAAGCCCGCTGCTCTTCTGCTTCGTGTTTCGCCTTCAGTCAATTGCACATTGCTGAAGCTGAGGCAGGCAGTTCAGCTTTGCTGCTTTTCAGCATCTCAGCTGCTTTCTGCTCTGTGACAGCTCTCGAGGTGAAATAGAGATTTTTAGAGTTAGGTTAACAAAATGAATTAAGCATTTCTAATTTAGCTTGTAGAGTTATGTGTTGAATTTTCAACCTTTTGCTTAAGAAACCTCTGCCTAATACAAAGGGCAAAGGAAAATGCAAATTTCTGAATCTTCTCGCATGAAGAACAATACCAGAAGAAGGAAAGAACCCTTTCCTTCTGAATTAAAATAAAGAAGCTCCTCTGTCTCCAAGCCTATCAAGACTGACAGACGTACTCAGATAAGCACCAAAGGACCAAAAGCGCACGCGCAGAGAGGAAAAGTTCAAAAGTTCAATCATGAGGAAGACCACAATCTTCAGCCTCAGGACCCCCGTACGACCACCACAGCAAACCACGCATGCCCAGAAGGGCGTGGACTTACTTCGCATGAGAAGCGAGGACAGGCGGGGCCAGGGGTGGAATATGCATGAAAAAGTTGTGCAATGTATTGCATATGGAACGTCTTTAAGAATAAAAGTGTGGGTCAGACTGAGGCTCGGGGCACAAGTTTTGGAGAGCTATCTCACTTGTGCCGGGCGCTGACATACGTACCCACTTCATAACTACCCCAGGTTATGGAGTCTATTGATTTCTTCCGCGTATCGTTTCAGAGGTTTCTTGACTTCGCCAGGCTGCAACGTGCCCGCTAGTACCAAGAACTGGGCAGGAGTGGGCAGAGAGCACGGCCATCTGCCAGCAGGTTGCAGCTTGCCCAGGAAAATGCAGTGTCCTTGGAATGTGCAGCAAATCCTATTTCCTGGCAAGGTCGGGCTAAGTGAGCAGTGCTGGGACACTTTCTCCTTGAGAACTGGAGCGGAAAAGCTTTTCGCTAAGATGTAGGCGACTAGAGAGGCAGAATACGGAGCTCCGCAGCTGGCCGAAAGCAAGTGCCGCTTCCCGGCGTCTTTCGGCAAAAGCGGCGCTTCGGAGCGCACCGCTGCCGCTCCAGTCATCTGTGCGCGAAGTAGCCGCTTCTTCGCCTCCGGCAGCCGGAGATCGCGGTAGCTTGCAAGAGGCGAAGGACGAAGCCGCGAAGAAGCCGGATGGTGCGAAACTCGCAGACAGCTGCAGGACGGTGGCTGCCGCTCTCCAAGCCTGTTGAATTCACTCTTGGCATGCCAATGGGAGGTGTTCCAGGACAATTTTCCTGGGTTTTGACGTAGTCCTGCTACATCCCTCCTTGGAAATTCTTGTTGCTCCCCAGAGGCTCCGAGATGCAGAGAACACGGTGGCAGCTGCTGAGAAGAAGGGCAACTGTGAATTGGTCAAGAAGCAAGAACCTAGGCAATTGACTGTGCTTGGCGAGGAGCAGCTGCTGGATTCTTGCAATTGCCTTCAGTGCGCACAGAAGCCCGCTGCTCTGCTGCTTGGTTTTTCGCCTTCAGTCAATTACACACTGCTGAAGTTGAGGCAGGCAGTTCAGCTTTGCTGCTTTTCAGCATCTCAGCTGCCCTTCTGCTCTCTGACAGCTCTCCAGGTTTCTTGCCTTCGCCAGGCTGCAACGTGCCCGCTAGTACCCAGAGCTGGGCAGGAGTGGGCAGAGAGCACGGCCATCTGCCAGCAGGTTGCAGCTTGCCCAGGAAAATGCAGTGTCCTTGGAATGTGCAGCAAATCTTATTTCCTGGCAAGGTCGGGCTAAGTGAGCAGTGCTGGTACACTTTCTCCTTGAGAACTGGAGCGGAAAAGCTTTTCGCTAAGATGTAGGCGACTAGAGAGGCAGAATACGGAGCTCCGCAGCTGGCCGAAAGCAAGTGCCGCTTCCCGGCGCCTTTCGGCAAAAGCGGCGCTTCGGAGCGCACCGCTGCCGCTCCAGTGATCTGTGCGCGAAGTTGCCGCTTCTTCGCCTCCGGCAGCCGGAGATCGCGGTAGCTTGCATAGGCGAAGAACGAAGCCGCGAAGAAGCCGGCTTGTGTGCGAAGCTCGCAGACAGCTGCAGGACGGTGGCTGCCGCTCTCCAAGCCTGTTGAATTCACTCTTGGCATGCCAATGGGAGGTGTTCCAGGACAATTTTCCTGGGTTTTGACGTAGTCCTGCTACATCCCTCCTTGGAAATTCTTGCTGCTCCCCAGAGGCTCCGAGATGCAGAGAACACGGTGGCAGCTGCTGAAAAGAAGGGCAACTGTGAGTTGGTCAAGAAGCAAGAACACAGGCAGTTGACTGTGCTTGGCGAGGAGCAGCTGCTGGATTCTTGCAATTGCCTTCAGTGCGCACAGAAGCCCGCTGCTCTGCTGCTTGGCTTTTCGCCTTCAGTCAATTACACACTGCTGAAGTTGAGGCAGGCAGTTCAGCTTTGCTGCTTTTCAGCATCTCAGCTGCCCTTCTGCTCTGTGACAGCTCTCCAGGTTTCTTGCCTTCGCCAGGCTGCAACGTGCCCGCTACTACCCAGAGCTGGGCAGGAGTGGGTAGAGAGCAAGGCCATTTGCCAGCAGGTTGCAGCTTGCCCAGGAAAATGCAGTGTCCTTGGAATGTGCAGCAAATCTCATTTCCTGGCAAGGTCGGGCTAAGTGAGCAGTGCTGGTACACTTTCTCCTTGAGAACTGGAGCGGAAAAGCTTTGCGCTAAGATGTAGGCGACTAGAGAGGCAGAATACGCAGCTCCGCAGCTGGCCGAAAGCAAGTGCCGCTTCCCGGCGTCTTTCGGCAAAAGCGGCGCTTCGGAGCGCACCGCTGCCGCTCCAGTCATCTGTGCGCGAAGTTGCCGCTTCTTCGCCTCCGGCAGCCGGAGATCGCGGTAGCTTGCATAGGCGAAGAACGAAGCCGCGAAGAAGCCGGCTTGTGTGCGAAGCTCGCAGACAGCTGCAGGACGGTGGCTGCCGCTCTCCAAGCCTGTTGAATTCACTCTTGGCATGCGAGTGGAAGGTGTTCCAGGACAATTTTCCTGGGTTTTGACGTAGTCCTACTACATCCCACCTTGGAAATTCTTGCTGCTCCCCAGAGGCTCCGAGATGCAGAGAACACGGTGGCAGCTGCTGAGAAGAAGGGCAACTGTGAGTTGGTCAAGAAGCAAGAACACAGGCAGTTGACTGTGCTTGGCGAGGAGCAGCTGCTGGATTCTAGCAATTGCCTTCAGTGCGCACAGAAGCCCGCTGCTCTGCTGCTTCGTGTTTCGCCTTCAGTCAATTGCACATTGCTGAAGCTGAGGCAGGCAGTTCAGCTTTGCTGCTTTTCAGCATCTCAGCTGCTTTCTGCTCTGTGACAGCTCTCGAGGTGAAATAGAGATTTTTAGAGTTAGGTTAACAAAATGAATTAAGCATTTCTAATTTAGCTTGTAGAGTTATGTGTTGAATTTTCAACCTTTTGCTTAAGAAACCTCTGCCTAATACAAAGGGCAAAGGAAAATGCAAATTTCTGAATCTTCTCGCATGAAGAACAATACCAGAAGAAGGAAAGAACCCTTTCCTTCTGAATTAAAATAAAGAAGCTCATCTGTCTCCAAGCCTATCAAGACTGACAGACGTACTCAGATAAGCACCAAAGGACCAAAAGCGCACGCGCAGAGAGGAAAAGTTCAAAAGTTCAATCATGAGGAAGACCACAATCTTCAGCCTCAGGACCCCCGTACGACCACCACAGCAAACCACGCATGCCCAGAAGGGCGTGGACTTACTTCGCATGAGAAGCGAGGACAGGCGGGGCCAGGGGTGGAATATGCATGAAAAAGTTGTGCAATGTATTGCATATGGAACGTCTTTAAGAATAAAAGTGTGGGTCACACTGAGGCTCGGGGCACAAGTTTTGGAGAGCTATCTCACTTGTGCCGGGCGCTGACATACGTACCCACTTCATAACTACCCCAGGTTATGGAGTCTATTGATTTCTTCCGCGTATCGTTTCAGAGGTTTCTTGACTTCGCCAGGCTGCAACGTGCCCGCTAGTACCAAGAACTGGGCAGGAGTGGGCAGAGAGCACGGCCATCTGCCAGCAGGTTGCAGCTTGCCCAGGAAAATGCAGTGTCCTTGGAATGTGCAGCAAATCCTATTTCCTGGCAAGGTCGGGCTAAGTGAGCAGTGCTGGGACACTTTCTCCTTGAGAACTGGAGCGGAAAAGCTTTGCGCTAAGATGTAGGCGACTAGAGAGGCAGAATACGCAGCTCCGCAGCTGGCCGAAAGCAAGTGCCGCTTCCCGGCGTCTTTCGGCAAAAGCGGCGCTTCGGAGCGCACCGCTGCCGCTCCAGTCATCTGTGCGCGAAGTTGCCGCTTCTTCGCCTCCGGCAGCCGGAGATCGCGGTAGCTTGCATAGGCGAAGAACGAAGCCGCGAAGAAGCCGGCTTGTGTGCGAAGCTCGCAGACAGCTGCAGGACGGTGGCTGCCGCTCTCCAAGCCTGTTGAATTCACTCTTGGCATGCGAGTGGAAGGTGTTCCAGGACAATTTTCCTGGGTTTTGACGTAGTCCTACTACATCCCACCTTGGAAATTCTTGCTGCTCCCCAGAGGCTCCGAGATGCAGAGAACACGGTGGCAGCTGCTGAGAAGAAGGGCAACTGTGAGTTGGTCAAGAAGCAAGAACACAGGCAGTTGACTGTGCTTGGCGAGGAGCAGCTGCTGGATTCTAGCAATTGCCTTCAGTGCGCACAGAAGCCCGCTGCTCTGCTGCTTCGTGTTTCGCCTTCAGTCAATTGCACATTGCTGAAGCTGAGGCAGGCAGTTCAGCTTTGCTGCTTTTCAGCATCTCAGCTGCTTTCTGCTCTGTGACAGCTCTCGAGGTGAAATAGAGATTTTTAGAGTTAGGTTAACAAAATGAATTAAGCATTTCTAATTTAGCTTGTAGAGTTATGTGTTGAATTTTCAACCTTTTGCTTAAGAAACCTCTGCCTAATACAAAGGGCAAAGGAAAATGCAAATTTCTGAATCTTCTCGCATGAAGAACAATACCAGAAGAAGGAAAGAACCCTTTCCTTCTGAATTAAAATAAAGAAGCTCCTCTGTCTCCAAGCCTATCAAGACTGACAGACGTACTCAGATAAGCACCAAAGGACCAAAAGCGCACGCGCAGAGAGGAAAAGTTCAAAAGTTCAATCATGAGGAAGACCACAATCTTCAGCCTCAGGACCCCCGTACGACCACCACAGCAAACCACGCATGCCCAGAAGGGCGTGGACTTACTTCGCATGAGAAGCGAGGACAGGCGGGGCCAGGGGTGGAATATGCATGAAAAAGTTGTGCAATGTATTGCATATGGAACGTCTTTAAGAATAAAAGTGTGGGTCACACTGAGGCTCGGGGCACAAGTTTTGGAGAGCTATCTCACTTGTGCCGGGCGCTGACATACGTACCCACTTCATAACTACCCCAGGTTATGGAGTCTATTGATTTCTTCCGCGTATCGTTTCAGAGGTTTCTTGACTTCGCCAGGCTGCAACGTGCCCGCTAGTACCAAGAACTGGGCAGGAGTGGGCAGAGAGCACGGCCATCTGCCAGCAGGTTGCAGCTTGCCCAGGAAAATGCAGTGTCCTTGGAATGTGCAGCAAATCTCATTTCCTGGCAAGGTCGGGCTAAGTGAGCAGTGCTGGTACACTTTCTCCTTGAGAACTGGAGCGGAAAAGCTTTTGGCTAAGATGTAGGCGAGTAGAGAGGCAGAATACGCAGCTCCGCAGCTGGCCGAAAGCAAGTGCCGCTTCCCGGCGTCTTTCGGCAAAAGCGGCGCTTCGGAGCGCACCGCTGCCGCTCCAGTGATCTGTGCGCGAAGTTGCCGCTTCTTGGCCTCCGGCAGCCGGAGATCGCGGTAGCTTGCAAGAGGCGAAGAACGAAGCCGCGAAGAAGCCGGCTTGTGTGCGAAGCTCGCAGACTGCTGCAGGACGGTGGCTGCTGCTCTCCAGCCTGTTGAATTCAATCTTGGCATGCGAGTGGAAGGTGTTCCAGGACAATTTTCCTGGGTTTTGACGTAGTCCTACTACATCCCACCTTGGAAATTCTTGCTGCTCCCCAGAGGCTCCGAGATGCAGAGAACACGGTGGCAGCTGCTGAGAAGAAGGGCAACTGTGAATTGGTCAAGAAGCAAGAACCTAGGCAGTTGACTGTGCTTGGCGAGGAGCAGCTGCTGGATTCTTGCAATTGCCTTCAGTGCGCACAGAAGCCCGCTGCTCTGCTGCTTGGTTTTTCGCCTTCAGTCAATTACACACTGCTGAAGTTGAGGCAGGCAGTTCAGCTTTGCTGCTTTTCAGCATCTCAGCTGCCCTTCTGCTCTGTGACAGCTCTCCAGGTTTCTTGCCTTCGCCAGGCTGCAACGTGCCCGCTAGTACCCAGAGCTGGGCAGGAGTGGGCAGAGAGCACGGCCATCTGCCAGCAGGTTGCAGCTTGCCCAGGAAAATGCAGTGTCCTTGGAATGTGCAGCAAATCTTATTTCCTGGCAAGGTCGGGCTAAGTGAGCAGTGCTGGTACACTTTCTCCTTGAGAACTGGAGCGGAAAAGCTTTTCGCTAAGATGTAGGCGACTAGAGAGGCAGAATACGGAGCTCCGCAGCTGGCCGAAAGCAAGTGCCGCTTCCCGGCGTCTTTCGGCAAAAGCGGCGCTTCGGAGCGCACCGCTGCCGCTCCAGTGATCTGTGCGCGAAGTTGCCGCTTCTTCGCCTCCGGCAGCCGGAGATCGCGGTAGCTTGCATAGGCGAAGAACGAAGCCGCGAAGAAGCCGGCTTGTGTGCGAAGCTCGCAGACAGCTGCAGGACGGTGGCTGCCGCTCTCCAAGCCTGTAGAATTCACTCTTGGCATGCCAATGGGAGGTGTTCCAGGACAATTTTCCTGGGTTTTGACGTAGTCCTGCTACATCCCTCCTTGGAAATTCTTGCTGCTCCCCAGAGGCTCCGAGATGCAGAGAACACGGTGGCAGCTGCTGAAAAGAAGGGCAACTGTGAGTTGGTCAAGAAGCAAGAACACAGGCAGTTGACTGTGCTTGGCGAGGAGCAGCTGCTGGATTCTTGCAATTGCCTTCAGTGCGCACAGAAGCCCGCTGCTCTGCTGCTTGGCTTTTCGCCTTCAGTCAATTACACACTGCTGAAGTTGAGGCAGGCAGTTCAGCTTTGCTGCTTTTCAGCATCTCAGCTGCCCTTCTGCTCTGTGACAGCTCTCCAGGTTTCTTGCCTTCGCCAGGCTGCAAGGTGCCCGCTACTACCCAGAGCTGGGCAGGAGTGGGCAGAGAGCAAGGCCATTTGCCAGCAGGTTGCAGCTTGCCCAGGAAAATGCAGTGTCCTTGGAATGTGCAGCAAATCTCATTTCCTGGCAAGGTCGGGCTAAGTGAGCAGTGCTGGTACACTTTCTCCTTGAGAACTGGAGCGGAAAAGCTTTTCGCTAAGATGTAGGCGACTAGAGAGGCAGAATACGGAGCTCCGCAGCTGGCCGAAAGCAAGTGCCGCTTCCCGGCGCCTTTCGGCAAAAGCGGCGCTTCGGAGCGCACCGCTGCCGCTCCAGTCATCTGTGCGCGAAGTTGCCGCTTCTTCGCCTCCGGCAGCCGGAGATCGCGGTAGCTTGCATAGGCGAAGAACGAAGCCGCGAAGAAGCCGGCTTGTGTGCGAAGCTCGCAGACAGCTGCAGGACGGTGGCTGCCGCTCTCCAAGCCTGTTGAATTCACTCTTGGCATGCCAATGGGAGGTGTTCCAGGACAATTTTCCTGGGTTTTGACGTAGTCCTGCTACATCCCTCCTTGGAAATTCTTGCTGCTCCCCAGAGGCTCCGAGATGCAGAGAACACGGTGGCAGCTGCTGAAAAGAAGGGCAACTGTGAGTTGGTCAAGAAGCAAGAACCTAGGCAGTTGACTGTGCTTGGCGAGGAGCAGCTGCTGGATTCTTGCAATTGCCTTCAGTGCGCACAGAAGCCCGCTGCTCTGCTGCTTGGCTTTTCGCCTTCAGTCAATTACACACTGCTGAAGTTGAGGCAGGCAGTTCAGCTTTGCTGCTTTTCAGCATCTCAGCTGCCCTTCTGCTCTGTGACAGCTCTCCAGGTTTCTTGCCTTCGCCAGGCTGCAAGGTGCCCGCTAGTACCCAGAGCTGGGCAGGAGTGGGTAGAGAGCAAGGCCATTTGCCAGCAGGTTGCAGCTTGCCCAGGAAAATGCAGTGTCCTTGGAATGTGCAGCAAATCTCATTTCCTGGCAAGGTCGGGCTAAGTGAGCAGTGCTGGTACACTTTCTCCTTGAGAACTGGAGCGGAAAAGCTTTGCGCTAAGATGTAGGCGACTAGAGAGGCAGAATACGCAGCTCCGCAGCTGGCCGAAAGCAAGTGCCGCTTCCCGGCGTCTTTCGGCAAAAGCGGCGCTTCGGAGCGCACCGCTGCCGCTCCAGTGATCTGTGCGCGAAGTTGCCGCTTCTTCGCCTCCGGCAGCCGGAGATCGCGGTAGCTTGCATAGGCGAAGAACGAAGCCGCGAAGAAGCCGGCTTGTGTGCGAAGCTCGCAGACAGCTGCAGGACGGTGGCTGCCGCTCTCCAAGCCTGTTGAATTCACTCTTGGCATGCGAGTGGAAGGTGTTCCAGGACAATTTTCCTGGGTTTTGACGTAGTCCTACTACATCCCACCTTGGAAATTCTTGCTGCTCCCCAGAGGCTCCGAGATGCAGAGAACACGGTGGCAGCTGCTGAGAAGAAGGGCAACTGTGAGTTGGTCAAGAAGCAAGAACACAGGCAGTTGACTGTGCTTGGCGAGGAGCAGCTGCTGGATTCTAGCAATTGCCTTCAGTGCGCACAGAAGCCCGCTGCTCTGCTGCTTCGTGTTTCGCCTTCAGTCAATTGCACATTGCTGAAGCTGAGGCAGGCAGTTCAGCTTTGCTGCTTTTCAGCATCTCAGCTGCTTTCTGCTCTGTGACAGCTCTCGAGGTGAAATAGAGATTTTTAGAGTTAGGTTAACAAAATGAATTAAGCATTTCTAATTTAGCTTGTAGAGTTATGTGTTGAATTTTCAACCTTTTGCTTAAGAAACCTCTGCCTAATACAAAGGGCAAAGGAAAATGCAAATTTCTGAATCTTCTCGCATGAAGAACAATACCAGAAGAAGGAAAGAACCCTTTCCTTCTGAATTAAAATAAAGAAGCTCCTCTGTCTCCAAGCCTATCAAGACTGACAGACGTACTCAGATAAGCACCAAAGGACCAAAAGCGCACGCGCAGAGAGGAAAAGTTCAAAAGTTCAATCATGAGGAAGACCACAATCTTCAGCCTCAGGACCCCCGTACGACCACCACAGCAAACCACGCATGCCCAGAAGGGCGTGGACTTACTTCGCATGAGAAGCGAGGACAGGCGGGGCCAGGGGTGGAATATGCATGAAAAAGTTGTGCAATGTATTGCATATGGAACGTCTTTAAGAATAAAAGTGTGGGTCAGACTGAGGCTCGGGGCACAAGTTTTGGAGAGCTATCTCACTTGTGCCGGGCGCTGACATACGTACCCACTTCATAACTACCCCAGGTTATGGAGTCTATTGATTTCTTCCGCGTATCGTTTCAGAGGTTTCTTGACTTCGCCAGGCTGCAACGTGCCCGCTAGTACCAAGAACTGGGCAGGAGTGGGCAGAGAGCACGGCCATCTGCCAGCAGGTTGCAGCTTGCCCAGGAAAATGCAGTGTCCTTGGAATGTGCAGCAAATCCTATTTCCTGGCAAGGTCGGGCTAAGTGAGCAGTGCTGGGACACTTTCTCCTTGAGAACTGGAGCGGAAAAGCTTTTCGCTAAGATGTAGGCGACTAGAGAGGCAGAATACGCAGCTCCGCAGCTGGCCGAAAGCAAGTGCCGCTTCCCGGCGTCTTTCGGCAAAAGCGGCGCTTCGGAGCGCACCGCTGCCGCTCCAGTGATCTGTGCGCGAAGTTGCCGCTTCTTCGCCTCCGGCAGCCGGAGATCGCGGTAGCTTGCATAGGCGAAGAACGAAGCCGCGAAGAAGCCGGCTTGTGTGCGAAGCTCGCAGACAGCTGCAGGACGGTGGCTGCCGCTCTCCAAGCCTGTTGAATTCACTCTTGGCATGCGAGTGGAAGGTGTTCCAGGACAATTTTCCTGGGTTTTGACGTAGTCCTACTACATCCCACCTTGGAAATTCTTGCTGCTCCCCAGAGGCTCCGAGATGCAGAGAACACGGTGGCAGCTGCTGAGAAGAAGGGCAACTGTGAGTTGGTCAAGAAGCAAGAACACAGGCAGTTGACTGTGCTTGGCGAGGAGCAGCTGCTGGATTCTAGCAATTGCCTTCAGTGCGCACAGAAGCCCGCTGCTCTGCTGCTTCGTGTTTCGCCTTCAGTCAATTGCACATTGCTGAAGCTGAGGCAGGCAGTTCAGCTTTGCTGCTTTTCAGCATCTCAGCTGCTTTCTGCTCTGTGACAGCTCTCGAGGTGAAATAGAGATTTTTAGAGTTAGGTTAACAAAATGAATTAAGCATTTCTAATTTAGCTTGTAGAGTTATGTGTTGAATTTTCAACCTTTTGCTTAAGAAACCTCTGCCTAATACAAAGGGCAAAGGAAAATGCAAATTTCTGAATCTTCTCGCATGAAGAACAATACCAGAAGAAGGAAAGAACCCTTTCCTTCTGAATTAAAATAAAGAAGCTCCTCTGTCTCCAAGCCTATCAAGACTGACAGACGTACTCAGATAAGCACCAAAGGACCAAAAGCGCACGCGCAGAGAGGAAAAGTTCAAAAGTTCAATCATGAGGAAGACCACAATCTTCAGCCTCAGGACCCCCGTACGACCACCACAGCAAACCACGCATGCCCAGAAGGGCGTGGACTTACTTCGCATGAGAAGCGAGGACAGGCGGGGCCAGGGGTGGAATATGCATGAAAAAGTTGTGCAATGTATTGCATATGGAACGTCTTTAAGAATAAAAGTGTGGGTCAGACTGAGGCTCGGGGCACAAGTTTTGGAGAGCTATCTCACTTGTGCCGGGCGCTGACATACGTACCCACTTCATAACTACCCCAGGTTATGGAGTCTATTGATTTCTTCCGCGTATCGTTTCAGAGGTTTCTTGACTTCGCCAGGCTGCAACGTGCCCGCTAGTACCAAGAACTGGGCAGGAGTGGGCAGAGAGCACGGCCATCTGCCAGCAGGTTGCAGCTTGCCCAGGAAAATGCAGTGTCCTTGGAATGTGCAGCAAATCCTATTTCCTGGCAAGGTCGGGCTAAGTGAGCAGTGCTGGGACACTTTCTCCTTGAGAACTGGAGCGGAAAAGCTTTTCGCTAAGATGTAGGCGACTAGAGAGGCAGAATACGGAGCTCCGCAGCTGGCCGAAAGCAAGTGCCGCTTCCCGGCGTCTTTCGGCAAAAGCGGCGCTTCGGAGCGCACCGCTGCCGCTCCAGTCATCTGTGCGCGAAGTAGCCGCTTCTTCGCCTCCGGCAGCCGGAGATCGCGGTAGCTTGCAAGAGGCGAAGGACGAAGCCGCGAAGAAGCCGGCTTGTGTGCGAAGCTCGCAGACAGCTGCAGGACGGTGGCTGCCGCTCTCCAAGCCTGTTGAATTCACTCTTGGCATGCGAGTGGAAGGTGTTCCAGGACAATTTTCCTGGGTTTTGACGTAGTCCTACTACATCCCACCTTGGAAATTCTTGCTGCTCCCCAGAGGCTCCGAGATGCAGAGAACACGGTGGCAGCTGCTGAGAAGAAGGGCAACTGTGAGTTGGTCAAGAAGCAAGAACACAGGCAGTTGACTGTGCTTGGCGAGGAGCAGCTGCTGGATTCTAGCAATTGCCTTCAGTGCGCACAGAAGCCCGCTGCTCTGCTGCTTCGTGTTTCGCCTTCAGTCAATTGCACATTGCTGAAGCTGAGGCAGGCAGTTCAGCTTTGCTGCTTTTCAGCATCTCAGCTGCTTTCTGCTCTGTGACAGCTCTCGAGGTGAAATAGAGATTTTTAGAGTTAGGTTAACAAAATGAATTAAGCATTTCTAATTTAGCTTGTAGAGTTATGTGTTGAATTTTCAACCTTTTGCTTAAGAAACCTCTGCCTAATACAAAGGGCAAAGGAAAATGCAAATTTCTGAATCTTCTCGCATGAAGAACAATACCAGAAGAAGGAAAGAACCCTTTCCTTCTGAATTAAAATAAAGAAGCTCCTCTGTCTCCAAGCCTATCAAGACTGACAGACGTACTCAGATAAGCACCAAAGGACCAAAAGCGCACGCGCAGAGAGGAAAAGTTCAAAAGTTCAATCATGAGGAAGACCACAATCTTCAGCCTCAGGACCCCCGTACGACCACCACAGCAAACCACGCATGCCCAGAAGGGCGTGGACTTACTTCGCATGAGAAGCGAGGACAGGCGGGGCCAGGGGTGGAATATGCATGAAAAAGTTGTGCAATGTATTGCATATGGAACGTCTTTAAGAATAAAAGTGTGGGTCAGACTGAGGCTCGGGGCACAAGTTTTGGAGAGCTATCTCACTTGTGCCGGGCGCTGACATACGTACCCACTTCATAACTACCCCAGGTTATGGAGTCTATTGATTTCTTCCGCGTATCGTTTCAGAGGTTTCTTGACTTCGCCAGGCTGCAACGTGCCCGCTAGTACCAAGAACTGGGCAGGAGTGGGCAGAGAGCACGGCCATCTGCCAGCAGGTTGCAGCTTGCCCAGGAAAATGCAGTGTCCTTGGAATGTGCAGCAAATCCTATTTCCTGGCAAGGTCGGGCTAAGTGAGCAGTGCTGGTACACTTTCTCCTTGAGAACTGGAGCGGAAAAGCTTTTGGCTAAGATGTAGGCGAGTAGAGAGGCAGAATACGCAGCTCCGCAGCTGGCCGAAAGCAAGTGCCGCTTCCCGGCGTCTTTCGGCAAAAGCGGCGCTTCGGAGCGCACCGCTGCCGCTCCAGTGATCTGTGCGCGAAGTTGCCGCTTCTTGGCCTCCGGCAGCCGGAGATCGCGGTAGCTTGCAAGAGGCGAAGAACGAAGCCGCGAAGAAGCCGGCTTGTGTGCGAAGCTCGCAGACTGCTGCAGGACGGTGGCTGCTGCTCTCCAGCCTGTTGAATTCAATCTTGGCATGCGAGTGGAAGGTGTTCCAGGACAATTTTCCTGGGTTTTGACGTAGTCCTACTACATCCCACCTTGGAAATTCTTGCTGCTCCCCAGAGGCTCCGAGATGCAGAGAACACAGTGGCAGCTGCTGAGAAGAAGGGCAACTGTGAATTGGTCAAGAAGCAAGAACCTAGGCAGTTGACTGTGCTTGGCGAGGAGCAGCTGCTGGATTCTTGCAATTGCCTTCAGTGCGCACAGAAGCCCGCTGCTCTGCTGCTTGGTTTTTCGCCTTCAGTCAATTACACACTGCTGAAGTTGAGGCAGGCAGTTCAGCTTTGCTGCTTTTCAGCATCTCAGCTGCCCTTCTGCTCTGTGACAGCTCTCCAGGTTTCTTGCCTTCGCCAGGCTGCAACGTGCCCGCTAGTACCCAGAGCTGGGCAGGAGTGGGCAGAGAGCACGGCCATCTGCCAGCAGGTTGCAGCTTGCCCAGGAAAATGCAGTGTCCTTGGAATGTGCAGCAAATCTTATTTCCTGGCAAGGTCGGGCTAAGTGAGCAGTGCTGGTACACTTTCTCCTTGAGAACTGGAGCGGAAAAGCTTTTCGCTAAGATGTAGGCGACTAGAGAGGCAGAATACGGAGCTCCGCAGCTGGCCGAAAGCAAGTGCCGCTTCCCGGCGTCTTTCGGCAAAAGCGGCGCTTCGGAGCGCACCGCTGCCGCTCCAGTGATCTGTGCGCGAAGTTGCCGCTTCTTCGCCTCCGGCAGCCGGAGATCGCGGTAGCTTGCATAGGCGAAGAACGAAGCCGCGAAGAAGCCGGCTTGTGTGCGAAGCTCGCAGACAGCTGCAGGACGGTGGCTGCCGCTCTCCAAGCCTGTAGAATTCACTCTTGGCATGCCAATGGGAGGTGTTCCAGGACAATTTTCCTGGGTTTTGACGTAGTCCTGCTACATCCCTCCTTGGAAATTCTTGCTGCTCCCCAGAGGCTCCGAGATGCAGAGAACACGGTGGCAGCTGCTGAAAAGAAGGGCAACTGTGAGTTGGTCAAGAAGCAAGAACACAGGCAGTTGACTGTGCTTGGCGAGGAGCAGCTGCTGGATTCTTGCAATTGCCTTCAGTGCGCACAGAAGCCCGCTGCTCTGCTGCTTGGCTTTTCGCCTTCAGTCAATTACACACTGCTGAAGTTGAGGCAGGCAGTTCAGCTTTGCTGCTTTTCAGCATCTCAGCTGCCCTTCTGCTCTGTGACAGCTCTCCAGGTTTCTTGCCTTCGCCAGGCTGCAAGGTGCCCGCTACTACCCAGAGCTGGGCAGGAGTGGGCAGAGAGCAAGGCCATTTGCCAGCAGGTTGCAGCTTGCCCAGGAAAATGCAGTGTCCTTGGAATGTGCAGCAAATCTCATTTCCTGGCAAGGTCGGGCTAAGTGAGCAGTGCTGGTACACTTTCTCCTTGAGAACTGGAGCGGAAAAGCTTTGCGCTAAGATGTAGGCGACTAGAGAGGCAGAATACGGAGCTCCGCAGCTGGCCGAAAGCAAGTGCCGCTTCCCGGCGCCTTTCGGCAAAAGCGGCGCTTCGGAGCGCACCGCTGCCGCTCCAGTCATCTGTGCGCGAAGTTGCCGCTTCTTCGCCTCCGGCAGCCGGAGATCGCGGTAGCTTGCATAGGCGAAGAACGAAGCCGCGAAGAAGCCGGCTTGTGTGCGAAGCTCGCAGACAGCTGCAGGACGGTGGCTGCCGCTCTCCAAGCCTGTTGAATTCACTCTTGGCATGCCAATGGGAGGTGTTCCAGGACAATTTTCCTGGGTTTTGACGTAGTCCTGCTACATCCCTCCTTGGAAATTCTTGCTGCTCCCCAGAGGCTCCGAGATGCAGAGAACACGGTGGCAGCTGCTGAAAAGAAGGGCAACTGTGAGTTGGTCAAGAAGCAAGAACACAGGCAGTTGACTGTGCTTGGCGAGGAGCAGCTGCTGGATTCTTGCAATTGCCTTCAGTGCGCACAGAAGCCCGCTGCTCTGCTGCTTGGTTTTTCGCCTTCAGTCAATTACACACTGCTGAAGTTGAGGCAGGCAGTTCAGCTTTGCTGCTTTTCAGCATCTCAGCTGCCCTTCTGCTCTGTGACAGCTCTCCAGGTTTCTTGCCTTCGCCAGGCTGCAAGGTGCCCGCTACTACCCAGAGCTGGGCAGGAGTGGGTAGAGAGCAAGGCCATTTGCCAGCAGGTTGCAGCTTGCCCAGGAAAATGCAGTGTCCTTGGAATGTGCAGCAAATCTCATTTCCTGGCAAGGTCGGGCTAAGTGAGCAGTGCTGGTACACTTTCTCCTTGAGAACTGGAGCGGAAAAGCTTTGCGCTAAGATGTAGGCGACTAGAGAGGCAGAATACGCAGCTCCGCAGCTGGCCGAAAGCAAGTGCCGCTTCCCGGCGTCTTTCGGCAAAAGCGGCGCTTCGGAGCGCACCGCTGCCGCTCCAGTCATCTGTGCGCGAAGTTGCCGCTTCTTCGCCTCCGGCAGCCGGAGATCGCGGTAGCTTGCATAGGCGAAGAACGAAGCCGCGAAGAAGCCGGCTTGTGTGCGAAGCTCGCAGACAGCTGCAGGACGGTGGCTGCCGCTCTCCAAGCCTGTTGAATTCACTCTTGGCATGCGAGTGGAAGGTGTTCCAGGACAATTTTCCTGGGTTTTGACGTAGTCCTACTACATCCCACCTTGGAAATTCTTGCTGCTCCCCAGAGGCTCCGAGATGCAGAGAACACGGTGGCAGCTGCTGAGAAGAAGGGCAACTGTGAGTTGGTCAAGAAGCAAGAACACAGGCAGTTGACTGTGCTTGGCGAGGAGCAGCTGCTGGATTCTAGCAATTGCCTTCAGTGCGCACAGAAGCCCGCTGCTCTGCTGCTTCGTGTTTCGCCTTCAGTCAATTGCACATTGCTGAAGCTGAGGCAGGCAGTTCAGCTTTGCTGCTTTTCAGCATCTCAGCTGCTTTCTGCTCTGTGACAGCTCTCGAGGTGAAATAGAGATTTTTAGAGTTAGGTTAACAAAATGAATTAAGCATTTCTAATTTAGCTTGTAGAGTTATGTGTTGAATTTTCAACCTTTTGCTTAAGAAACCTCTGCCTAATACAAAGGGCAAAGGAAAATGCAAATTTCTGAATCTTCTCGCATGAAGAACAATACCAGAAGAAGGAAAGAACCCTTTCCTTCTGAATTAAAATAAAGAAGCTCCTCTGTCTCCAAGCCTATCAAGACTGACAGACGTACTCAGATAAGCACCAAAGGACCAAAAGCGCACGCGCAGAGAGGAAAAGTTCAAAAGTTCAATCATGAGGAAGACCACAATCTTCAGCCTCAGGACCCCCGTACGACCACCACAGCAAACCACGCATGCCCAGAAGGGCGTGGACTTACTTCGCATGAGAAGCGAGGACAGGCGGGGCCAGGGGTGGAATATGCATGAAAAAGTTGTGCAATGTATTGCATATGGAACGTCTTTAAGAATAAAAGTGTGGGTCAGACTGAGGCTCGGGGCACAAGTTTTGGAGAGCTATCTCACTTGTGCCGGGCGCTGACATACGTACCCACTTCATAACTACCCCAGGTTATGGAGTCTATTGATTTCTTCCGCGTATCGTTTCAGAGGTTTCTTGACTTCGCCAGGCTGCAACGTGCCCGCTAGTACCAAGAACTGGGCAGGAGTGGGCAGAGAGCACGGCCATCTGCCAGCAGGTTGCAGCTTGCCCAGGAAAATGCAGTGTCCTTGGAATGTGCAGCAAATCCTATTTCCTGGCAAGGTCGGGCTAAGTGAGCAGTGCTGGGACACTTTCTCCTTGAGAACTGGAGCGGAAAAGCTTTTCGCTAAGATGTAGGCGACTAGAGAGGCAGAATACGCAGCTCCGCAGCTGGCCGAAAGCAAGTGCCGCTTCCCGGCGTCTTTCGGCAAAAGCGGCGCTTCGGAGCGCACCGCTGCCGCTCCAGTGATCTGTGCGCGAAGTTGCCGCTTCTTCGCCTCCGGCAGCCGGAGATCGCGGTAGCTTGCATAGGCGAAGAACGAAGCCGCGAAGAAGCCGGCTTGTGTGCGAAGCTCGCAGACAGCTGCAGGACGGTGGCTGCCGCTCTCCAAGCCTGTTGAATTCACTCTTGGCATGCGAGTGGAAGGTGTTCCAGGACAATTTTCCTGGGTTTTGACGTAGTCCTACTACATCCCACCTTGGAAATTCTTGCTGCTCCCCAGAGGCTCCGAGATGCAGAGAACACGGTGGCAGCTGCTGAGAAGAAGGGCAACTGTGAGTTGGTCAAGAAGCAAGAACACAGGCAGTTGACTGTGCTTGGCGAGGAGCAGCTGCTGGATTCTAGCAATTGCCTTCAGTGCGCACAGAAGCCCGCTGCTCTGCTGCTTCGTGTTTCGCCTTCAGTCAATTGCACATTGCTGAAGCTGAGGCAGGCAGTTCAGCTTTGCTGCTTTTCAGCATCTCAGCTGCTTTCTGCTCTGTGACAGCTCTCGAGGTGAAATAGAGATTTTTAGAGTTAGGTTAACAAAATGAATTAAGCATTTCTAATTTAGCTTGTAGAGTTATGTGTTGAATTTTCAACCTTTTGCTTAAGAAACCTCTGCCTAATACAAAGGGCAAAGGAAAATGCAAATTTCTGAATCTTCTCGCATGAAGAACAATACCAGAAGAAGGAAAGAACCCTTTCCTTCTGAATTAAAATAAAGAAGCTCCTCTGTCTCCAAGCCTATCAAGACTGACAGACGTACTCAGATAAGCACCAAAGGACCAAAAGCGCACGCGCAGAGAGGAAAAGTTCAAAAGTTCAATCATGAGGAAGACCACAATCTTCAGCCTCAGGACCCCCGTACGACCACCACAGCAAACCACGCATGCCCAGAAGGGCGTGGACTTACTTCGCATGAGAAGCGAGGACAGGCGGGGCCAGGGGTGGAATATGCATGAAAAAGTTGTGCAATGTATTGCATATGGAACGTCTTTAAGAATAAAAGTGTGGGTCAGACTGAGGCTCGGGGCACAAGTTTTGGAGAGCTATCTCACTTGTGCCGGGCGCTGACATACGTACCCACTTCATAACTACCCCAGGTTATGGAGTCTATTGATTTCTTCCGCGTATCGTTTCAGAGGTTTCTTGACTTCGCCAGGCTGCAACGTGCCCGCTAGTACCAAGAACTGGGCAGGAGTGGGCAGAGAGCACGGCCATCTGCCAGCAGGTTGCAGCTTGCCCAGGAAAATGCAGTGTCCTTGGAATGTGCAGCAAATCCTATTTCCTGGCAAGGTCGGGCTAAGTGAGCAGTGCTGGGACACTTTCTCCTTGAGAACTGGAGCGGAAAAGCTTTTCGCTAAGATGTAGGCGACTAGAGAGGCAGAATACGGAGCTCCGCAGCTGGCCGAAAGCAAGTGCCGCTTCCCGGCGTCTTTCGGCAAAAGCGGCGCTTCGGAGCGCACCGCTGCCGCTCCAGTCATCTGTGCGCGAAGTAGCCGCTTCTTCGCCTCCGGCAGCCGGAGATCGCGGTAGCTTGCAAGAGGCGAAGGACGAAGCCGCGAAGAAGCCGGCTTGTGTGCGAAGCTCGCAGACAGCTGCAGGACGGTGGCTGCCGCTCTCCAAGCCTGTTGAATTCACTCTTGGCATGCGAGTGGAAGGTGTTCCAGGACAATTTTCCTGGGTTTTGACGTAGTCCTACTACATCCCACCTTGGAAATTCTTGCTGCTCCCCAGAGGCTCCGAGATGCAGAGAACACGGTGGCAGCTGCTGAGAAGAAGGGCAACTGTGAGTTGGTCAAGAAGCAAGAACACAGGCAGTTGACTGTGCTTGGCGAGGAGCAGCTGCTGGATTCTAGCAATTGCCTTCAGTGCGCACAGAAGCCCGCTGCTCTGCTGCTTCGTGTTTCGCCTTCAGTCAATTGCACATTGCTGAAGCTGAGGCAGGCAGTTCAGCTTTGCTGCTTTTCAGCATCTCAGCTGCTTTCTGCTCTGTGACAGCTCTCGAGGTGAAATAGAGATTTTTAGAGTTAGGTTAACAAAATGAATTAAGCATTTCTAATTTAGCTTGTAGAGTTATGTGTTGAATTTTCAACCTTTTGCTTAAGAAACCTCTGCCTAATACAAAGGGCAAAGGAAAATGCAAATTTCTGAATCTTCTCGCATGAAGAACAATACCAGAAGAAGGAAAGAACCCTTTCCTTCTGAATTAAAATAAAGAAGCTCCTCTGTCTCCAAGCCTATCAAGACTGACAGACGTACTCAGATAAGCACCAAAGGACCAAAAGCGCACGCGCAGAGAGGAAAAGTTCAAAAGTTCAATCATGAGGAAGACCACAATCTTCAGCCTCAGGACCCCCGTACGACCACCACAGCAAACCACGCATGCCCAGAAGGGCGTGGACTTACTTCGCATGAGAAGCGAGGACAGGCGGGGCCAGGGGTGGAATATGCATGAAAAAGTTGTGCAATGTATTGCATATGGAACGTCTTTAAGAATAAAAGTGTGGGTCAGACTGAGGCTCGGGGCACAAGTTTTGGAGAGCTATCTCACTTGTGCCGGGCGCTGACATACGTACCCACTTCATAACTACCCCAGGTTATGGAGTCTATTGATTTCTTCCGCGTATCGTTTCAGAGGTTTCTTGACTTCGCCAGGCTGCAACGTGCCCGCTAGTACCAAGAACTGGGCAGGAGTGGGCAGAGAGCACGGCCATCTGCCAGCAGGTTGCAGCTTGCCCAGGAAAATGCAGTGTCCTTGGAATGTGCAGCAAATCCTATTTCCTGGCAAGGTCGGGCTAAGTGAGCAGTGCTGGGACACTTTCTCCTTGAGAACTGGAGCGGAAAAGCTTTTCGCTAAGATGTAGGCGACTAGAGAGGCAGAATACGGAGCTCCGCAGCTGGCCGAAAGCAAGTGCCGCTTCCCGGCGTCTTTCGGCAAAAGCGGCGCTTCGGAGCGCACCGCTGCCGCTCCAGTCATCTGTGCGCGAAGTAGCCGCTTCTTCGCCTCCGGCAGCCGGAGATCGCGGTAGCTTGCAAGAGGCGAAGGACGAAGCCGCGAAGAAGCCGGATGGTGCGAAACTCGCAGACAGCTGCAGGACGGTGGCTGCCGCTCTCCAAGCCTGTAGAATTCACTCTTGGCATGCCAATGGGAGGTGTTCCAGGACAATTTTCCTGGGTTTTGACGTAGTCCTGCTACATCCCTCCTTGGAAATTCTTGTTGCTCCCCAGAGGCTCCGAGATGCAGAGAACACGGTGGCAGCTGCTGAGAAGAAGGGCAACTGTGAATTGGTCAAGAAGCAAGAACCTAGGCAATTGACTGTGCTTGGCGAGGAGCAGCTGCTGGATTCTTGCAATTGCCTTCAGTGCGCACAGAAGCCCGCTGCTCTGCTGCTTGGTTTTTCGCCTTCAGTCAATTACACACTGCTGAAGTTGAGGCAGGCAGTTCAGCTTTGCTGCTTTTCAGCATCTCAGCTGCCCTTCTGCTCTGTGACAGCTCTCCAGGTTTCTTGCCTTCGCCAGGCTGCAACGTGCCCGCTAGTACCAAGAACTGGGCAGGAGTGGGCAGAGAGGACGGCCATCTGCCAGCAGGTTGCAGCTTGCCCAGGAAAATGCAGTGTCCTTGGAATGTGCAGCAAATCTCATTTCCTGGCAAGGTCGGGCTAAGTGAGCAGTGCTGGTACACTTTCTCCTTGAGAACTGGAGCGGAAAAGCTTTGCGCTAAGATGTAGGCGAGTAGAGAGGCAGAATACGCAGCTCCGCAGCTGGCCGAAAGCAAGTGCCGCTTCCCGGCGTCTTTCGGCAAAAGCGGCGCTTCGGAGCGCACCGCTGCCGCTCCAGTGATCTGTGCGCGAAGTTGCCGCTTCTTGGCCTCCGGCAGCCGGAGATCGCGGTAGCTTGCAAGAGGCGAAGAACGAAGCCGCGAAGAAGCCGGCTTGTGTGCGAAGCTCGCAGACTGCTGCAGGACGGTGGCTGCTGCTCTCCAGCCTGTTGAATCCAATCTTGGCATGCGAGTGGAAGGTGTTCCAGGACAATTTTCCTGGGTTTTGACGTAGTCCTACTACATCCCACCTTGGAAATTCTTGCTGCTCCCCAGAGGCTCCGAGATGCAGAGAACACGGTGGCAGCTGCTGAGAAGAAGGGCAACTGTGAATTGGTCAAGAAGCAAGAACCTAGGCAGTTGACTGTGCTTGGCGAGGAGCAGCTGCTGGATTCTAGCAATTGCCTTCAGTGCGCACAGAAGCCCGCTGCTCTGCTGCTTGGTTTTTCGCCTTCAGTCAATTGCACATTGCTGAAGCTGAGGCAGGCAGTTCAGCTTTGCTGCTTTTCAGCATCTCAGCTGCCCTTCTGCTCTGTGACAGCTCTCCAGGTTTCTTGCCTTCGCCAGGCTGCAACGTGCCCGCTAGTACCAAGAACTGGGCAGGAGTGGGCAGAGAGCACGGCCATCTGCCAGCAGGTTGCAGCTTGCCCAGGAAAATGCAGTGTCCTTGGAATGTGCAGCAAATCTTATTTCCTGGCAAGGTCGGGCTAAGTGAGCAGTGCTGGTACACTTTCTCCTTGAGAACTGGAGCGGAAAAGCTTTTCGCTAAGATGTAGGCGACTAGAGAGGCAGAATACGGAGCTCCGCAGCTGGCCGAAAGCAAGTGCCGCTTCCCGGCGCCTTTCGGCAAAAGCGGCGCTTCGGAGCGCACCGCTGCCGCTCCAGTGATCTGTGCGCGAAGTTGCCGCTTCTTCGCCTCCGGCAGCCGGAGATCGCTGTAGCTTGCATAGGCGAAGAACGAAGCCGCGAAGAAGCCGGCTTGTGTGCGAAGCTCGCAGACAGCTGCAGGACGGTGGCTGCCGCTCTCCAAGCCTGTTGAATTCAC
The DNA here is from genome assembly GCF_024509145.1 of Vidua macroura. NCBI lineage: Eukaryota > Metazoa > Chordata > Aves > Passeriformes > Viduidae > Vidua > Vidua macroura. Next base: position 664,799 of record NC_071594.1, read on the forward strand.
TCTTGGCATGCCAATGGGAGGTGTTCCAGGACAATTTTCCTGGGTTTTGACGTAGTCCTGCTACATCCCTCCTTGGAAATTCTTGCTGCTCCCCAGAGGCTCCGAGATGCAGAGAACACGGTGGCAGCTGCTGAAAAGAAGGGCAACTGTGAGTTGGTCAAGAAGCAAGAACACAGGCAGTTGACTGTGCTTGGCGAGGAGCAGCTGCTGGATTCTTGCAATTGCCTTCAGTGCGCACAGAAGCCCGCTGCTCTGCTGCTTGGCTTTTCGCCTTCAGTCAATTACACACTGCTGAAGTTGAGGCAGGCAGTTCAGCTTTGCTGCTTTTCAGCATCTCAGCTGCCCTTCTGCTCTGTGACAGCTCTCCAGGTTTCTTGCCTTCGCCAGGCTGCAACGTGCCCGCTAGTACCAAGAACTGGGCAGGAGTGGGCAGAGAGCACGGCCATCTGCCAGCAGGTTGCAGCTTGCCCAGGAAAATGCAGTGTCCTTGGAATGTGCAGCAAATCTTATTTCCTGGCAAGGTCGGGCTAAGTGAGCAGTGCTGGTACACTTTCTCCTTGAGAACTGGAGCGGAAAAGCTTTTCGCTAAGATGTAGGCGACTAGAGAGGCAGAATACGGAGCTCCGCAGCTGGCCGAAAGCAAGTGCCGCTTCCCGGCGCCTTTCGGCAAAAGCGGCGCTTCGGAGCGCACCGCTGCCGCTCCAGTGATCTGTGCGCGAAGTTGCCGCTTCTTCGCCTCCGGCAGCCGGAGATCGCTGTAGCTTGCATAGGCGAAGAACGAAGCCGCGAAGAAGCCGGCTTGTGTGCGAAGCTCGCAGACAGCTGCAGGACGGTGGCTGCCGCTCTCCAAGCCTGTTGTATTCACTCTTGGCATGCCAATGGGAGGTGTTCCAGGACAATTTTCCTGGGTTTTGACGTAGTCCTGCTACATCCCTCCTTGGAAATTCTTGCTGCTCCCCAGAGGCTCCGAGATGCAGAGAACACGGTGGCAGCTGCTGAAAAGAAGGGCAACTGTGAGTTGGTCAAGAAGCAAGAACACAGGCAGTTGACTGTGCTTGGCGAGGAGCAGCTGCTGGATTCTTGCAATTGCCTTCAGTGCGCACAGAAGCCCGCTGCTCTGCTGCTTGGCTTTTCGCCTTCAGTCAATTACACACTGCTGAAGTTGAGGCAGGCAGTTCAGCTTTGCTGCTTTTCAGCATCTCAGCTGCCCTTCTGCTCTGTGACAGCTCTCCAGGTTTCTTGCCTTCGCCAGGCTGCAAGGTGCCCGCTACTACCCAGAGCTGGGCAGGAGTGGGTAGAGAGCAAGGCCATTTGCCAGCAGGTTGCAGCTTGCCCAGGAAAATGCAGTGTCCTTAGAATGTGCAGCAAATCTCATTTCCTGGCAAGGTCGGGCTAAGTGAGCAGTGCTGGTACACTTTCTCCTTGAGAACTGGAGCGGAAAAGCTTTGCGCTAAGATGTAGGCGACTAGAGAGGCAGAATACGCAGCTCCGCAGCTGGCCGAAAGCAAGTGCCGCTTCCCGGCGTCTTTCGGCAAAAGCGGCGCTTCGGAGCGCACCGCTGCCGCTCCAGTCATCTGTGCGCGAAGTTGCCGCTTCTTCGCCTCCGGCAGCCGGAGATCGCGGTAGCTTGCATAGGCGAAGAACGAAGCCGCGAAGAAGCCGGCTTGTGTGCGAAGCTCGCAGACAGCTGCAGGACGGTGGCTGCCGCTCTCCAAGCCTGTTGAATTCACTCTTGGCATGCGAGTGGAAGGTGTTCCAGGACAATTTTCCTGGGTTTTGACGTAGTCCTACTACATCCCACCTTGGAAATTCTTGCTGCTCCCCAGAGGCTCCGAGATGCAGAGAACACGGTGGCAGCTGCTGAGAAGAAGGGCAACTGTGAGTTGGTCAAGAAGCAAGAACACAGGCAGTTGACTGTGCTTGGCGAGGAGCAGCTGCTGGATTCTAGCAATTGCCTTCAGTGCGCACAGAAGCCCGCTGCTCTGCTGCTTGGTTTTTCGCCTTCAGTCAATTGCACATTGCTGAAGCTGAGGCAGGCAGTTCAGCTTTGCTGCTTTTCAGCATCTCAGCTGCTTTCTGCTCTGTGACAGCTCTCGAGGTGAAATAGAGATTTTTAGAGTTAGGTTAACAAAATGAATTAAGCATTTCTAATTTAGCTTGTAGAGTTATGTGTTGAATTTTCAACCTTTTGCTTAAGAAACCTCTGCCTAATACAAAGGGCAAAGGAAAATGCAAATTTCTGAATCTTCTCGCATGAAGAACAATACCAGAAGAAGGAAAGAACCCAGATAAAGAAGCTCCTCTGTCTCCAAGCCTATCAAGACTGACAGACGTACTCAGATAAGCACCAAAGGACCAAAAGCGCACGCGCAGAGAGGAAAAGTTCAAAAGTTCAATCATGAGGAAGACCACAATCTTCAGCCTCAGGACCACCAATAGACCCCCGTACGACCACCACAGCAAACCACGCATGCCCAGAAGGGCGTGGACTTACTTCGCATGAGAAGCGAGGACAGGCGGGGCCAGGGGTGGAATATGCATGAAAAAGTTGTGCAATGTATTGCATATGGAACGTCTTTAAGAATAAAAGTGTGGGTCAGACTGAGGCTCGGGGCACAAGTTTTGGAGAGCTATCTCACTTGTGCCGGGCGCTGACATACGTACCCACTTCATAACTACCCCAGGTTATGGAGTCTATTGATTTCTTCCGCGTATCGTTTCAGTCGGGGCTTGCAAAGGTGCTTTAGGCGCGGCCCAGCTGATAGCGCAGCGGGCGCGCGGGCACAAGCCGCGGTTTGAGGAGCTGCTTTGAACGCCGCTAGCTGATAGCGCAGCTAGTGGGAGCGTGGTACAAGCTAGGAGTTACAAGCACCGCTTACAAGCATCGCTAGTTGGTAAAAAGCTTGCAAAAGTAGCCAGCGAGCCCGGCTGGGCTAAGAGTTAAGTGTTTGTTATACAATAGCACTGCCCTTCAGTGTTAAAAGCTGTCACTGGTGCAGGGGGAGGGGTTGGGGAAGGCAGTCTAGGGTTGCCATGGGAAACAGCAGTTGTATGAGTTCTCCACCCCCTTTTGGAAGAGAATTGTACCCTCCCCCTGTCCTGTCAGTTGTTGTTCAAGTCTGCCCCTCAGCCTAGAATCTTCTCTGTTCCACGTTTTCCCTTTGGTTCTTCCACCAAGAACACTCCTTTCCCTTTTCCCCACTGGTTAATGTTATATTTCCCCTCCCTTTAGCCTTCTCCCGATTGTACCCTCGAATGCTAAACCCTCCTACCCCTACGCAGTAAAAGAATCCTCAGCCCGCCCTTCGGGGCTCTCGGAATCTGCCTCTCTACTGCTTCGTTGTCTCCCTGTTTGCCCCTTCTGCGACCCTTCAATCAACGAGCAGGATTTCAGCAGCCCGAGTGTCCCTCCCGTTCTTCTGGTGGACCCTCAGATGTACCAGCTACCCGAGCTTCGTGCCGAGCGGCTAAAAGCCCCCACGGCTCGGCAACTGGGAGATCCTTTGCATTACAGGGCGAATAAATGGGGGATGAATGTGTGTGAATGCGAGGCTGTAAGAGCCCGTCAGAAGCCCCTCATTTTCCATTCTGCCTTCCGATTGCCACAAGAAAGAATCCCTTCCCCCACTGTAGTTCCGGCTTAGAACAGGACACAGCACAGGTGGGACCACTGAACCGTCATGCTGGCTGTTCCCAACAAGGCCTGGTAAGAACTTGGCAAGGAGTTGGCAAGGACTTGGCAAAGACCTGACATGGAGCCAGCACGGGACAGCCTGATGCGCGGCCTGCTTCTAATCTCCGTTCTTAAGCCCAATGAACTTTTGGGGTGACTCTCGCGGTCCTTCATTGAAGACCCCTCATCTGCCTCGTTACCACTGTGAGAAAGAAAGAATGAGAACCCTCCTCCCAAGGACTGAGACTGAGACCCCTGCTATAGGGAGGAGGGGAAATTGGTGGTCTGACCACTAATGACATGACCTGTTTCCCTTCAGTGATTCAAATGGACTTATTCTTCATTGGATTCGTCTTGCTTTGGTGGTTTCTGTGGACTCACCCCTTCCCTCGGGGCGATTACAATGGACTTTCATTATTACACTTGTTCCCCCCCTCTCTCCTCTGTGGACTATAATTGGAGCCCCGAGTCGACCAGAACTTCGAAGACTCCCCCGACACGACAGACGGATCCCCATCGTCCGGAGCACTGAGGATCTCGCCTGTGTTGGTAGCTATTCCCATATCCCTGTTCTCTCTCTAACCTTTTATCTCCTTTCAGATCCCCACTATCGCGTTTACTGTTTTGGCCCCTACTAAAGGTGCATTTGTTGTGATTAACTGATAGTCCCTTGTTGTTTGCCTTTGTTGCACTTTTGGGATGGGTGAAAAGAACCATCACGACACCCCGCAAGAAACGGATCGTGACATTAAAATTGGCGTCACGGACAGGATTTCTGTCTAGACAGAAGGGTTGCAGCTGAAAAGGCACCCATACTGTCTTTGGCAATTCATAAAGGATCCCTTAGTGCAAAGGGCGGGACACTGTTGTTTTGTTGTTGTTGTGTGTATGTGGTCTGGGAAGGAAGGGACAACTTGAAGCAACTAAGCAGAGCCTCCCAGGCAGATTATTGTCCTTTCACCCAGCCAGGGAAGCGAAGGGCGACACAGCGAGGGCTGTGTAGTTTTGTGGAACTTAAGTTTGTAGCTCCCTGTCGTGGTTTTGGTCCCTTCCCAAAATGAGTGACAATCTTAGCCTTGAAATTAAAGCTGAATTTTATGCACTACTAGCCAAACACAATGCCAAACCTTCTACAGAAGGAGAAAAATGGGCACAGAGTAATTGGTTGAACTTAGAAAATGTTATTGATAGAGTGTGTTCATTACAACATGAAACAAAATTCAAACTGGGCAAAAATAAAACTATCTTCTGCTCAGTTTTGGGAGCTTGTCTTATGGCAGCTATAGAAAATGGCTTCGAGCGAAGAAGTGAGGAACATGCTATAATAGACTCCCTTCAAAATCTAGTTGAAATTTTGCAAAAACAGTTCTATGAAGCAAAAAATGTGATCTATGCATTGCGAGCTGCCTTAACAGAGGAACATATTAACAAATCACATCATGCTGATTCCTCTACAGAGCTTGAGGAGAAGGAAACTCCTCACATTAAACAAATCTATCCTCATCAAGAACTTGAAGCAGCAAGTAATTGTGGGGAACATTGCTGCCATCACTTGAGACCCTTGATTAAAACAGAGTAGAACTATCTCAGTGATGATGATCTGGAACCTCACATCACAACCAAACGCATACCATCACAACTAAACACGGCCACCGAGCTAGCTAAGCTTAAAAGGGAATACGGACAGCCTCCACATGAATCAGAAACAGAATATGTTTTCCGGGTGTCCCTCACTGGTGGTGATCAAATTCAATTCACTGAACAGGAAGCCAGTGGGTATTGGGGACATGGTGTCTTCTTAACAACAGGAGAGAAAGGTGACACATGGTCCCTGACACAGCGTGCAGCTTTTTGGGCCGGGGGAACAAGCCCCTTGGAAAGGGGAGATCCCATAGCTAGAATTAGTACCCCCGACCAGCTCTTGGAAAATGTGCACAAAGCTGCTTGCCTGCAAATGACTCACAAAAAGAAATGAATTCCTGGCTTTGAATCCCTGATGCAATTACCTGTGAAGCCCAAGATAATGACCCCTTGAATTTGTGGGCTTCCAGAATCACTCAAACCTACAGCAATTCTCCTTCCAAAAACGATAGCAGCTGTATCTCCTGTAGAAAGACCAGACAGATTTCCTAGTCACTGGAACGACCCATTTGTTCCCCTTTATGACTTGTTGAGGAAAGGGGTGAAATGGGATTGGAGTCTTTCTCAGGAGTCAGCATTGCAATTGCTGATTTTTGAAGCAACAGCTCATCAAGCACTGGGCCCTATCCATCCTACAGATCCTTTCCAGGTGGAATGGGCATTTGCCTCCTCAGGGCTGTCAGTACACATATGGCAGCGGGGTCCTGAGGCTCCGACAAGACCTGTTGGTTTTGATTCCCGTGGTTCCAAAGATGCTGAGAAAAGATACACTACCTGGGAAAAAGGATTGTTGATGGTTATCTTAGCTTTCCTAGAAGTAGAAAAAATTGCACAAAAACAACCAATTGTATTGAGAGGCCCCTTCAAGGTTATTAAGACAGTCACTAGTGGGAGTCCCCCTCCTGACGGGGTGGCCCAGAGGGCCTCAGTGAGAAAGTGGTATGCTCAGGTTGAACATTACTGTAACTTCTTCTCAATGACAGAAGGAGCTGTAAAAACTTTAGCAATCCAAGAAACTGAGAGCTTGGACAAACCTGCCTCTGTAATCAAAGTAACCCCTCCTTTCTGCCCCGAACAATCAGCAAACTCTTGGTTTACTGATGCTTTTGCTAAAGGGGAAGGAAAAGTATGGAAATCTAGGGCAGAAGCCCTCCACTTTTCCTCTGGTGAGCAAATGATTACAGAGGGAGAAGGTAGTACACACAGTGGGGAGCTGATAGCTGTCTGGAGTGTTTTTCAACGAGAAGCACAGAATTCCTCTTTGGTCTGCATCTACACTGACTCCTATGCTCTGTACCAAATGATCCTAATAATCCAGCTCATGACCCTGGCCAACCTGTTCTGGTGGACCTCTCTTACTATAGGACTAGTAGCACTTGTGCTAAAACCCCCTCTGAAGAAATATGCATGGGAATCCTCTGGTGCTCTAGGGAAAGAGCATTGGACAAATACATGCTGGATAATTCCATCATTCTAACTTTTCTGCCTCTCGGCGGCAGAATTCTGTTGTGTTTACTTTCTCAGAAGAACTCCGAGGGACATGAAGACCACCTAATCCATGATAAAACTGGTTGCGGGGATTGCTGGACTCCAGGACGGTTTGGGTGGGTGGTAACGAAGGATCTCTGAGGCCCGGTCTTTAGAGCATAGGGTTTATAATAAAGGATGAAGGGCCCTGCTTAGAGTTGCTAGCTGCAACTCGTGGCAGGCCCGGGGAGAGCGGGGGGAGAGAGAGAGATGGTGCCAGGTGGGTGTCCCAGCAGGAAGGTCCGAGAGAGAGAGCGTCCGGTCCCTCGGCCACACCTTATCAGGGGGCTTCAAGGTGGGCTGGGACAGGACTTGGGCCAATGGGGTTACAGACATCGGATACTTCAGGGGAGGGTTACAGGTATGGGATGAACCATACGTTGGGGGGTGAGACAGGACATTCCATTTGACCTTAGGATCTATCAGAAAGGGGGGGTTGCATTATTGTTTTCGGGATGCTCAGTAATGAAGGTTTGGTATTTCAAACCTCGTTTTCATCTCGATATCTGTATTCTCTGATTCTTTTGCCAGGCCCTCATATTTATAGGGCCTTGCTATTTCATCTTCCCCAACACTGGTAATACTTTTCTGCATCCTACCGCAACCCCATGGCCAGAAAGCAGCTGAGTGACCGTGGTCTGAACCAATTGTGGTAGCATGCAGAAAAAGTGAAAGGATCTCTTGAAGCACAAAAAGGTTTGTACGCAGCCAAGCATACAGGATTGTTGGCACAATTTCACATGAACACAAACTGTAGAAGTAGTTTGGTTTTGGTCCAAAAATACTGAAGCACTTTTTTTTTGTTTTGTTTTGTTTTTGTTTTTGTTTTTGTTTTTTAAGTTGAAAGTATTGATTCAAATACTGGAGTAGGACTTGATGTTAATGTTGTGACACCTACCACCCAACCACTGGTTACACTTAGCCCGAAAATTTTTGAAATTGGACCATGTAGAATCAGGAAAACTGGCCAACAACAGATATTGTTTAATCTGTTATGGTCTCTTAAACAAGTCAAATTGCTGATGCAAAACAATATCTGAGAAATACAACCAGCTTGTTCACCCTTTTTGCAGACCTCTTTTCAGGCTTGGACAACCTGGCTGCGACAGTGGAAGCCTCCTAAAAACCGGCTGCCAAGAGACATAACTGGTCTTGTGGGAACAGGATTGGGAATCCTAAATAGTATTGATTCAGAAGTATGAATGAATAAATTGGCTTCCACAACTAAAGATTTAACCAAAATACAACAACCACTGCAATCGTCCTTATCAGCCTTGGGAACACATCAGTGGTTGCTATCAAACATTCTAGCAAATTGGGAAAAGATAAATGTAAATAATAGCAAATTGATCATTGATGCACTTAATGCCGCACAAAGCAACGTTTCCTTAGCTCTTAGCCGTATCCAGGCTCAATGATGGATGCAGTCAGTTGCTGCCTCAATTATAAGAGAAGGTGAAGAAGGCACTTTTCCCACTGAAATTAGGAAAATAGTCTGGGACAGTGCCACTGACTTTGAAAGAGATTTCCAATCCTGGTGGAATTTAGTGAATTTTACCTATGACCCTAACACAAACACAGCCACAGCATTTGCGTTGACCATAAGAAATGCCTGGGTGCATTTGATATTCCCTATCATTGCACTAGGATTAAATCATGATGGACCCACTTTCTATCCTTCTGAACATAGAGAATGGGCCCGTCAAATTGATGACAAATGGCAAACTGTCAATTTAGAGTCCTGTACCATCTGAGAACAACTAGGGTTTATCTGTGAAGGTAATGCAATTGTAGCTCAAGATATTTGTCTGGAGACAGAACAAAATAGCTGTCATTTTGATATTCATCCTAACGAGACTTCTGAAACAGTCCTTGTATCTACAGACAATGGGTGTGCCTGCTTCAGAACCGCTTGGGATACTGTGTTTATAGAAAGTACAGTAGTAGCTACTAAAAATCATTCCAATTTTTGTGCTTGCAACTTTACTAAAATTGCAGGATGTGATTTTTCTTTTGTAGCTCCAGTTACTTCACATGAACTTTTAGAATCCAATCTCACGTTGATTCACAAGCTACTGCCTACTCCCATTGGGATGAACCTTTCTCTGGTAAAGCAATTATTACTTCATCAAGATCTAATAGAGATCCTAGGAAAAATCAAGGGGAATGGACAGAAAACTCTGGTAACTGTTCATCATCATGTGCAAGAAATACATCGTGTTGTAGAAAGGGTGAAAAGTGATGCCGAGCACAAGTGGTGGGATACCCTTTTCGGGTGGTCACCCACCGCCACCGGTATCCTGAACAAATTGTGTCATCCCATTGTTGTTCTTCTGATTTTAGTTATGATTGGTTTTGTTTTATCAGTAATCTTGCTTATTGTAAATTGGAGAATGATGAAACGATGAACAAAATTAACATCTATAATTAATGCACACCACTTGGCCGACATCCTTTACACTAGAGATGTTCCCAGGACAGTAGACACAAGAAGATGATAAGGTTAGAAGATATGTTTTACATCATTTTCTTTTATGATTTGTTCTAATCGCTGTTTTAATTATTTTTGTTTATTGTTTATAAAATTGTACTGAGTAATATCGATTATACTAGGTTTATTACTTTACTGTTTAATATTGATGATACTGGTTTATTATTTGATCAATTTATTGTTTAATTGATTCATATTGATTATTATTTAAATAACTATTATTGATTTACTAATTGTATTTTGCTTATTGTTTAATTATAATTTGTTGTGATTACTAATATGTTGTGATTGTTTTAGTTTTCCTGTTTTCTCTTTCTTTCCCTTTTCCTCTTCTCTTTTCCCTGGGACCTGCTGCCAACACTTGACGAGTCCTGAAGACTCCACGACGACACCATGGAATCCTGCTGATGAAGATCTTTCGAGGGCAATCGTCAGTCACGGGGTGGTGTAAGAGCCCGTCAGAAGCCCCTCATTTTCCATTCTGCCTTCCGATTGCCACAAGAAAGAATCCCTTCCCCCACTGTAGTTCCGGCTTAGAACAGGACACAGCACAGGTGGAACCACTGAACCGTCATGCTGGCTGTTCCCAACAAGGCCTGGTAAGAACTTGGCAAGGAGTTGGCAAGGACTTGGCAAAGACCTGACATGGAGCCAGCACGGGACAGCCTGATGCGCGGCCTGCTTCTAATCTCCGTTCTTAAGCCCAATGAACTTTTGGGGTGACTCTCGCGGTCCTTCACTGAAGACCCCTCATCTGCCTCGTTACCACTGTGACAAAGAAAGAATGAGAACCCTCCTCCCAAGGACTGAGACTGAGACCCCTGCTATAGGGAGGAGGGGAAATTGGTGGTCTGACCACTAATGACATGACCTGTTTCCCTTCAGTGATTCAAATGGACTTATTCTTCATTGGATTCGTCTTGCTTTGGTGGTTTCTGTGGACTCACCTGTTCCCTCGGGGCGATTACAATGGACTTTCATTATTACACTTGTTCCCCCCCTCTCTCCTCTGTGGACTATAATTGGAGCCCCGAGTCGACCAGAACTTCGAAGACTCCCCCGACACGACAGACGGATCCCCATCGTCCGGAGCACTGAGGATCTCGCCTGTGTTGGTAGCTATTCCCATATCCCTCTTCTCTCTCTAACCTTTTATCTCCTTTCAGATCCCCACTATCGCGTTTACTGTTTTGGCCCCTACTAAAGGTGCATTTGTTGTGATTAACTGATAGTCCCTTGTTGTTTGCCTTTGTTGCACTTTTGGGATGGGTGAAAAGAACCATCACGACACCCCGGAAGAAGCGGATCGTGACAGAGGCGGGCTGGTTACCCCAGACCTGCTAAGCGAGAGCGGCAGTCTCCCATGCTGCGTTTCCGTCTTTTTCGCGAGAAAAGCGGCCAGTAAAGAGACGAAGCGAGTAATAAAAAGAGTGAGAGAACCCCCCTGGGACTGGGTCTCAGAGAAAGAGTGGGACCCCTTAGTGGGGGGGGGGGGGGAGTAAAAGGTAATTAATTAGAAAAAAAAATTAATGAAAAGGTAAAAAGAGGGTTTTCTTGGCATAATCTATTGGGGAAAAATAAAAGGTAAAATGTGTAGGAGGGGCCCCTAAAAATTCTGCTGGATTGAGGGATAAGAATGCCCGAGAACATCCAAGATCAAACCTGCTGGATTGAGGGATTAATATTCCAAGAGCATCCAGGGTTGATTCAAACCTGCTGGATTGAGGGATTAATGTTCCAAGAGCATCCAGGGTTGATTCAAACCTGCTGGATTGAGGGATTAATGTTCCAAGAGCATCCAGGGTTAAGTCAAACCTGCTGGGTTGAGGGATTAACATTCCAAGAGCACCCAGAATTAAGTTTGCTGGGTTGTTGAGAGCACCCAAGATTGAGTAAAAATTTTGCCAGTTTGAAGAGAAGTCTGACAGGATCTAGAGTTGGGAACCACACAGCTAGATTGAGGGGTATCCAAGAACACTGGGACTAGCCAGGGACACCTACAAGTGTAATAGGTGTGTTGAAAAAGAAAAGGTACCTTGTTGTTGTGGTTGTTTTGTTATGTGTAAGAGTAAGTAAAATAAAGTTAAGTGAATGTAGACGAAGGAAAGTATATGTATGCATCCTGCCCTGTTAAGCAGCCTCACTGTGCTTCCCTGCTGTCACCGACAAACACAAGTTACGAACCCTCAGAACTGAAAAAGTTCCATCAAATATTGCTTCCATTGATGACCATGATATTGTCTATAATACCTTGTTCCAACTTATGTTATGTAAGTGTTAATACCCCTATCCTACCAGTTGGTAAACCTGATGGGTCATACCGGTTAGTACAGGATCTGCGGGCCATAAACAAGGTCACTGAGGATCTGTATCCTGTGGTGGCCAATCCCTACACGTTATTAACTTGCTTAACCCCCGAGCTAACTTGGTTTACCGTTTTAGATTTAAAAGATGCCTTCTTTTGCCTTCCTATCCACGAAGCCAGAAAATTTTTGCATTTGAATGGGAAAATCCTAAGAGCGGGCGAAGAACTCAACTGACATGGACCAGACTCCCACAAGGATTCAAAAACTCACCCACTTTGTTTGGAGAACAACTTGCAAAAGAATTAGAGACCTGAGAAGCCCCTCCAGAGGAAGGGAAGTTGCTAGAGTACGTAGATGACATCCTGATAGCCACACGGACAAGGGAAGCATGCACGGCCTGGACGATAAGCCTCTTGAACTTTTTGGGGCTCCAAGGGTACCGAGTATCAAAGAAAAAAGCCCAAGTAGTAAACCAGAAAGTAACTTATCTGGGTTACGAAGTCAGTGCTAGACAACGTACCTTGGGCCAAAGCCGGAAGGAGGCAATATGCCAGAGCCCAAAACCTCAGACGGTAAAGGAACTACGAACTTTCCTGAGGATGACAGGGTGGTGCAGGTTATGGATCTATAACTATGGACTGTTTGTTAAGCCCTTCTATGAACTGATTGCAACTGAAAGCAGGAACATCCAAGAGACAAAGGAAGCTACGCAAGCTTTCAACCAGCTGAAAAAAGCCCTCATGTCAGCTCCAGCCCTGAGATTGCCGGACGTGAGTAAGCCTTTCCTTTTATTCTCCCATGAGAAGCAAGGAATCGCCTTAGGAATACTAGCACAGGACCTGGGCCCATATCGGAGAGCAGTGGCTTACTTCTCTAAGCAATTGGATACAGCAGCTAAAGGGTGGCCTGGGTGCCTCAGAGCTGTTGCAGCAGTCGTCCTGAACATCCAAGAGGCACACAAATTCACCCTAGGCCAGAAAAGAACTGTGCTAGTGTCTCACACAGTGTCTGCAGTGCTAGAGGTAAAAGGTGGGCATTGGCTTTCCCCACAACGGCTCCTGAGATACCAAGCTATCATAGCGGAGCAAGATGATGTAGAGATAGTAGTGGCTAACATTGTCAATCCAGCCTCCTTCCTCAGTAGAAACCAAGGGGAACCAGTGGAACATGACTGCCTGGAGACCATTGAAGCCACCTACTCCAGCTGCCCTGACTCGAAGGACACCCCTCTCGAGAATGCAGAAGTCTCGTTTACTGATGGAAGCAGTTATATCATCAGTGGAAAACGGCACGCCGGCTAGGCAGTTCCAACGTGCAAGGAAGTAATATCATCTGGGCCCCTGCCAACAAATACCTCTGCACAGAAGGCCGAGATAATTGCTCTAACTCGGGCCCTAGAATTGGCAAGAGGGAAAGAAATAAACATATACACGGACTCGAAGTATGCATTTGGAGTAGTGCATGCTCACAGAGCCATTTAGAAAGAGAGAGGACTGCTGAAGTCTCAAGGGAAAAATATTAAAGATGCATCAGAAGTACTGCGACTTCTAGCAGCAGTCCAGTTGCCAGAGAAAGTAGCGATCATGCACATTAAGGCACATCAGAAGATCAACTCCGAATTGGAAGAAGGAAACGAGCTGGCAGATAGGGAAGCAAAAGAAGCAGCAAGACGGGCAAATTTCCCCTAAAGGTAAGCCAAGATACAACAAACCAGAAAAAAAATTAATCTATGAGCAAAAAGGAGACTATAACCAAGAGGGATGGGCCACCATAGAAGGAAAATTAGTTCTACCCTCCTATTTATGATGGTCCCTAATAAAGGAAGAACACCAGAAAACCATTGGGGTATTGATGCTCTAGCATAACTAGACATTTACAACTCGACAATGTGACCTTTGCCTCCAGACCAACCCCAAAAATACTCCCAAACCAAAGCTTAGCCAGATTAGGAAGGGTCATGGGCCGGAGCAGCAATGGCAGATTGATTGTACAGAATTGCCAAGAAAAGGGGGGTATAAGTTTTTCCTGGTGCTAACAGATACCTTTTCAGGATGGCCAGAAGCATTCCCCACCAGGACTTCTAAAGCTCAAGAAGTAACTAAGGTATTGGTACAAGAAAACATACCACGCTTTAGAGTCCTGGACACAATCTCCTCAAATAGAGGACCACATTTTATTGTAAAATTCGTGCAACAAGTTAGCCAATACTTGAACATAGACTGAGAACTTCGCACCCCATATAACCCACAATCAAGTGGTCAGGTAAAAAAAATGAATCATTTGATCAAACAACAAATTGTACAATTGGGACAAGAAGCTAATTTGTCATGGACTCAATCCCTCCCATTAGCACTACTGCAGATCCGAACCAAACCCAAGACTAAAGAAAAGCTAAACCACTTTGAATTGCTTTATGAAAAACCATATGGGGTGCGAAAGAGAATGTCTACCCAAGACATGTCACTAACCTCCTGTATGTTAAGTCTCTTAACTTGGTGTATCCAGCACCAATCACTAGCTAATAAACACAAGTCATAACTAGTGAAATACACTGTTTAGAAGACTTTATGTCACCCAATTATAATCCTATTAATTTTAGTTACTGTAAGTTTAATGATGTCTACTTTAACACTCATGTAGAATTCGAGGATGTTAAAACACATGGCCAGTCTGACATCACTCTCTAGAACTCCTAGAATCTTACTGAAAGAGGACGGTCATGATAGTAGATCAGAATTTAAATCAAGACCCCTGTAGTAAAAGAATTTAATCTATTTTAAGAAAAGGGGGGACTGAAGCAGAGATTTTTAGAGTTAGGTTAACAAAATGAATGAAGCATTTCTAATTTAGCTTGTAGAGTTATGTGTTGAATTTTCAACCTTTTACTTAAGAAACCTCTGCCTAGTACAAAGGGCATAGGAAAATGCAAATTTCTGAAGCTTCTTGCATAGAGAACAATACCAGAAGAAGGAAAGAACCCAGATAAAGAAGCTCCTCTGTCTCCAAGCCTATCAAGACTGACAGACGTACTCAGATAAGCACCAAAGGACCAAAAGCGCACGCGCAGAGAGGAAAAGTTCAAAAGTTCAATCATGAGGAAGACCACAATCTTCAGCCTCAGGACCACCAATAGACCCCCGTACGACCACCACAGCAAACCACGCATGCCCAGAAGGGCGTGGACTTACTTCGCATGAGAAGCGAGGACAGGCGGGGCCAGGGGTGGAATATGCATGAAAAAGTTGTGCAATGTATTGCATATGGAACGTCTTTAAGAATAAAAGTGTGGGTCAGACTGAGGCTCGGGGCACAAGTTTTGGAGAGCTATCTCACTTGTGCCGGGCGCTGACATACGTACCCACTTCATAACTACCCCAGGTTATGGAGTCTATTGATTTCTTCCGCGTATCGTTTCAGTCGGGGCTTGCAAAGGTGCTTTAGGCGCGGCCCAGCTGATAGCGCAGCGGGCGCGCGGGCACAAGCCGCGGTTTGAGGAGCTGCTTTGAACGCCGCTAGCTGATAGCGCAGCTAGTGGGAGCGTGGTACAAGCTAGGAGTTACAAGCACCGCTTACAAGCATCGCTAGTTGGTAAAAAGCTTGCAAAAGTAGCCAGCGAGCCCGGCTGGGCTAAGAGTTAAGTGTTTGTTATACAATAGCACTGCCCTTCAGTGTTAAAAGCTGTCACTGGTGCAGGGGGAGGGGTTGGGGAAGGCAGTCTAGGGTTGCCATGGGAAACAGCAGTTGTATGAGTTCTCCACCCCCTTTTGGAAGAGAATTGTACCCTCCCCCTGTCCTGTCAGTTGTTGTTCAAGTCTGCCCCTCAGCCTAGAATCTTCTCTGTTCCACGTTTTCCCTTTGGTTCTTCCACCAAGAACACTCCTTTCCCTTTTCCCCACTGGTTAATGTTATATTTCCCCTCCCTTTAGCCTTCTCCCGATTGTACCCTCGAATGCTAAACCCTCCTACCCCTACGCAGTAAAAGAATCCTCAGCCCGCCCTTCGGGGCTCTCGGAATCTGCCTCTCTACTGCTTCGTTGTCTCCCTGTTTGCCCCTTCTGCGACCCTTCAATCAACGAGCAGGATTTCAGCAGCCCGAGTGTCCCTCCCGTTCTTCTGGTGGACCCTCAGATGTACCAGCTACCCGAGCTTCGTGCCGAGCGGCTAAAAGCCCCCACGGCTCGGCAACTGGGAGATCCTTTGCATTACAGGGCGAATAAATGGGGGATGAATGTGTGTGAATGCGAGGCTGTAAGAGCCCGTCAGAAGCCCCTCATTTTCCATTCTGCCTTCCGATTGCCACAAGAAAGAATCCCTTCCCCCACTGTAGTTCCGGCTTAGAACAGGACACAGCACAGGTGGGACCACTGAACCGTCATGCTGGCTGTTCCCAACAAGGCCTGGTAAGAACTTGGCAAGGAGTTGGCAAGGACTTGGCAAAGACCTGACATGGAGCCAGCACGGGACAGCCTGATGCGCGGCCTGCTTCTAATCTCCGTTCTTAAGCCCAATGAACTTTTGGGGTGACTCTCGCGGTCCTTCATTGAAGACCCCTCATCTGCCTCGTTACCACTGTGAGAAAGAAAGAATGAGAACCCTCCTCCCAAGGACTGAGACTGAGACCCCTGCTATAGGGAGGAGGGGAAATTGGTGGTCTGACCACTAATGACATGACCTGTTTCCCTTCAGTGATTCAAATGGACTTATTCTTCATTGGATTCGTCTTGCTTTGGTGGTTTCTGTGGACTCACCTGTTCCCTCGGGGCGATTACAATGGACTTTCATTATTACACTTGTTCCCCCCCTCTCTCCTCTGTGGACTATAATTGGAGCCCCGAGTCGACCAGAACTTCGAAGACTCCCCCGACACGACAGACGGATCCCCATCGTCCGGAGCACTGAGGATCTCGCCTGTGTTGGTAGCTATTCCCATATCCCTGTTCTCTCTCTAACCTTTTATCTCCTTTCAGATCCCCACTATCGCGTTTACTGTTTTGGCCCCTACTAAAGGTGCATTTGTTGTGATTAACTGATAGTCCCTTGTTGTTTGCCTTTGTTGCACTTTTGGGATGGGTGAAAAGAACCATCACGACACCCCGCAAGAAACGGATCGTGACATTAAAATTGGCGTCACGGACAGGATTTCTGTCTAGACAGAAGGGTTGCAGCTGAAAAGGCACCCATACTGTCTTTGGCAATTCATAAAGGATCCCTTAGTGCAAAGGGCGGGACACTGTTGTTTTGTTGTTGTTGTGTGTATGTGGTCTGGGAAGGAAGGGACAACTTGAAGCAACTAAGCAGAGCCTCCCAGGCAGATTATTGTCCTTTCACCCAGCCAGGGAAGCGAAGGGCGACACAGCGAGGGCTGTGTAGTTTTGTGGAACTTAAGTTTGTAGCTCCCTGTCGTGGTTTTGGTCCCTTCCCAAAATGAGTGACAATCTTAGCCTTGAAATTAAAGCTGAATTTTATGCACTACTAGCCAAACACAATGCCAAACCTTCTACAGAAGGAGAAAAATGGGCACAGAGTAATTGGTTGAACTTAGAAAATGTTATTGATAGAGTGTGTTCATTACAACATGAAACAAAATTCAAACTGGGCAAAAATAAAACTATCTTCTGCTCAGTTTTGGGAGCTTGTCTTATGGCAGCTATAGAAAATGGCTTCGAGCGAAGAAGTGAGGAACATGCTATAATAGACTCCCTTCAAAATCTAGTTGAAATTTTGCAAAAACAGTTCTATGAAGCAAAAAATGTGATCTATGCATTGCGAGCTGCCTTAACAGAGGAACATATTAACAAATCACATCATGCTGATTCCTCTACAGAGCTTGAGGAGAAGGAAACTCCTCACATTAAACAAATCTATCCTCATCAAGAACTTGAAGCAGCAAGTAATTGTGGGGAACATTGCTGCCATCACTTGAGACCCTTGATTAAAACAGAGTAGAACTATCTCAGTGATGATGATCTGGAACCTCACATCACAACCAAACGCATACCATCACAACTAAACACGGCCACCGAGCTAGCTAAGCTTAAAAGGGAATACGGACAGCCTCCACATGAATCAGAAACAGAATATGTTTTCCGGGTGTCCCTCACTGGTGGTGATCAAATTCAATTCACTGAACAGGAAGCCAGTGGGTATTGGGGACATGGTGTCTTCTTAACAACAGGAGAGAAAGGTGACACATGGTCCCTGACACAGCGTGCAGCTTTTTGGGCCGGGGGAACAAGCCCCTTGGAAAGGGGAGATCCCATAGCTAGAATTAGTACCCCCGACCAGCTCTTGGAAAATGTGCACAAAGCTGCTTGCCTGCAAATGACTCACAAAAAGAAATGAATTCCTGGCTTTGAATCCCTGATGCAATTACCTGTGAAGCCCAAGATAATGACCCCTTGAATTTGTGGGCTTCCAGAATCACTCAAACCTACAGCAATTCTCCTTCCAAAAACGATAGCAGCTGTATCTCCTGTAGAAAGACCAGACAGATTTCCTAGTCACTGGAACGACCCATTTGTTCCCCTTTATGACTTGTTGAGGAAAGGGGTGAAATGGGATTGGAGTCTTTCTCAGGAGTCAGCATTGCAATTGCTGATTTTTGAAGCAACAGCTCATCAAGCACTGGGCCCTATCCATCCTACAGATCCTTTCCAGGTGGAATGGGCATTTGCCTCCTCAGGGCTGTCAGTACACATATGGCAGCGGGGTCCTGAGGCTCCGACAAGACCTGTTGGTTTTGATTCCCGTGGTTCCAAAGATGCTGAGAAAAGATACACTACCTGGGAAAAAGGATTGTTGATGGTTATCTTAGCTTTCCTAGAAGTAGAAAAAATTGCACAAAAACAACCAATTGTATTGAGAGGCCCCTTCAAGGTTATTAAGACAGTCACTAGTGGGAGTCCCCCTCCTGACGGGGTGGCCCAGAGGGCCTCAGTGAGAAAGTGGTATGCTCAGGTTGAACATTACTGTAACTTCTTCTCAATGACAGAAGGAGCTGTAAAAACTTTAGCAATCCAAGAAACTGAGAGCTTGGACAAACCTGCCTCTGTAATCAAAGTAACCCCTCCTTTCTGCCCCGAACAATCAGCAAACTCTTGGTTTACTGATGCTTTTGCTAAAGGGGAAGGAAAAGTATGGAAATCTAGGGCAGAAGCCCTCCACTTTTCCTCTGGTGAGCAAATGATTACAGAGGGAGAAGGTAGTACACACAGTGGGGAGCTGATAGCTGTCTGGAGTGTTTTTCAACGAGAAGCACAGAATTCCTCTTTGGTCTGCATCTACACTGACTCCTATGCTCTGTACCAAATGATCCTAATAATCCAGCTCATGACCCTGGCCAACCTGTTCTGGTGGACCTCTCTTACTATAGGACTAGTAGCACTTGTGCTAAAACCCCCTCTGAAGAAATATGCATGGGAATCCTCTGGTGCTCTAGGGAAAGAGCATTGGACAAATACATGCTGGATAATTCCATCATTCTAACTTTTCTGCCTCTCGGCGGCAGAATTCTGTTGTGTTTACTTTCTCAGAAGAACTCCGAGGGACATGAAGACCACCTAATCCATGATAAAACTGGTTGCGGGGATTGCTGGACTCCAGGACGGTTTGGGTGGGTGGTAACGAAGGATCTCTGAGGCCCGGTCTTTAGAGCATAGGGTTTATAATAAAGGATGAAGGGCCCTGCTTAGAGTTGCTAGCTGCAACTCGTGGCAGGCCCGGGGAGAGCGGGGGGAGAGAGAGAGATGGTGCCAGGTGGGTGTCCCAGCAGGAAGGTCCGAGAGAGAGAGCGTCCGGTCCCTCGGCCACACCTTATCAGGGGGCTTCAAGGTGGGCTGGGACAGGACTTGGGCCAATGGGGTTACAGACATCGGATACTTCAGGGGAGGGTTACAGGTATGGGATGAACCATACGTTGGGGGGTGAGACAGGACATTCCATTTGACCTTAGGATCTATCAGAAAGGGGGGGTTGCATTATTGTTTTCGGGATGCTCAGTAATGAAGGTTTGGTATTTCAAACCTCGTTTTCATCTCGATATCTGTATTCTCTGATTCTTTTGCCAGGCCCTCATATTTATAGGGCCTTGCTATTTCATCTTCCCCAACACTGGTAATACTTTTCTGCATCCTACCGCAACCCCATGGCCAGAAAGCAGCTGAGTGACCGTGGTCTGAACCAATTGTGGTAGCATGCAGAAAAAGTGAAAGGATCTCTTGAAGCACAAAAAGGTTTGTACGCAGCCAAGCATACAGGATTGTTGGCACAATTTCACATGAACACAAACTGTAGAAGTAGTTTGGTTTTGGTCCAAAAATACTGAAGCACTTTTTTTTTGTTTTGTTTTGTTTTTGTTTTTGTTTTTGTTTTTTAAGTTGAAAGTATTGATTCAAATACTGGAGTAGGACTTGATGTTAATGTTGTGACACCTACCACCCAACCACTGGTTACACTTAGCCCGAAAATTTTTGAAATTGGACCATATAGAATCAGGAAAACTGGCCAACAACAGATATTGTTTAATCTGTTATGGTCTCTTAAACAAGTCAAATTGCTGATGCAAAACAATATCTGAGAAATACAACCAGCTTGTTCACCCTTTTTGCAGACCTCTTTTCAGGCTTGGACAACCTGGCTGCGACAGTGGAAGCCTCCTAAAAACCGGCTGCCAAGAGACATAACTGGTCTTGTGGGAACAGGATTGGGAATCCTAAATAGTATTGATTCAGAAGTATGAATGAATAAATTGGCTTCCACAACTAAAGATTTAACCAAAATACAACAACCACTGCAATCGTCCTTATCAGCCTTGGGAACACATCAGTGGTTGCTATCAAACATTCTAGCAAATTGGGAAAAGATAAATGTAAATAATAGCAAATTGATCATTGATGCACTTAATGCCGCACAAAGCAACGTTTCCTTAGCTCTTAGCCGTATCCAGGCTCAATGATGGATGCAGTCAGTTGCTGCCTCAATTATAAGAGAAGGTGAAGAAGGCACTTTTCCCACTGAAATTAGGAAAATAGTCTGGGACAGTGCCACTGACTTTGAAAGAGATTTCCAATCCTGGTGGAATTTAGTGAATTTTACCTATGACCCTAACACAAACACAGCCACAGCATTTGCGTTGACCATAAGAAATGCCTGGGTGCATTTGATATTCCCTATCATTGCACTAGGATTAAATCATGATGGACCCACTTTCTATCCTTCTGAACATAGAGAATGGGCCCGTCAAATTGATGACAAATGGCAAACTGTCAATTTAGAGTCCTGTACCATCTGAGAACAACTAGGGTTTATCTGTGAAGGTAATGCAATTGTAGCTCAAGATATTTGTCTGGAGACAGAACAAAATAGCTGTCATTTTGATATTCATCCTAACGAGACTTCTGAAACAGTCCTTGTATCTACAGACAATGGGTGTGCCTGCTTCAGAACCGCTTGGGATACTGTGTTTATAGAAAGTACAGTAGTAGCTACTAAAAATCATTCCAATTTTTGTGCTTGCAACTTTACTAAAATTGCAGGATGTGATTTTTCTTTTGTAGCTCCAGTTACTTCACATGAACTTTTAGAATCCAATCTCACGTTGATTCACAAGCTACTGCCTACTCCCATTGGGATGAACCTTTCTCTGGTAAAGCAATTATTACTTCATCAAGATCTAATAGAGATCCTAGGAAAAATCAAGGGGAATGGACAGAAAACTCTGGTAACTGTTCATCATCATGTGCAAGAAATACATCGTGTTGTAGAAAGGGTGAAAAGTGATGCCGAGCACAAGTGGTGGGATACCCTTTTCGGGTGGTCACCCACCGCCACCGGTATCCTGAACAAATTGTGTCATCCCATTGTTGTTCTTCTGATTTTAGTTATGATTGGTTTTGTTTTATCAGTAATCTTGCTTATTGTAAATTGGAGAATGATGAAACGATGAACAAAATTAACATCTATAATTAATGCACACCACTTGGCCGACATCCTTTACACTAGAGATGTTCCCAGGACAGTAGACACAAGAAGATGATAAGGTTAGAAGATATGTTTTACATCATTTTCTTTTATGATTTGTTCTAATCGCTGTTTTAATTATTTTTGTTTATTGTTTATAAAATTGTACTGAGTAATATCGATTATACTAGGTTTATTACTTTACTGTTTAATATTGATGATACTGGTTTATTATTTGATCAATTTATTGTTTAATTGATTCATATTGATTATTATTTAAATAACTATTATTGATTTACTAATTGTATTTTGCTTATTGTTTAATTATAATTTGTTGTGATTACTAATATGTTGTGATTGTTTTAGTTTTCCTGTTTTCTCTTTCTTTCCCTTTTCCTCTTCTCTTTTCCCTGGGACCTGCTGCCAACACTTGACGAGTCCTGAAGACTCCACGACGACACCATGGAATCCTGCTGATGAAGATCTTTCGAGGGCAATCGTCAGTCACGGGGTGGTGTAAGAGCCCGTCAGAAGCCCCTCATTTTCCATTCTGCCTTCCGATTGCCACAAGAAAGAATCCCTTCCCCCACTGTAGTTCCGGCTTAGAACAGGACACAGCACAGGTGGAACCACTGAACCGTCATGCTGGCTGTTCCCAACAAGGCCTGGTAAGAACTTGGCAAGGAGTTGGCAAGGACTTGGCAAAGACCTGACATGGAGCCAGCACGGGACAGCCTGATGCGCGGCCTGCTTCTAATCTCCGTTCTTAAGCCCAATGAACTTTTGGGGTGACTCTCGCGGTCCTTCACTGAAGACCCCTCATCTGCCTCGTTACCACTGTGACAAAGAAAGAATGAGAACCCTCCTCCCAAGGACTGAGACTGAGACCCCTGCTATAGGGAGGAGGGGAAATTGGTGGTCTGACCACTAATGACATGACCTGTTTCCCTTCAGTGATTCAAATGGACTTATTCTTCATTGGATTCGTCTTGCTTTGGTGGTTTCTGTGGACTCACCCGTTCCCTCGGGGCGATTACAATGGACTTTCATTATTACACTTGTTCCCCCCCTCTCTCCTCTGTGGACTATAATTGGAGCCCCGAGTCGACCAGAACTTCGAAGACTCCCCCGACACGACAGACGGATCCCCATCGTCCGGAGCACTGAGGATCTCGCCTGTGTTGGTAGCTATTCCCATATCCCTCTTCTCTCTCTAACCTTTTATCTCCTTTCAGATCCCCACTATCGCGTTTACTGTTTTGGCCCCTACTAAAGGTGCATTTGTTGTGATTAACTGATAGTCCCTTGTTGTTTGCCTTTGTTGCACTTTTGGGATGGGTGAAAAGAACCATCACGACACCCCGGAAGAAGCGGATCGTGACAGAGGCGGGCTGGTTACCCCAGACCTGCTAAGCGAGAGCGGCAGTCTCCCATGCTGCGTTTCCATCTTTTTCGCGAGAAAAGCGGCCAGTAAAGAGACGAAGCGAGTAATAAAAAGAGTGAGAGAACCCCCCTGGGACTGGGTCTCAGAGAAAGAGTGGGACCCCTTAGTGGGGGGGGGGGGGAGTAAAAGGTAATTAATTAGAAAAAAAAATTAATGAAAAGGTAAAAAGAGGGTTTTCTTGGCATAATCTATTGGGGAAAAATAAAAGGTAAAATGTGTAGGAGGGGCCCCTAAAAATTCTGCTGGATTGAGGGATAAGAATGCCCGAGAACATCCAAGATCAAACCTGCTGGATTGAGGGATTAATATTCCAAGAGCATCCAGGGTTGATTCAAACCTGCTGGATTGAGGGATTAATGTTCCAAGAGCATCCAGGGTTGATTCAAACCTGCTGGATTGAGGGATTAATGTTCCAAGAGCATCCAGGGTTAAGTCAAACCTGCTGGGTTGAGGGATTAACATTCCAAGAGCACCCAGAATTAAGTTTGCTGGGTTGTTGAGAGCACCCAAGATTGAGTAAAAATTTTGCCAGTTTGAAGAGAAGTCTGACAGGATCTAGAGTTGGGAACCACACAGCTAGATTGAGGGGTATCCAAGAACACTGGGACTAGCCAGGGACACCTACAAGTGTAATAGGTGTGTTGAAAAAGAAAAGGTACCTTGTTGTTGTGGTTGTTTTGTTATGTGTAAGAGTAAGTAAAATAAAGTTAAGTGAATGTAGACGAAGGAAAGTATATGTATGCATCCTGCCCTGTTAAGCAGCCTCACTGTGCTTCCCTGCTGTCACCGACAAACACAAGTTACGAACCCTCAGAACTGAAAAAGTTCAATCAAATATTGCTTCCATTGATGACCATGATATTGTCTATAATACCTTGTTCCAACTTATGTTATGTAAGTGTTAATACCCCTATCCTACCAGTTGGTAAACCTGATGGGTCATACCGGTTAGTACAGGATCTGCGGGCCATAAACAAGGTCACTGAGGATCTGTATCCTGTGGTGGCCAATCCCTACACGTTATTAACTTGCTTAACCCCCGAGCTAACTTGGTTTACCGTTTTAGATTTAAAAGATGCCTTCTTTTGCCTTCCTATCCACGAAGCCAGAAAATTTTTGCATTTGAATGGGAAAATCCTAAGAGCGGGCCAAGAACTCAACTGACATGGACCAGACTCCCACAAGGATTCAAAAACTCACCCACTTTGTTTGGAGAACAACTTGCAAAAGAATTAGAGACCTGAGAAGCCCCTCCAGAGGAAGGGAAGTTGCTAGAGTACGTAGATGACATCCTGATAGCCACACGGACAAGGGAAGCATGCACGGCCTGGACGATAAGCCTCTTGAACTTTTTGGGGCTCCAAGGGTACCGAGTATCAAAGAAAAAAGCCCAAGTAGTAAACCAGAAAGTAACTTATCTGGGTTACGAAGTCAGTGCTAGACAACGTACCTTGGGCCAAAGCCGGAAGGAGGCAATATGCCAGAGCCCAAAACCTCAGACGGTAAAGGAACTACGAACTTTCCTGAGGATGACAGGGTGGTGCAGGTTATGGATCTATAACTATGGACTGTTTGTTAAGCCCTTCTATGAACTGATTGCAACTGAAAGCAGGAACATCCAAGAGACAAAGGAAGCTACGCAAGCTTTCAACCAGCTGAAAAAAGCCCTCATGTCAGCTCCAGCCCTGAGATTGCCGGACGTGAGTAAGCCTTTCCTTTTATTCTCCCATGAGAAGCAAGGAATCGCCTTAGGAATACTAGCACAGGACCTGGGCCCATATCGGAGAGCAGTGGCTTACTTCTCTAAGCAATTGGATACAGCAGCTAAAGGGTGGCCTGGGTGCCTCAGAGCTGTTGCAGCAGTCGTCCTGAACATCCAAGAGGCACACAAATTCACCCTAGGCCAGAAAAGAACTGTGCTAGTGTCTCACACAGTGTCTGCAGTGCTAGAGGTAAAAGGTGGGCATTGGCTTTCCCCACAACGGCTCCTGAGATACCAAGCTATCATAGCGGAGCAAGATGATGTAGAGATAGTAGTGGCTAACATTGTCAATCCAGCCTCCTTCCTCAGTAGAAACCAAGGGGAACCAGTGGAACATGACTGCCTGGAGACCATTGAAGCCACCTACTCCAGCTGCCCTGACTCGAAGGACACCCCTCTCGAGAATGCAGAAGTCTCGTTTACTGATGGAAGCAGTTATATCATCAGTGGAAAACGGCACGCCGGCTAGGCAGTTCCAACGTGCAAGGAAGTAATATCATCTGGGCCCCTGCCAACAAATACCTCTGCACAGAAGGCCGAGATAATTGCTCTAACTCGGGCCCTAGAATTGGCAAGAGGGAAAGAAATAAACATATACACGGACTCGAAGTATGCATTTGGAGTAGTGCATGCTCACAGAGCCATTTAGAAAGAGAGAGGACTGCTGAAGTCTCAAGGGAAAAATATTAAAGATGCATCAGAAGTACTGCGACTTCTAGCAGCAGTCCAGTTGCCAGAGAAAGTAGCGATCATGCACATTAAGGCACATCAGAAGATCAACTCCGAATTGGAAGAAGGAAACGAGCTGGCAGATAGGGAAGCAAAAGAAGCAGCAAGACGGGCAAATTTCCCCTAAAGGTAAGCCAAGATACAACAAACCAGAAAAAAAATTAATCTATGAGCAAAAAGGAGACTATAACCAAGAGGGATGGGCCACCATAGAAGGAAAATTAGTTCTACCCTCCTATTTATGATGGTCCCTAATAAAGGAAGAACACCAGAAAACCATTGGGGTATTGATGCTCTAGCATAACTAGACATTTACAACTCGACAATGTGACCTTTGCCTCCAGACCAACCCCAAAAATACTCCCAAACCAAAGCTTAGCCAGATTAGGAAGGGTCATGGGCCGGAGCAGCAATGGCAGATTGATTGTACAGAATTGCCAAGAAAAGGGGGGTATAAGTTTTTCCTGGTGCTAACAGATACCTTTTCAGGATGGCCAGAAGCATTCCCCACCAGGACTTCTAAAGCTCAAGAAGTAACTAAGGTATTGGTACAAGAAAACATACCACGCTTTAGAGTCCTGGACACAATCTCCTCAAATAGAGGACCACATTTTATTGTAAAATTCGTGCAACAAGTTAGCCAATACTTGAACATAGACTGAGAACTTCGCACCCCATATAACCCACAATCAAGTGGTCAGGTAAAAAAAATGAATCATTTGATCAAACAACAAATTGTACAATTGGGACAAGAAGCTAATTTGTCATGGACTCAATCCCTCCCATTAGCACTACTGCAGATCCGAACCAAACCCAAGACTAAAGAAAAGCTAAACCACTTTGAATTGCTTTATGAAAAACCATATGGGGTGCGAAAGAGAATGTCTACCCAAGACATGTCACTAACCTCCTGTATGTTAAGTCTCTTAACTTGGTGTATCCAGCACCAATCACTAGCTAATAAACACAAGTCATAACTAGTGAAATACACTGTTTAGAAGACTTTATGTCACCCAATTATAATCCTATTAATTTTAGTTACTGTAAGTTTAATGATGTCTACTTTAACACTCATGTAGAATTCGAGGATGTTAAAACACATGGCCAGTCTGACATCACTCTCTAGAACTCCTAGAATCTTACTGAAAGAGGACGGTCATGATAGTAGATCAGAATTTAAATCAAGACCCCTGTAGTAAAAGAATTTAATCTATTTTAAGAAAAGGGGGGACTGAAGCAGAGATTTTTAGAGTTAGGTTAACAAAATGAATGAAGCATTTCTAATTTAGCTTGTAGAGTTATGTGTTGAATTTTCAACCTTTTACTTAAGAAACCTCTGCCTAGTACAAAGGGCATAGGAAAATGCAAATTTCTGAAGCTTCTTGCATAGAGAACAATACCAGAAGAAGGAAAGAACCCAGATAAAGAAGCTCCTCTGTCTCCAAGCCTATCAAGACTGACAGACGTACTCAGATAAGCACCAAAGGACCAAAAGCGCACGCGCAGAGAAGAAAAGTTCAAAAGTTCAATCATGAGGAAGACCACAATCTTCAGCCTCAGGACCACCAAGAGACCCCCGTACGACCACCACAGCAAACCACGCATGCCCAGAAGGGCGTGGACTTACTTCGCATGAGAAGCGAGGACAGGCGGGGCCAGGGGTGGAATATGCATGAAAAAGTTGTGCAATGTATTGCATATGGAACGTCTTTAAGAATAAAAGTGTGGGTCAGACTGAGGCTCGGGGCACAAGTTTTGGAGAACTATCTCACTTGTGCCGGGCGCTGACATACGTACCCACTTCATAACTACCCCAGGTTATGGAGTCTATTTATTTCTTCCGCGTATCGTTTCAGAGGTTTCTTGCCTTCGCCAGGCTGCAACGTGCCCGCTAGTAGCAAGAACTGGGCAGGAGTGGGCAGAGAGCACGGCCATCTGCCAGCAGGTTGCAGCTTGCCCAGGAAAATGCAGTGTCCTTGGAATGTGCAGCAAATCCTATTTCCTGGCAAGGTCGGGCTAAGTGAGCAGTGCTGGTACACTTTCTCCTTGAGAACTGGAGCGGAAAAGCTTTGCGCTAAGATGTAGGCGACTAGAGAGGCAGAATACGCAGCTCCGCAGCTGGCCGAAAGCAAGTGCCGCTTCCCGGCGTCTTTCGGCAAAAGCGGCGCTTCGGAGCGCACCGCTGCCGCTCCAGTCATCTGTGCGCGAAGTTGCCGCTTCTTGGCTTCCGGCAGCCGGAGATCGCGGTAGCTTGCAAGAGGCGAAGAACGAAGCGGCGAAGAAGCCGGCTTGTGTGCGAAGCTCGCAGACAGCTGCAGGACGGTGGCTGCCGCTCTCCAGCCTGTTAATTCACTCTTGGCATGCGAGTGGAAGGTGTTCCAGGACAATTTTCCTGGGTTTTGACGTAGTCCTGCTACATCCCTCCTTGGAAATTCTTGCTGCTCCCCAGAGGCTCCGAGATGCAGAGAACACGGTGGCAGCTGCTGAAAAGAAAGGCAACTGTGAGTTGGTCAAGAAGCAAGAACACAGGCAGTTGACTGTGCTTGGCGAGGAGCAGCTGCTGGATTCTTGCAATTGCCTTCAGTGCGCACAGAAGCCCGCTGCTCTGCTGCTTGGTTTTTCGCCTTCAGTCAATTACACACTGCTGAAGTTGAGGCAGGCAGTTCAGCTTTGCTGCTTTTCAGCATCTCAGCTGCCCTTCTGCTCTGTGACAGCTCTCGAGGTTTCTTGCCTTCGCCAGGCTGCAACGTGCCCGCTAGTACCAAGAACTGGGCAGGAGTAGGCAGAGAGCACGGCCATCTGCCAGCAGGTTGCAGCTTGCCCAGGAAAATGCAGTGTCCTTGGAATGTGCAGCAAATCCTATTTCCTGGCAAGGTCGGGCTAAGTGAGCAGTGCTGGTACACTTTCTCCTTGAGAACTGGAGCGGAAAAGCTTTGCGCTAAGATGTAGGCGACTAGAGAGGCAGAATTCGGAGCTCCGCAGCTGGCCGAAAGCAAGTGCCGCTTCCCGGCGTCTTTCGGCAAAAGCGGCGCTTCGGAGCGCACCGCTGCCGCTCCAGTCATCTGGGCGCGAAGTTGCCGCTTCTTGGCCTCCGGCAGCCGGAGATCGCGGTAGCTTGCATAGGCGAAGAACGAAGCCGCGAAGAAGCCGGCTTGTGTGCGAAGCTCGCAGACAGCTGCAGGACGGTGGCTGCCGCTCTCCAAGCCTGTTGAATTCACTTCTGGCATGCCAATGGGAGGTGTTCCAGGACAACTTTCCTGAGTTTTTATTTTAGTTTTCATGCATCCCACCTTGGAAATTCTTGTTGCTCCCCTGAGGCTCCGAGATGCAGAGAACACGGTGGCAGCTGCTGAAAAGAAGGGCAACTGTGAGTTGGTCAAGAAGCAAGAACTTAGGCAGCTGCCTGTGCTTGGCAAGGAGCAGCTGCTGGATTCTTGCAATTGCCTTCAGTGCGCACAGAAGCCCGCTGCTCTGCTGCTTCGTGTTTCGCCTTCAGTCAATTGCACATTGCTGAAGCTGAGGCAGGCTGTTCAGCTTTGCTGCTTTTCAGCATCTCAGCTGCTTTCTGCTCTGTGACAGCTCTCGAGGTGAAATAGAGATTTTTAGAGTTGGGTTAACAAAATGAATTAAGCATTTCTAATTTAGCTTGTAGAGTTATGTGTTGAATTTTCAACCTTTTGCTTAAGAAACCTCTGCCTAGTACAAAGGGCATAGGAAAATGCAAATTTCTGAAGCTTCTTGCATAAAGAACAATACCAGAAGAAGGAAAGAACCCTTTCCTTCTGAATTAAAATAAAGAAGCTCCTCTGTCTCCAAGCCTATCAAGACTGACAGACGTACTCAGATAAGCACCAAAAGACCAAAAGCGCACGTGCAGAGAGGAAAAGTTCAAAAGTTCAATCATGAGGAAGACCACAATCTTCAGCCTCAGGACCACCAAGAGACCCCCGTACGACCACCACAGCAAACCACGCATGCCCAGAAGGGCGTGGACTTACTTCGCATGAGAAGCGAGGACAGGCGGGGCCAGGGGTTGAATATGCATGAAAAAGTTGTGCAATGTATTGCATATGGAACGTCTTTAAGAATAAAAGTGTGGGTCAGACTGAGGCTCGGGGCACAAGTTTTGGAGAGCTATCTCACTTGTGCCGGGCGCTGACATACGTACCCACTTCATAACTACCCCAGGTTATGGAGTCTATTGATTTCTTCTGCATATCGTTTCAGTTGGCGACCACGAAGGGACTGCTCTGCTCACTCGCAGGTCCGGTTGGGAGCAGACACCTCAGGCGCCACGGGGCTTTTCCCCGGAGGGCCTCTGCGCCTCGGCTGTACACTGCGGGGAGCAGACCACGGCCCATCGACTAGCGGATGAAAGCGGTATGTGTTAATTTATTTTCTTACGGTTGGCACTGATAAGTCGCAAAAAGATGTTTTTGCGCGCAGGTTTGCCTAGGGGCTTGCAAGCAGACCGCCATCGGGGGAGAGGCCGGCGGCTGGAGGACCTCCCCAGCTGATAGCGCGGCTCGGGGAGGACGAAATCGCGATTTCAGTGTGTGGTGTGTGTCCCGATTGCAGTGTAGTGTGTCTGTTACGTCCGGACGTGCGTGCTTGTGCGTGTGTGTGTATGTGTGAGTGGAACGGTGAAGCGCGGTGCGGCCTTGCTAAGATACAGAGAGGCGGCGCGGCGGTGCTAGAGAGCGCATGCGCAGGGCAGCTCTCAGCCCACACTACCTGATCGTGCGGGTAGTGCGCACTCTACCTGATAGAGCGGGTGGTGCGCATGCGTGGCACGGGCTGTCTCTGGCGAGCTGGGGGAGCGCGGCGCGGGGCTTAAGTCGGGGCTTGCAAAGGTGCTTTAGGCGCGGCCCAGCTGATAGCGCAGCGGGCGCGCGGGCACAAGCCGCGGTTTGAGGAGCTGCTTTGAACGCCGCTAGCTGATAGCGCAGCTAGTGGGAGCGTGGTACAAGCTAGGAGTTACAAGCACCGCTTACAAGCATCGCTAGTTGGTAAAAAGCTTGCAAAAGTAGCCAGCGAGCCCGGCTGGGCTAAGAGTTAAGTGTTTGTTATACAATAGCACTGCCCTTCAGTGTTAAAAGCTGTCACTGGTGCAGGGGGAGGGGTTGGGGAAGGCAGTCTAGGGTTGCCATGGGAAACAGCAGTTGTATGAGTTCTCCACCCCCTTTTGGAAGAGAATTGTACCCTCCCCCTGTCCTGTCAGTTGTTGTTCAAGTCTGCCCCTTAGCCTAGAATCTTCTCTGTTCCACGTTTTCCCTTTGGTTCTTCCACCAAGAACACTCCTTTCCCTTTTCCCCACTGGTTAATGTTATATTTCCCCTCCCTTTAGCCTTCTCCCGATTGTACCCTCGAATGCTAAACCCTCCTACCCCTACGCAGTAAAAGAATCCTCACCCCGCCCTTCGGGGCTCTCGGAATCTGCCTCCCTTCTGCTTCGTTGTCTCCCTGTTTGCCCCTCCTGCGACCCTTCAATCAACGAGCAGGATTTCAGCAGCCCGAGTGTCCCTCCCGTTCTTCTGGTGGACCCTCAGATGTACCAGCTACCCGAGCTTCGTGCCGAGCGGCTAAAAGCCCCCACGGCTCGGCAACTGGGAGATCCTTTGCATTACAGGGCGAATAAATGGGGGATGAATGTGTGTGAATGCGAGGCTGTAAGAGCCCGTCAGAAGCCCCTCATTTTCCATTCTGCCTTCCGATTGCCACAAGAAAGAATCCCTTCCCCCACTGTAGTTCCGGCTTAGAACAGGACACAGCACAGGTGGAACCACTGAACCGTCATGCTGGCTGTTCCCAACAAGGCCTGGTAAGAACTTGGCAAGGAGTTGGCAAGGACTTGGCAAAGACCTGACATGGAGCCAGCACGGGACAGCCTGATGCGCGGCCTGCTTCTAATCTCCGTTCTTAAGCCCAATGAACTTTTGGGGTGACTCTCGCGGTCCTTCATTGAAGACCCCTCATCTGCCTCGTTACCACTGTGACAAAGAAAGAATGAGAACCCTCCTCCCAAGGACTGAGACTGAGACCCCTGCTATAGGGAGGAGGGGAAATTGGTGGTCTGACCACTAATGACATGACCTGTTTCCCTTCAGTGATTCAAATGGACTTATTCTTCATTGGATTCGTCTTGCTTTGGTGGTTTCTGTGGACTCACCCGTTCCCTCGGGGCGATTACAATGGACTTTCATTATAACACTTGTTCCCCCCCCTCTCTCCTCTGTGGACTATAATTGGAGCCCCGAGTTGACCAGAACTTCGAAGACTCCCCCGACACGACAGACGGATCCCCATCGTCCGGAGCACTGAGGATCTCGCCTGTGTTGGTAGCTATTCCCATATCCCTGTTCTCTCTCTAACCTTTTATCTCCTTTCAGATCCCCACTATCGCGTTTACTGTTTTGGCCCCTACTAAAGGTGCATTTGTTGTGATTAACTGATAGTCCCTTGTTGTTTGCCTTTGTTGCACTTTTGGGATGGGTGAAAAGAACCATCACGACACCCCGCAAGAAACGGATCGTGACATTAAAATTGGCGTCACGGACAGGATTTCTGCCTAGACAGAAGGGTTGCAGCTGAAAAGGCACCCATACTGTCTTTGGCAATTCATAAAGGATCCCTTAGTGCAAAGGGCGGGACACTGTTGTTTTGTTGTTGTTGTGTGTATGTGGTCTGGGAAGGAAGGGACAACTTGAAGCAACTAAGCAGAGCCTCCCAGGCAGATTATTGTCCTTTCACTCAGCCAGGGAAGCGAAGGGCGACACAGCGAGGGCTGTGTAGTTTTGTGGAACTTAAGTTTGTAGCTCCCTGTCGTGGTTTTGGTCCCTTCCCAAAATGAGTGACAATCTTAGCCTTGAAATTAAAGCTGAATTTTATGCACTACTAGCCAAACACAATGCCAAACCTTCTACAGAAGGAGAAAAATGGGCACAGAGTAATTGGTTGAACTTAGAAAATGTTATTGATAGAGTGTGTTCATTACAACATGAAACAAAATTCAAACTGGGCAAAAATAAAACTATCTTCTGCTCAGTTTTGGGAGCTTGTCTTATGGCAGCTATAGAAAATGGCTTCGAGCGAAGAAGTGAGGAACATGCTATAATAGACTCCCTTCAAAATCTAGTTGAAATTTTGCAAAAACAGTTCTATGAAGCAAAAAATGTGATCTATGCATTGCGAGCTGCCTTAACAGAGGAACATATTAACAAATCACATCATGCTGATTCCTCTACAGAGCTTGAGGAGAAGGAAACTCCTCACATTAAACAAATCTATCCTCATCAAGAACTTGAAGCAGCAAGTAATTGTGGGGAACATTGCTGCCATCACTTGAGACCCTTGATTAAAACAGAGTAGAACTATCTCAGTGATGATGATCTGGAACCTCACATCACAACCAAACGCATACCATCACAACTAAACACGGCCACCGAGCTAGCTAAGCTTAAAAGGGAATACGGACAGCCTCCACATGAATCAGAAACAGAATATGTTTTCCGGGTGTCCCTCACTGGTGGTGATCAAATTCAATTCACTGAACAGGAAGCCAGTGGGTATTGGGGACATGGTGTCTTCTTAACAACAGGAGAGAAAGGTGACACATGGTCCCTGACACAGCGTGCAGCTTTTTGGGCCGGGGGAACAAGCCCCTTGGAAAGGGGAGATCCCATAGCTAGAATTAGTACCCCCGACCAGCTCTTGGAAAATGTGCACAAAGCTGCTTGCCTGCAAATGACTCACAAAAAGAAATGAATTCCTGGCTTTGAATCCCTGATGCAATTACCTGTGAAGCCCAAGATAATGACCCCTTGAATTTGTGGGCTTCCAGAATCACTCAAACCTACAGCAATTCTCCTTCCAAAAACGATAGCAGCTGTATCTCCTGTAGAAAGACCAGACAGATTCCTAGTCACTGGAACGACCCATTTGTTCCCCTTTATGACTTGTTGAGGAAAGGGGTGAAATGGGATTGGAGTCTTTCTCAGGAGTCAGCATTGCAATTGCTGATTTTTGAAGCAACAGCTCATCAAGCACTGGGCCCTATCCATCCTACAGATCCTTTCCAGGTGGAATGGGCATTTGCCTCCTCAGGGCTGTCAGTACACATATGGCAGCAGGGTCCTGAGGCTCCGACAAGACCTGTTGGTTTTGATTCCCGTGGTTCCAAAGATGCTGAGAAAAGATACACTACCTGGGAAAAAGGATTGTTGATGGTTATCTTAGCTTTCCTAGAAGTAGAAAAAATTGCACAAAAACAACCAATTGTATTGAGAGGCCCCTTCAAGGTTATTAAGACAGTCACTAGTGGGAGTCCCCCTCCTGACGGGGTGGCCCAGAGGGCCTCAGTGAGAAAGTGGTATGCTCAGGTTGAACATTACTGTAACTTCTTCTCAATGACAGAAGGAGCTGTAAAAACTTTAGCAATCCAAGAAACTGAGAGCTTGGACAAACCTGCCTCTGTAATCAAAGTAACCCCTCCTTTCTGCCCCGAACAATCAGCAAACTCTTGGTTTACTGATGCTTTTGCTAAAGGGGAAGGAAAAGTATGGAAATCTAGGGCAGAAGCCCTCCACTTTTCCTCTGGTGAGCAAATGATTACAGAGGGAGAAGGTAGTACACACAGTGGGGAGCTGATAGCTGTCTGGAGTGTTTTTCAACGAGAAGCACAGAATTCCTCTTTGGTCTGCATCTACACTGACTCCTATGCTCTGTACCAAATGATCCTAATAATCCAGCTCATGACCCTGGCCAACCTGTTCTGGTGGACCTCTCTTACTATAGGACTAGTAGCACTTGTGCTAAAACCCCCTCTGAAGAAATATGCATGGGAATCCTCTGGTGCTCTAGGGAAAGAGCATTGGACAAATACATGCTGGATAATTCCATCATTCTAACTTTTCTGCCTCTCGGCGGCAGAATTCTGTTGTGTTTACTTTCTCAGAAGAACTCCGAGGGACATGAAGACCACCTAATCCATGATAAAACTGGTAATACTTTTCTGCATCCTACCGCAACCCCATGGCCAGAAAGCAGCTGAGTGACCGTGGTCTGAACTAATTGTGGTAGCATGCAGAAAAAGTGAAAGGATCTCTTGAAGCACAAAAAGGTTTGTACGCAGCCAAGCATACAGGATTGTTGGCACAATTTCACATGAACACAAACTGTAGAAGTAGTTTGGTTTTGGTCCAAAAATACTGAAGCACTTTTTTTTTGTTTTGTTTTGTTTTTGTTTTTGTTTTTGTTTTTTAAGTTGAAAGTATTGATTCAAATACTGGAGTAGGACTTGATGTTAATGTTGTGACACCTACCACCCAACCACTGGTTACACTTAGCCCGAAAATTTTTGAAATTGGACCATATAGAATCAGGAAAACTGGCCAACAACAGATATTGTTTAATCTGTTATGGTCTCTTAAACAAGTCAAATTGCTGATGCAAAACAATATCTGAGAAATACAACCAGCTTGTTCACCCTTTTTGCAGACCTCTTTTCAGGCTTGGACAACCTGGCTGCGACAGTGGAAGCCTCCTAAAAACCGGCTGCCAAGAGACATAACTGGTCTTGTGGGAACAGGATTGGGAATCCTAAATAGTATTGATTCAGAAGTATGAATGAATAAATTGGCTTCCACAACTAAAGATTTAACCAAAATACAACAACCACTGCAATCGTCCTTATCAGCCTTGGGAACACATCAGTGGTTGCTATCAAACATTCTAGCAAATTGGGAAAAGATAAATGTAAATAATAGCAAATTGATCATTGATGCACTTAATGCCGCACAAAGCAACGTTTCCTTAGCTCTTAGCCGTATCCAGGCTCAATGATGGATGCAGTCAGTTGCTGCCTCAATTATAAGAGAAGGTGAAGAAGGCACTTTTCCCACTGAAATTAGGAAAATAGTCTGGGACAGTGCCACTGACTTTGAAAGAGATTTCCAATCCTGGTGGAATTTAGTGAATTTTACCTATGACCCTAACACAAACACAGCCACAGCATTTGCGTTGACCATAAGAAATGCCTGGGTGCATTTGATATTCCCTATCATTGCACTAGGATTAAATCATGATGGACCCACTTTCTATCCTTCTGAACATAGAGAATGGGCCCGTCAAATTGATGACAAATGGCAAACTGTCAATTTAGAGTCCTGTACCATCTGAGAACAACTAGGGTTTATCTGTGAAGGTAATGCAATTGTAGCTCAAGATATTTGTCTGGAGACAGAACAAAATAGCTGTCATTTTGATATTCATCCTAACGAGACTTCTGAAACAGTCCTTGTATCTACAGACAATGGGTGTGCCTGCTTCAGAACCGCTTGGGATACTGTGTTTATAGAAAGTACAGTAGTAGCTACTAAAAATCATTCCAATTTTTGTGCTTGCAACTTTACTAAAATTGCAGGATGTGATTTTTCTTTTGTAGCTCCAGTTACTTCACATGAACTTTTAGAATCCAATCTCACGTTGATTCACAAGCTACTGCCTACTCCCATTGGGATGAACCTTTCTCTGGTAAAGCAATTATTACTTCATCAAGATCTAATAGAGATCCTAGGAAAAATCAAGGGGAATGGACAGAAAACTCTGGCAACTGTTCATCATCATGTGCAAGAAATACATCGTGTTGTAGAAAGGGTGAAAAGTGATGCCGAGCACAAGTGGTGGGATACCCTTTTCGGGTGGTCACCCACCGCCACCGGTATCCTGAAGAAATTGTGTCATCCCATTGTTGTTCTTCTGATTTTAGTTATGATTGGTTTTGTTTTATCAGTAATCTTGCTTATTGTAAATTGGAGAATGATGAAACGATGAACAAAATTAACATCTATAATTAATGCACACCACTTGGCCGACATCCTTTACACTAGAGATGTTCCCAGGACAGTAGACACAAGAAGATGATAAGGTTAGAAGATATGTTTTACATCATTTTCTTTTATGATTTGTTCTAATCGCTGTTTTAATTATTTTTGTTTATTGTTTATAAAATTGTACTGAGTAATATCGATTATACTAGGTTTATTACTTTACTGTTTAATATTGATGATACTGGTTTATTATTTGATCAATTTATTGTTTAATTGATTCATATTGATTATTATTTAAATAACTATTATTGATTTACTAATTGTATTTTGCTTATTGTTTAATTATAATTTGTTGTGATTACTAATATGTTGTGATTGTTTTAGTTTTCCTGTTTTCTCTTTCTTTCCCTTTTCCTCTTCTCTTTTCCCTGGGACCTGCTGCCAACACTTGACGAGTCCTGAAGACTCCACGACGACACCATGGAATCCTGCTGATGAAGATCTTTCGAGGGCAATCGTCAGTCACGGGGTGGTGTAAGAGCCCGTCAGAAGCCCCTCATTTTCCATTCTGCCTTCCGATTGCCACAAGAAAGAATCCCTTCCCCCACTGTAGTTCCGGCTTAGAACAGGACACAGCACAGGTGGAACCACTGAACCGTCATGCTGGCTGTTCCCAACAAGGCCTGGTAAGAACTTGGCAAGGAGTTGGCAAGGACTTGGCAAAGACCTGACATGGAGCCAGCACGGGACAGCCTGATGCGCGGCCTGCTTCTAATCTCCGTTCTTAAGCCCAATGAACTTTTGGGGTGACTCTCGCGGTCCTTCACTGAAGACCCCTCATCTGCCTCGTTACCACTGTGACAAAGAAAGAATGAGAACCCTCCTCCCAAGGACTGAGACTGAGACCCCTGCTATAGGGAGGAGGGGAAATTGGTGGTCTGACCACTAATGACATGACCTGTTTCCCTTCAGTGATTCAAATGGACTTATTCTTCATTGGATTCGTCTTGCTTTGGTGGTTTCTGTGGACTCACCCGTTCCCTCGGGGCGATTACAATGGACTTTCATTATTACACTTGTTCCCCCCCTCTCTCCTCTGTGGACTATAATTGGAGCCCCGAGTCGACCAGAACTTCGAAGACTCCCCCGACACGACAGACGGATCCCCATCGTCCGGAGCACTGAGGATCTCGCCTGTGTTGGTAGCTATTCCCATATCCCTCTTCTCTCTCTAACCTTTTATCTCCTTTCAGATCCCCACTATCGCGTTTACTGTTTTGGCCCCTACTAAAGGTGCATTTGTTGTGATTAACTGATAGTCCCTTGTTGTTTGCCTTTGTTGCACTTTTGGGATGGGTGAAAAGAACCATCACGACACCCCGCAAGAAGCGGATCGTGACAGAGGCGGGCTGGTTACCCCAGACCTGCTAAGCGAGAGCGGCAGTCTCCCATGCTGCGTTTCCGTCTTTTTCGCGAGAAAAGCGGCCAGTAAAGAGACGAAGCGAGTAATAAAAAGAGTGAGAGAACCCCCCTGGGACTGGGTCTCAGAGAAAGAGTGGGACCCCTTAGTGGGGGGGGGGGGGGAGTAAAAGGTAATTAATTAGAAAAAAAAATTAATGAAAAGGTAAAAAGAGGGTTTTCTTGGCATAATCTATTGGGGAAAAATAAAAGGTAAAATGTGTAGGAGGGGCCCCTAAAAATTCTGCTGGATTGAGGGATAAGAATGCCCGAGAACATCCAAGATCAAACCTGCTGGATTGAGGGATTAATATTCCAAGAGCATCCAGGGTTGATTCAAACCTGCTGGATTGAGGGATTAATGTTCCAAGAGCATCCAGGGTTGATTCAAACCTGCTGGATTGAGGGATTAATGTTCCAAGAGCATCCAGGGTTAAGTCAAACCTGCTGGGTTGAGGGATTAACATTCCAAGAGCACCCAGAATTAAGTTTGCTGGGTTGTTGAGAGCACCCAAGATTGAGTAAAAATTTTGCCAGTTTGAAGAGAAGTCTGACAGGATCTAGAGTTGGGAACCACACAGCTAGATTGAGGGGTATCCAAGAACACTGGGACTAGCCAGGGACACCTACAAGTGTAATAGGTGTGTTGAAAAAGAAAAGGTACCTTGTTGTTGTGGTTGTTTTGTTATGTGTAAGAGTAAGTAAAATAAAGTTAAGTGAATGTAGACGAAGGAAAGTATATGTATGCATCCTGCCCTGTTAAGCAGCCTCACTGTGCTTCCCTGCTGTCACCGACAAACACAAGTTACGAACCCTCAGAACTGAAAAAGTTCAATCAAATATTGCTTCCATTGATGACCATGATATTGTCTATAATACCTTGTTCCAACTTATGTTATGTAAGTGTTAATACCCCTATCCTACCAGTTGGTAAACCTGATGGGTCATACCGGTTAGTACAGGATCTGCGGGCCATAAACAAGGTCACTGAGGATCTGTATCCTGTGGTGGCCAATCCCTACACGTTATTAACTTGCTTAACCCCCGAGCTAACTTGGTTTACCGTTTTAGATTTAAAAGATGCCTTCTTTTGCCTTCCTATCCACGAAGCCAGAAAATTTTTGCATTTGAATGGGAAAATCCTAAGAGCGGGCCAAGAACTCAACTGACATGGACCAGACTCCCACAAGGATTCAAAAACTCACCCACTTTGTTTGGAGAACAACTTGCAAAAGAATTAGAGACCTGAGAAGCCCCTCCAGAGGAAGGGAAGTTGCTAGAGTACGTAGATGACATCCTGATAGCCACACGGACAAGGGAAGCATGCACGGCCTGGACGATAAGCCTCTTGAACTTTTTGGGGCTCCAAGGGTACCGAGTATCAAAGAAAAAAGCCCAAGTAGTAAACCAGAAAGTAACTTATCTGGGTTACGAAGTCAGTGCTAGACAACGTACCTTGGGCCAAAGCCGGAAGGAGGCAATATGCCAGAGCCCAAAACCTCAGACGGTAAAGGAACTACGAACTTTCCTGAGGATGACAGGGTGGTGCAGGTTATGGATCTATAACTATGGACTGTTTGTTAAGCCCTTCTATGAACTGATTGCAACTGAAAGCAGGAACATCCAAGAGACAAAGGAAGCTACGCAAGCTTTCAACCAGCTGAAAAAAGCCCTCATGTCAGCTCCAGCCCTGAGATTGCCGGACGTGAGTAAGCCTTTCCTTTTATTCTCCCATGAGAAGCAAGGAATCGCCTTAGGAATACTAGCACAGGACCTGGGCCCATATCGGAGAGCAGTGGCTTACTTCTCTAAGCAATTGGATACAGCAGCTAAAGGGTGGCCTGGGTGCCTCAGAGCTGTTGCAGCAGTCGTCCTGAACATCCAAGAGGCACACAAATTCACCCTAGGCCAGAAAAGAACTGTGCTAGTGTCTCACACAGTGTCTGCAGTGCTAGAGGTAAAAGGTGGGCATTGGCTTTCCCCACAACGGCTCCTGAGATACCAAGCTATCATAGCGGAGCAAGATGATGTAGAGATAGTAGTGGCTAACATTGTCAATCCAGCCTCCTTCCTCAGTAGAAACCAAGGGGAACCAGTGGAACATGACTGCCTGGAGACCATTGAAGCCACCTACTCCAGCTGCCCTGACTCGAAGGACACCCCTCTCGAGAATGCAGAAGTCTCGTTTACTGATGGAAGCAGTTATATCATCAGTGGAAAACGGCACGCCGGCTAGGCAGTTCCAACGTGCAAGGAAGTAATATCATCTGGGCCCCTGCCAACAAATACCTCTGCACAGAAGGCCGAGATAATTGCTCTAACTCGGGCCCTAGAATTGGCAAGAGGGAAAGAAATAAACATATACACGGACTCGAAGTATGCATTTGGAGTAGTGCATGCTCACAGAGCCATTTAGAAAGAGAGAGGACTGCTGAAGTCTCAAGGGAAAAATATTAAAGATGCATCAGAAGTACTGCGACTTCTAGCAGCAGTCCAGTTGCCAGAGAAAGTAGCGATCATGCACATTAAGGCACATCAGAAGATCAACTCCGAATTGGAAGAAGGAAACGAGCTGGCAGATAGGGAAGCAAAAGAAGCAGCAAGACGGGCAAATTTCCCCTAAAGGTAAGCCAAGATACAACAAACCAGAAAAAAAATTAATCTATGAGCAAAAAGGAGACTATAACCAAGAGGGATGGGCCACCATAGAAGGAAAATTAGTTCTACCCTCCTATTTATGATGGTCCCTAATAAAGGAAGAACACCAGAAAACCATTGGGGTATTGATGCTCTAGCATAACTAGACATTTACAACTCGACAATGTGACCTTTGCCTCCAGACCAACCCCAAAAATACTCCCAAACCAAAGCTTAGCCAGATTAGGAAGGGTCATGGGCCGGAGCAGCAATGGCAGATTGATTGTACAGAATTGCCAAGAAAAGGGGGGTATAAGTTTTTCCTGGTGCTAACAGATACCTTTTCAGGATGGCCAGAAGCATTCCCCACCAGGACTTCTAAAGCTCAAGAAGTAACTAAGGTATTGGTACAAGAAAACATACCACGCTTTAGAGTCCTGGACACAATCTCCTCAAATAGAGGACCACATTTTATTGTAAAATTCGTGCAACAAGTTAGCCAATACTTGAACATAGACTGAGAACTTCGCACCCCATATAACCCACAATCAAGTGGTCAGGTAAAAAAAATGAATCATTTGATCAAACAACAAATTGTACAATTGGGACAAGAAGCTAATTTGTCATGGACTCAATCCCTCCCATTAGCACTACTGCAGATCCGAACCAAACCCAAGACTAAAGAAAAGCTAAACCACTTTGAATTGCTTTATGAAAAACCATATGGGGTGCGAAAGAGAATGTCTACCCAAGACATGTCACTAACCTCCTGTATGTTAAGTCTCTTAACTTGGTGTATCCAGCACCAATCACTAGCTAATAAACACAAGTCATAACTAGTGAAATACACTG
Source organism: Vidua macroura (assembly GCF_024509145.1). Lineage (NCBI taxonomy): Eukaryota > Metazoa > Chordata > Aves > Passeriformes > Viduidae > Vidua > Vidua macroura. The sequence continues at coordinate 706,102 of NC_071594.1, forward strand.
TTTAGAAGACTTTATGTCACCCAATTATAATCCTATTAATTTTAGTTACTGTAAGTTTAATGATGTCTACTTTAACACTCATGTAGAATTCGAGGATGTTAAAACACATGGCCAGTCTGACATCACTCTCTAGAACTCCTAGAATCTTACTGAAAGAGGACGGTCATGATAGTAGATCAGAATTTAAATCAAGACCCCTGTAGTAAAAGAATTTAATCTATTTTAAGAAAAGGGGGGACTGAAGCAGAGATTTTTAGAGTTAGGTTAACAAAATGAATGAAGCATTTCTAATTTAGCTTGTAGAGTTATGTGTTGAATTTTCAACCTTTTACTTAAGAAACCTCTGCCTAGTACAAAGGGCATAGGAAAATGCAAATTTCTGAAGCTTCTTGCATAGAGAACAATACCAGAAGAAGGAAAGAACCCAGATAAAGAAGCTCCTCTGTCTCCAAGCCTATCAAGACTGACAGACGTACTCAGATAAGCACCAAAGGACCAAAAGCGCACGCGCAGAGAAGAAAAGTTCAAAAGTTCAATCATGAGGAAGACCACAATCTTCAGCCTCAGGACCACCAAGAGACCCCCGTACGACCACCACAGCAAACCACGCATGCCCAGAAGGGCGTGGACTTACTTCGCATGAGAAGCGAGGACAGGCGGGGCCAGGGGTGGAATATGCATGAAAAAGTTGTGCAATGTATTGCATATGGAACGTCTTTAAGAATAAAAGTGTGGGTCAGACTGAGGCTCGGGGCACAAGTTTTGGAGAACTATCTCACTTGTGCCGGGCGCTGACATACGTACCCACTTCATAACTACCCCAGGTTATGGAGTCTATTTATTTCTTCCGCGTATCGTTTCAGAGGTTTCTTGCCTTCGCCAGGCTGCAACGTGCCCGCTAGTAGCAAGAACTGGGCAGGAGTGGGCAGAGAGCACGGCCATCTGCCAGCAGGTTGCAGCTTGCCCAGGAAAATGCAGTGTCCTTGGAATGTGCAGCAAATCCTATTTCCTGGCAAGGTCGGGCTAAGTGAGCAGTGCTGGTACACTTTCTCCTTGAGAACTGGAGCGGAAAAGCTTTGCGCTAAGATGTAGGCGACTAGAGAGGCAGAATACGCAGCTCCGCAGCTGGCCGAAAGCAAGTGCCGCTTCCCGGCGTCTTTCGGCAAAAGCGGCGCTTCGGAGCGCACCGCTGCCGCTCCAGTCATCTGTGCGCGAAGTTGCCGCTTCTTGGCTTCCGGCAGCCGGAGATCGCGGTAGCTTGCAAGAGGCGAAGAACGAAGCGGCGAAGAAGCCGGCTTGTGTGCGAAGCTCGCAGACAGCTGCAGGACGGTGGCTGCCGCTCTCCAGCCTGTTAATTCACTCTTGGCATGCGAGTGGAAGGTGTTCCAGGACAATTTTCCTGGGTTTTGACGTAGTCCTGCTACATCCCTCCTTGGAAATTCTTGCTGCTCCCCAGAGGCTCCGAGATGCAGAGAACACGGTGGCAGCTGCTGAAAAGAAAGGCAACTGTGAGTTGGTCAAGAAGCAAGAACACAGGCAGTTGACTGTGCTTGGCGAGGAGCAGCTGCTGGATTCTTGCAATTGCCTTCAGTGCGCACAGAAGCCCGCTGCTCTGCTGCTTGGTTTTTCGCCTTCAGTCAATTACACACTGCTGAAGTTGAGGCAGGCAGTTCAGCTTTGCTGCTTTTCAGCATCTCAGCTGCCCTTCTGCTCTGTGACAGCTCTCGAGGTTTCTTGCCTTCGCCAGGCTGCAACGTGCCCGCTAGTACCAAGAACTGGGCAGGAGTAGGCAGAGAGCACGGCCATCTGCCAGCAGGTTGCAGCTTGCCCAGGAAAATGCAGTGTCCTTGGAATGTGCAGCAAATCCTATTTCCTGGCAAGGTCGGGCTAAGTGAGCAGTGCTGGTACACTTTCTCCTTGAGAACTGGAGCGGAAAAGCTTTGCGCTAAGATGTAGGCGACTAGAGAGGCAGAATTCGGAGCTCCGCAGCTGGCCGAAAGCAAGTGCCGCTTCCCGGCGTCTTTCGGCAAAAGCGGCGCTTCGGAGCGCACCGCTGCCGCTCCAGTCATCTGGGCGCGAAGTTGCCGCTTCTTGGCCTCCGGCAGCCGGAGATCGCGGTAGCTTGCATAGGCGAAGAACGAAGCCGCGAAGAAGCCGGCTTGTGTGCGAAGCTCGCAGACAGCTGCAGGACGGTGGCTGCCGCTCTCCAAGCCTGTTGAATTCACTTCTGGCATGCCAATGGGAGGTGTTCCAGGACAACTTTCCTGAGTTTTTATTTTAGTTTTCATGCATCCCACCTTGGAAATTCTTGTTGCTCCCCTGAGGCTCCGAGATGCAGAGAACACGGTGGCAGCTGCTGAAAAGAAGGGCAACTGTGAGTTGGTCAAGAAGCAAGAACTTAGGCAGCTGCCTGTGCTTGGCAAGGAGCAGCTGCTGGATTCTTGCAATTGCCTTCAGTGCGCACAGAAGCCCGCTGCTCTGCTGCTTCGTGTTTCGCCTTCAGTCAATTGCACATTGCTGAAGCTGAGGCAGGCTGTTCAGCTTTGCTGCTTTTCAGCATCTCAGCTGCTTTCTGCTCTGTGACAGCTCTCGAGGTGAAATAGAGATTTTTAGAGTTGGGTTAACAAAATGAATTAAGCATTTCTAATTTAGCTTGTAGAGTTATGTGTTGAATTTTCAACCTTTTGCTTAAGAAACCTCTGCCTAGTACAAAGGGCATAGGAAAATGCAAATTTCTGAAGCTTCTTGCATAAAGAACAATACCAGAAGAAGGAAAGAACCCTTTCCTTCTGAATTAAAATAAAGAAGCTCCTCTGTCTCCAAGCCTATCAAGACTGACAGACGTACTCAGATAAGCACCAAAAGACCAAAAGCGCACGTGCAGAGAGGAAAAGTTCAAAAGTTCAATCATGAGGAAGACCACAATCTTCAGCCTCAGGACCACCAAGAGACCCCCGTACGACCACCACAGCAAACCACGCATGCCCAGAAGGGCGTGGACTTACTTCGCATGAGAAGCGAGGACAGGCGGGGCCAGGGGTTGAATATGCATGAAAAAGTTGTGCAATGTATTGCATATGGAACGTCTTTAAGAATAAAAGTGTGGGTCAGACTGAGGCTCGGGGCACAAGTTTTGGAGAGCTATCTCACTTGTGCCGGGCGCTGACATACGTACCCACTTCATAACTACCCCAGGTTATGGAGTCTATTGATTTCTTCTGCATATCGTTTCAGTTGGCGACCACGAAGGGACTGCTCTGCTCACTCGCAGGTCCGGTTGGGAGCAGACACCTCAGGCGCCACGGGGCTTTTCCCCGGAGGGCCTCTGCGCCTCGGCTGTACACTGCGGGGAGCAGACCACGGCCCATCGACTAGCGGATGAAAGCGGTATGTGTTAATTTATTTTCTTACGGTTGGCACTGATAAGTCGCAAAAAGATGTTTTTGCGCGCAGGTTTGCCTAGGGGCTTGCAAGCAGACCGCCATCGGGGGAGAGGCCGGCGGCTGGAGGACCTCCCCAGCTGATAGCGCGGCTCGGGGAGGACGAAATCGCGATTTCAGTGTGTGGTGTGTGTCCCGATTGCAGTGTAGTGTGTCTGTTACGTCCGGACGTGCGTGCTTGTGCGTGTGTGTGTATGTGTGAGTGGAACGGTGAAGCGCGGTGCGGCCTTGCTAAGATACAGAGAGGCGGCGCGGCGGTGCTAGAGAGCGCATGCGCAGGGCAGCTCTCAGCCCACACTACCTGATCGTGCGGGTAGTGCGCACTCTACCTGATAGAGCGGGTGGTGCGCATGCGTGGCACGGGCTGTCTCTGGCGAGCTGGGGGAGCGCGGCGCGGGGCTTAAGTCGGGGCTTGCAAAGGTGCTTTAGGCGCGGCCCAGCTGATAGCGCAGCGGGCGCGCGGGCACAAGCCGCGGTTTGAGGAGCTGCTTTGAACGCCGCTAGCTGATAGCGCAGCTAGTGGGAGCGTGGTACAAGCTAGGAGTTACAAGCACCGCTTACAAGCATCGCTAGTTGGTAAAAAGCTTGCAAAAGTAGCCAGCGAGCCCGGCTGGGCTAAGAGTTAAGTGTTTGTTATACAATAGCACTGCCCTTCAGTGTTAAAAGCTGTCACTGGTGCAGGGGGAGGGGTTGGGGAAGGCAGTCTAGGGTTGCCATGGGAAACAGCAGTTGTATGAGTTCTCCACCCCCTTTTGGAAGAGAATTGTACCCTCCCCCTGTCCTGTCAGTTGTTGTTCAAGTCTGCCCCTTAGCCTAGAATCTTCTCTGTTCCACGTTTTCCCTTTGGTTCTTCCACCAAGAACACTCCTTTCCCTTTTCCCCACTGGTTAATGTTATATTTCCCCTCCCTTTAGCCTTCTCCCGATTGTACCCTCGAATGCTAAACCCTCCTACCCCTACGCAGTAAAAGAATCCTCACCCCGCCCTTCGGGGCTCTCGGAATCTGCCTCCCTTCTGCTTCGTTGTCTCCCTGTTTGCCCCTCCTGCGACCCTTCAATCAACGAGCAGGATTTCAGCAGCCCGAGTGTCCCTCCCGTTCTTCTGGTGGACCCTCAGATGTACCAGCTACCCGAGCTTCGTGCCGAGCGGCTAAAAGCCCCCACGGCTCGGCAACTGGGAGATCCTTTGCATTACAGGGCGAATAAATGGGGGATGAATGTGTGTGAATGCGAGGCTGTAAGAGCCCGTCAGAAGCCCCTCATTTTCCATTCTGCCTTCCGATTGCCACAAGAAAGAATCCCTTCCCCCACTGTAGTTCCGGCTTAGAACAGGACACAGCACAGGTGGAACCACTGAACCGTCATGCTGGCTGTTCCCAACAAGGCCTGGTAAGAACTTGGCAAGGAGTTGGCAAGGACTTGGCAAAGACCTGACATGGAGCCAGCACGGGACAGCCTGATGCGCGGCCTGCTTCTAATCTCCGTTCTTAAGCCCAATGAACTTTTGGGGTGACTCTCGCGGTCCTTCATTGAAGACCCCTCATCTGCCTCGTTACCACTGTGACAAAGAAAGAATGAGAACCCTCCTCCCAAGGACTGAGACTGAGACCCCTGCTATAGGGAGGAGGGGAAATTGGTGGTCTGACCACTAATGACATGACCTGTTTCCCTTCAGTGATTCAAATGGACTTATTCTTCATTGGATTCGTCTTGCTTTGGTGGTTTCTGTGGACTCACCCGTTCCCTCGGGGCGATTACAATGGACTTTCATTATAACACTTGTTCCCCCCCCTCTCTCCTCTGTGGACTATAATTGGAGCCCCGAGTTGACCAGAACTTCGAAGACTCCCCCGACACGACAGACGGATCCCCATCGTCCGGAGCACTGAGGATCTCGCCTGTGTTGGTAGCTATTCCCATATCCCTGTTCTCTCTCTAACCTTTTATCTCCTTTCAGATCCCCACTATCGCGTTTACTGTTTTGGCCCCTACTAAAGGTGCATTTGTTGTGATTAACTGATAGTCCCTTGTTGTTTGCCTTTGTTGCACTTTTGGGATGGGTGAAAAGAACCATCACGACACCCCGCAAGAAACGGATCGTGACATTAAAATTGGCGTCACGGACAGGATTTCTGCCTAGACAGAAGGGTTGCAGCTGAAAAGGCACCCATACTGTCTTTGGCAATTCATAAAGGATCCCTTAGTGCAAAGGGCGGGACACTGTTGTTTTGTTGTTGTTGTGTGTATGTGGTCTGGGAAGGAAGGGACAACTTGAAGCAACTAAGCAGAGCCTCCCAGGCAGATTATTGTCCTTTCACTCAGCCAGGGAAGCGAAGGGCGACACAGCGAGGGCTGTGTAGTTTTGTGGAACTTAAGTTTGTAGCTCCCTGTCGTGGTTTTGGTCCCTTCCCAAAATGAGTGACAATCTTAGCCTTGAAATTAAAGCTGAATTTTATGCACTACTAGCCAAACACAATGCCAAACCTTCTACAGAAGGAGAAAAATGGGCACAGAGTAATTGGTTGAACTTAGAAAATGTTATTGATAGAGTGTGTTCATTACAACATGAAACAAAATTCAAACTGGGCAAAAATAAAACTATCTTCTGCTCAGTTTTGGGAGCTTGTCTTATGGCAGCTATAGAAAATGGCTTCGAGCGAAGAAGTGAGGAACATGCTATAATAGACTCCCTTCAAAATCTAGTTGAAATTTTGCAAAAACAGTTCTATGAAGCAAAAAATGTGATCTATGCATTGCGAGCTGCCTTAACAGAGGAACATATTAACAAATCACATCATGCTGATTCCTCTACAGAGCTTGAGGAGAAGGAAACTCCTCACATTAAACAAATCTATCCTCATCAAGAACTTGAAGCAGCAAGTAATTGTGGGGAACATTGCTGCCATCACTTGAGACCCTTGATTAAAACAGAGTAGAACTATCTCAGTGATGATGATCTGGAACCTCACATCACAACCAAACGCATACCATCACAACTAAACACGGCCACCGAGCTAGCTAAGCTTAAAAGGGAATACGGACAGCCTCCACATGAATCAGAAACAGAATATGTTTTCCGGGTGTCCCTCACTGGTGGTGATCAAATTCAATTCACTGAACAGGAAGCCAGTGGGTATTGGGGACATGGTGTCTTCTTAACAACAGGAGAGAAAGGTGACACATGGTCCCTGACACAGCGTGCAGCTTTTTGGGCCGGGGGAACAAGCCCCTTGGAAAGGGGAGATCCCATAGCTAGAATTAGTACCCCCGACCAGCTCTTGGAAAATGTGCACAAAGCTGCTTGCCTGCAAATGACTCACAAAAAGAAATGAATTCCTGGCTTTGAATCCCTGATGCAATTACCTGTGAAGCCCAAGATAATGACCCCTTGAATTTGTGGGCTTCCAGAATCACTCAAACCTACAGCAATTCTCCTTCCAAAAACGATAGCAGCTGTATCTCCTGTAGAAAGACCAGACAGATTCCTAGTCACTGGAACGACCCATTTGTTCCCCTTTATGACTTGTTGAGGAAAGGGGTGAAATGGGATTGGAGTCTTTCTCAGGAGTCAGCATTGCAATTGCTGATTTTTGAAGCAACAGCTCATCAAGCACTGGGCCCTATCCATCCTACAGATCCTTTCCAGGTGGAATGGGCATTTGCCTCCTCAGGGCTGTCAGTACACATATGGCAGCAGGGTCCTGAGGCTCCGACAAGACCTGTTGGTTTTGATTCCCGTGGTTCCAAAGATGCTGAGAAAAGATACACTACCTGGGAAAAAGGATTGTTGATGGTTATCTTAGCTTTCCTAGAAGTAGAAAAAATTGCACAAAAACAACCAATTGTATTGAGAGGCCCCTTCAAGGTTATTAAGACAGTCACTAGTGGGAGTCCCCCTCCTGACGGGGTGGCCCAGAGGGCCTCAGTGAGAAAGTGGTATGCTCAGGTTGAACATTACTGTAACTTCTTCTCAATGACAGAAGGAGCTGTAAAAACTTTAGCAATCCAAGAAACTGAGAGCTTGGACAAACCTGCCTCTGTAATCAAAGTAACCCCTCCTTTCTGCCCCGAACAATCAGCAAACTCTTGGTTTACTGATGCTTTTGCTAAAGGGGAAGGAAAAGTATGGAAATCTAGGGCAGAAGCCCTCCACTTTTCCTCTGGTGAGCAAATGATTACAGAGGGAGAAGGTAGTACACACAGTGGGGAGCTGATAGCTGTCTGGAGTGTTTTTCAACGAGAAGCACAGAATTCCTCTTTGGTCTGCATCTACACTGACTCCTATGCTCTGTACCAAATGATCCTAATAATCCAGCTCATGACCCTGGCCAACCTGTTCTGGTGGACCTCTCTTACTATAGGACTAGTAGCACTTGTGCTAAAACCCCCTCTGAAGAAATATGCATGGGAATCCTCTGGTGCTCTAGGGAAAGAGCATTGGACAAATACATGCTGGATAATTCCATCATTCTAACTTTTCTGCCTCTCGGCGGCAGAATTCTGTTGTGTTTACTTTCTCAGAAGAACTCCGAGGGACATGAAGACCACCTAATCCATGATAAAACTGGTAATACTTTTCTGCATCCTACCGCAACCCCATGGCCAGAAAGCAGCTGAGTGACCGTGGTCTGAACTAATTGTGGTAGCATGCAGAAAAAGTGAAAGGATCTCTTGAAGCACAAAAAGGTTTGTACGCAGCCAAGCATACAGGATTGTTGGCACAATTTCACATGAACACAAACTGTAGAAGTAGTTTGGTTTTGGTCCAAAAATACTGAAGCACTTTTTTTTTGTTTTGTTTTGTTTTTGTTTTTGTTTTTGTTTTTTAAGTTGAAAGTATTGATTCAAATACTGGAGTAGGACTTGATGTTAATGTTGTGACACCTACCACCCAACCACTGGTTACACTTAGCCCGAAAATTTTTGAAATTGGACCATGTAGAATCAGGAAAACTGGCCAACAACAGATATTGTTTAATCTGTTATGGTCTCTTAAACAAGTCAAATTGCTGATGCAAAACAATATCTGAGAAATACAACCAGCTTGTTCACCCTTTTTGCAGACCTCTTTTCAGGCTTGGACAACCTGGCTGCGACAGTGGAAGCCTCCTAAAAACCGGCTGCCAAGAGACATAACTGGTCTTGTGGGAACAGGATTGGGAATCCTAAATAGTATTGATTCAGAAGTATGAATGAATAAATTGGCTTCCACAACTAAAGATTTAACCAAAATACAACAACCACTGCAATCGTCCTTATCAGCCTTGGGAACACATCAGTGGTTGCTATCAAACATTCTAGCAAATTGGGAAAAGATAAATGTAAATAATAGCAAATTGATCATTGATGCACTTAATGCCGCACAAAGCAACGTTTCCTTAGCTCTTAGCCGTATCCAGGCTCAATGATGGATGCAGTCAGTTGCTGCCTCAATTATAAGAGAAGGTGAAGAAGGCACTTTTCCCACTGAAATGAGGAAAATAGTCTGGGACAGTGCCACTGACTTTGAAAGAGATTTCCAATCCTGGTGGAATTTAGTGAATTTTACCTATGACCCTAACACAAACACAGCCACAGCATTTGCGTTGACCATAAGAAATGCCTGGGTGCATTTGATATTCCCTATCATTGCACTAGGATTAAATCATGATGGACCCACTTTCTATCCTTCTGAACATAGAGAATGGGCCCGTCAAATTGATGACAAATGGCAAACTGTCAATTTAGAGTCCTGTACCATCTGAGAACAACTAGGGTTTATCTGTGAAGGTAATGCAATTGTAGCTCAAGATATTTGTCTGGAGACAGAACAAAATAGCTGTCATTTTGATATTCATCCTAAGGAGACTTCTGAAACAGTCCTTGTATCTACAGACAATGGGTGTGCCTGCTTCAGAACCGCTTGGGATACTGTGTTTATAGAAAGTACAGTAGTAGCTACTAAAAATCATTCCAATTTTTGTGCTTGCAACTTTACTAAAATTGCAGGATGTGATTTTTCTTTTGTAGCTCCAGTTACTTCACATGAACTTTTAGAATCCAATCTCACGTTGATTCACAAGCTACTGCCTACTCCCATTGGGATGAACCTTTCTCTGGTAAAGCAATTATTACTTCATCAAGATCTAATAGAGATCCTAGGAAAAATCAAGGGGAATGGACAGAAAACTCTGGCAACTGTTCATCATCATGTGCAAGAAATACATCGTGTTGTAGAAAGGGTGAAAAGTGATGCCGAGCACAAGTGGTGGGATACCCTTTTCGGGTGGTCACCCACCGCCACCGGTATCCTGAAGAAATTGTGTCATCCCATTGTTGTTCTTCTGATTTTAGTTATGATTGGTTTTGTTTTATCAGTAATCTTGCTTATTGTAAATTGGAGAATGATGAAACGATGAACAAAATTAACATCTATAATTAATGCACACCACTTGGCCGACATCCTTTACACTAGAGATGTTCCCAGGACAGTAGACACAAGAAGATGATAAGGTTAGAAGATATGTTTTACATCATTTTCTTTTATGATTTGTTCTAATCGCTGTTTTAATTATTTTTGTTTATTGTTTATAAAATTGTACTGAGTAATATCGATTATACTAGGTTTATTACTTTACTGTTTAATATTGATGATACTGGTTTATTATTTGATCAATTTATTGTTTAATTGATTCATATTGATTATTATTTAAATAACTATTATTGATTTACTAATTGTATTTTGCTTATTGTTTAATTATAATTTGTTGTGATTACTAATATGTTGTGATTGTTTTAGTTTTCCTGTTTTCTCTTTCTTTCCCTTTTCCTCTTCTCTTTTCCCTGGGACCTGCTGCCAACACTTGACGAGTCCTGAAGACTCCACGACGACACCATGGAATCCTGCTGATGAAGATCTTTCGAGGGCAATCGTCAGTCACGGGGTGGTGTAAGAGCCCGTCAGAAGCCCCTCATTTTCCATTCTGCCTTCCGATTGCCACAAGAAAGAATCCCTTCCCCCACTGTAGTTCCGGCTTAGAACAGGACACAGCACAGGTGGAACCACTGAACCGTCATGCTGGCTGTTCCCAACAAGGCCTGGTAAGAACTTGGCAAGGAGTTGGCAAGGACTTGGCAAAGACCTGACATGGAGCCAGCACGGGACAGCCTGATGCGCGGCCTGCTTCTAATCTCCGTTCTTAAGCCCAATGAACTTTTGGGGTGACTCTCGCGGTCCTTCACTGAAGACCCCTCATCTGCCTCGTTACCACTGTGACAAAGAAAGAATGAGAACCCTCCTCCCAAGGACTGAGACTGAGACCCCTGCTATAGGGAGGAGGGGAAATTGGTGGTCTGACCACTAATGACATGACCTGTTTCCCTTCAGTGATTCAAATGGACTTATTCTTCATTGGATTCGTCTTGCTTTGGTGGTTTCTGTGGACTCACCCGTTCCCTCGGGGCGATTACAATGGACTTTCATTATTACACTTGTTCCCCCCCTCTCTCCTCTGTGGACTATAATTGGAGCCCCGAGTCGACCAGAACTTCGAAGACTCCCCCGACACGACAGACGGATCCCCATCGTCCGGAGCACTGAGGATCTCGCCTGTGTTGGTAGCTATTCCCATATCCCTCTTCTCTCTCTAACCTTTTATCTCCTTTCAGATCCCCACTATCGCGTTTACTGTTTTGGCCCCTACTAAAGGTGCATTTGTTGTGATTAACTGATAGTCCCTTGTTGTTTGCCTTTGTTGCACTTTTGGGATGGGTGAAAAGAACCATCACGACACCCCGCAAGAAGCGGATCGTGACAGAGGCGGGCTGGTTACCCCAGACCTGCTAAGCGAGAGCGGCAGTCTCCCATGCTGCGTTTCCGTCTTTTTCGCGAGAAAAGCGGCCAGTAAAGAGACGAAGCGAGTAATAAAAAGAGTGAGAGAACCCCCCTGGGACTGGGTCTCAGAGAAAGAGTGGGACCCCTTAGTGGGGGGGGGGGGGAGTAAAAGGTAATTAATTAGAAAAAAAAATTAATGAAAAGGTAAAAAGAGGGTTTTCTTGGCATAATCTATTGGGGAAAAATAAAAGGTAAAATGTGTAGGAGGGGCCCCTAAAAATTCTGCTGGATTGAGGGATAAGAATGCCCGAGAACATCCAAGATCAAACCTGCTGGATTGAGGGATTAATATTCCAAGAGCATCCAGGGTTGATTCAAACCTGCTGGATTGAGGGATTAATGTTCCAAGAGCATCCAGGGTTGATTCAAACCTGCTGGATTGAGGGATTAATGTTCCAAGAGCATCCAGGGTTAAGTCAAACCTGCTGGGTTGAGGGATTAACATTCCAAGAGCACCCAGAATTAAGTTTGCTGGGTTGTTGAGAGCACCCAAGATTGAGTAAAAATTTTGCCAGTTTGAAGAGAAGTCTGACAGGATCTAGAGTTGGGAACCACACAGCTAGATTGAGGGGTATCCAAGAACACTGGGACTAGCCAGGGACACCTACAAGTGTAATAGGTGTGTTGAAAAAGAAAAGGTACCTTGTTGTTGTGGTTGTTTTGTTATGTGTAAGAGTAAGTAAAATAAAGTTAAGTGAATGTAGACGAAGGAAAGTATATGTATGCATCCTGCCCTGTTAAGCAGCCTCACTGTGCTTCCCTGCTGTCACCGACAAACACAAGTTACGAACCCTCAGAACTGAAAAAGTTCAATCAAATATTGCTTCCATTGATGACCATGATATTGTCTATAATACCTTGTTCCAACTTATGTTATGTAAGTGTTAATACCCCTATCCTACCAGTTGGTAAACCTGATGGGTCATACCGGTTAGTACAGGATCTGCGGGCCATAAACAAGGTCACTGAGGATCTGTATCCTGTGGTGGCCAATCCCTACACGTTATTAACTTGCTTAACCCCCGAGCTAACTTGGTTTACCGTTTTAGATTTAAAAGATGCCTTCTTTTGCCTTCCTATCCACGAAGCCAGAAAATTTTTGCATTTGAATGGGAAAATCCTAAGAGCGGGCCAAGAACTCAACTGACATGGACCAGACTCCCACAAGGATTCAAAAACTCACCCACTTTGTTTGGAGAACAACTTGCAAAAGAATTAGAGACCTGAGAAGCCCCTCCAGAGGAAGGGAAGTTGCTAGAGTACGTAGATGACATCCTGATAGCCACACGGACAAGGGAAGCATGCACGGCCTGGACGATAAGCCTCTTGAACTTTTTGGGGCTCCAAGGGTACCGAGTATCAAAGAAAAAAGCCCAAGTAGTAAACCAGAAAGTAACTTATCTGGGTTACGAAGTCAGTGCTAGACAACGTACCTTGGGCCAAAGCCGGAAGGAGGCAATATGCCAGAGCCCAAAACCTCAGACGGTAAAGGAACTACGAACTTTCCTGAGGATGACAGGGTGGTGCAGGTTATGGATCTATAACTATGGACTGTTTGTTAAGCCCTTCTATGAACTGATTGCAACTGAAAGCAGGAACATCCAAGAGACAAAGGAAGCTACGCAAGCTTTCAACCAGCTGAAAAAAGCCCTCATGTCAGCTCCAGCCCTGAGATTGCCGGACGTGAGTAAGCCTTTCCTTTTATTCTCCCATGAGAAGCAAGGAATCGCCTTAGGAATACTAGCACAGGACCTGGGCCCATATCGGAGAGCAGTGGCTTACTTCTCTAAGCAATTGGATACAGCAGCTAAAGGGTGGCCTGGGTGCCTCAGAGCTGTTGCAGCAGTCGTCCTGAACATCCAAGAGGCACACAAATTCACCCTAGGCCAGAAAAGAACTGTGCTAGTGTCTCACACAGTGTCTGCAGTGCTAGAGATAAAAGGTGGGCATTGGCTTTCCCCACAACGGCTCCTGAGATACCAAGCTATCATAGCGGAGCAAGATGATGTAGAGATAGTAGTGGCTAACATTGTCAATCCAGCCTCCTTCCTCAGTAGAAACCAAGGGGAACCAGTGGAACATGACTGCCTGGAGACCATTGAAGCCACCTACTCCAGCTGCCCTGACTCGAAGGACACCCCTCTCGAGAATGCAGAAGTCTCGTTTACTGATGGAAGCAGTTATATCATCAGTGGAAAACGGCACGCCGGCTAGGCAGTTCCAACGTGCAAGGAAGTAATATCATCTGGGCCCCTGCCAACAAATACCTCTGCACAGAAGGCCGAGATAATTGCTCTAACTCGGGCCCTAGAATTGGCAAGAGGGAAAGAAATAAACATATACACGGACTCGAAGTATGCATTTGGAGTAGTGCATGCTCACAGAGCCATTTAGAAAGAGAGAGGACTGCTGAAGTCTCAAGGGAAAAATATTAAAGATGCATCAGAAGTACTGCGACTTCTAGCAGCAGTCCAGTTGCCAGAGAAAGTAGCGATCATGCACATTAAGGCACATCAGAAGATCAACTCCGAATTGGAAGAAGGAAACGAGCTGGCAGATAGGGAAGCAAAAGAAGCAGCAAGACGGGCAAATTTCCCCTAAAGGTAAGCCAAGATACAACAAACTAGAAAAAAAATTAATCTATGAGCAAAAAGGAGACTATAACCAAGAGGGATGGGCCACCATAGAAGGAAAATTAGTTCTACCCTCCTATTTATGATGGTCCCTAATAAAGGAAGAACACCAGAAAACCATTGGGGTATTGATGCTCTAGCATAACTAGACATTTACAACTCGACAATGTGACCTTTGCCTCCAGACCAACCCCAAAAATACTCCCAAACCAAAGGTTAGCCAGATGAGGAAGGGTCATGGGCCGGAGCAGCAATGGCAGATTGATTGTACAGAATTGCCAAGAAAAGGGGGGTATAAGTTTTTCCTGGTGCTAACAGATACCTTTTCAGGATGGCCAGAAGCATTCCCCACCAGGACTTCTAAAGCTCAAGAAGTAACTAAGGTATTGGTACAAGAAAACATACCACGCTTTAGAGTCCTGGCCACAATGTCCTCAAATAGAGGACCACATTTTATTGTAAAATTCGTGCAACAAGTTAGCCAATACTTGAACATAGACTGAGAACTTCGCACCCCATATAACCCACAATCAAGTGGTCAGGTAAAAAAAATGAATCATTTGATCAAACAACAAATTGTACAATTGGGACAAGAAGCTAATTTGTCATGGACTCAATCCCTCCCATTAGCACTACTGCAGATCCGAACCAAACCCAAGACTAAAGAAAAGCTAAACCACTTTGAATTGCTTTATGAAAAACCATATGGGGTGCGAAAGAGAATGTCTACCCAAGACATGTCACTAACCTCCTGTATGTTAAGTCTCTTAACTTGGTGTATCCAGCACCAATCACTAGCTAATAAACACAAGTCATAACTAGTGAAATACACTGTTTAGAAGACTTTATGTCACCCAAATATAATCCTATTAATTTTAGTTACTGTAAGTTTAATGATGTCTACTTTAACACTCATGTAGAATTCGAGGATGTTAAAACACATGGCCAGTCTGACATCACTCTCTAGAACTCATAGAATCTTACTGAAAGAGGACGGTCATGATAGTAGATCAGAATTTAAATCGAGACCCCTGTAGTAAAAGAATTTAATCTATTTTAAGAAAAGGGGGGACTGAAGCAGAGATTTTTAGAGTTAGGTTAACAAAATGAATGAAGCATTTCTAATTTAGCTTGTAGAGTTATGTGTTGAATTTTCAACCTTTTACTTAAGAAACCTCTGCCTAGTACAAAGGGCATAGGAAAATGCAAATTTCTGAAGCTTCTTGCATAGAGAACAATACCAGAAGAAGGAAAGAACCCAGATAAAGAAGCTCCTCTGTCTCCAAGCCTATCAAGACTGACAGACGTACTCAGATAAGCACCAAAGGACCAAAAGCGCACGCGCAGAGAGGAAAAGTTCAAAAGTTCAATCATGAGGAAGACCACAATCTTCAGCCTCAGGACCACCAAGAGACCCCCGTACGACCACCACAGCAAACCACGCATGCCCAGAAGGGCGTGGACTTACTTCGCATGAGAAGCGAGGACAGGCGGGGCCAGGGGTGGAATATGCATGAAAAAGTTGTGCAATGTATTGCATATGGAACGTCTTTAAGAATAAAAGTGTGGGTCAGACTGAGGCTCGGGGCACAAGTTTTGGAGAACTATCTCACTTGTGCCGGGCGCTGACATACGTACCCACTTCATAACTACCCCAGGTTATGGAGTCTATTTATTTCTTCCGCGTATCGTTTCAGAGGTTTCTTGCCTTCGCCAGGCTGCAACGTGCCCGCTAGTACCAAGAACTGGGCAGGAGTGGGCAGAGAGCACGGCCATCTGCCAGCAGGTTGCAGCTTGCCCAGGAAAATGCAGTGTCCTTGGAATGTGCAGCAAATCCTATTTCCTGGCAAGGTCGGGCTAAGTGAGCAGTGCTGGTACACTTTCTCCTTGAGAACTGGAGCGGAAAAGCTTTTCGCTAAGATGTAGGCGACTAGAGAGGCAGAATACGGAGCTCCGCAGCTGGCCGAAAGCAAGTGCCGCTTCCCGGCGTCTTTCGGCAAAAGCGGCGCTTCGGAGCGCACCGCTGCCGCTCCAGTCATCTGTGCGCGAAGTTGCCGCTTCTTGGCCTCCGGCAGCCGGAGATGCGGTAGCTTGCATGAGGCGAAGAACGAAGCCGCGAAGAAGCCGTCTTGTGTGCGAAGCTCGCAGACAGCTGCAGGACGGTGGCTGCTGCTCTCCAGCCTGTTAATTCACTCTTGGCATGCGAGTGGAAGGTGTTCCAGAACAATTTTCCTGGGTTTTGACGTAGTCCTGCTACATCCCTCCTTGGAAATTCTTGCTGCTCCCCAGAGGCTCCGAGATGCAGAGAACACGGTGGCAGCTGCTGAAAAGAAAGGCAACTGTGAGTTGGTCAAGAAGCAAGAACACAGGCAGTTGACTGTGCTTGGCGAGGAGCAGCTGCTGGATTCTTGCAATTGCCTTCAGTGCGCACAGAAGCCCGCTGCTCTGCTGCTTGGTTTTTCGCCTTCAGTCAATTACACACTGCTGAAGTTGAGGCAGGCAGTTCAGCTTTGCTGCTTTTCAGCATCTCAGCTGCCCTTCTGCTCTGTGACAGCTCTCGAGGTTTCTTGCCTTCGCCAGGCTGCAACGTGCCCGCTAGTACCAAGAACTGGGCAGGAGTAGGCAGAGAGCACGGCCATCTGCCAGCAGGTTGCAGCTTGCCCAGGAAAATGCAGTGTCCTTGGAATGTGCAGCAAATCCTATTTCCTGGCAAGGTCGGGCTAAGTGAGCAGTGCTGGTACACTTTCTCCTTGAGAACTGGAGCGGAAAAGCTTTGCGCTAAGATGTAGGCGACTAGAGAGGCAGAATTCGGAGCTCCGCAGCTGGCCGAAAGCAAGTGCCGCTTCCCGGCGTCTTTCGGCAAAAGCGGCGCTTCGGAGCGCACCGCTGCCGCTCCAGTCATCTGGGCGCGAAGTAGCCGCTTCTTGGCCTCCGGCAGCCGGAGATCGCGGTAGCTTGCATAGGCGAAGAACGAAGCCGCGAAGAAGCCGGCTTGTGTGCGAAGCTCGCAGACAGCTGCAGGACGGTGGCTGCCGCTCTCCAAGCCTGTTGAATTCACTTCTGGCATGCCAATGGGAGGTGTTTCAGGACAACTTTCCTGAGTTTTTATTTTAGTTTTCATGCATCCCACCTTGGAAATTCTTGTTGCTCCCCTGAGGCTCCGAGATGCAGAGAACACGGTGGCAGCTGCTGAAAAGAAGGGCAACTGTGAGTTGGTCAAGAAGCAAGAACTTAGGCAGCTGCCTGTGCTTGGCAAGGAGCAGCTGCTGGATTCTTGCAATTGCCTTCAGTGCGCACAGAAGCCCGCTGCTCTGCTGCTTCGTGTTTCGCCTTCAGTCAATTGCACATTGCTGAAGCTGAGGCAGGCTGTTCAGCTTTGCTGCTTTTCAGCATCTCAGCTGCTTTCTGCTCTGTGACAGCTCTCGAGGTGAAATAGAGATTTTTAGAGTTGGGTTAACAAAATGAATTAAGCATTTCTAATTTAGCTTGTAGAGTTATGTGTTGAATTTTCAACCTTTTGCTTAAGAAACCTCTGCCTAGTACAAAGGGCATAGGAAAATGCAAATTTCTGAAGCTTCTTGCATAAAGAACAATACCAGAAGAAGGAAAGAACCCTTTCCTTCTGAATTAAAATAAAGAAGCTCCTCTGTCTCCAAGCCTATCAAGACTGACAGACGTACTCAGATAAGCACCAAAGGACCAAAAGCGCACGTGCAGAGAGGAAAAGTTCAAAAGTTCAATCATGAGGAAGACCACAATCTTCAGCCTCAGGACCACCAAGAGACCCCCGTACGACCACCACAGCAAACCACGCATGCCCAGAAGGGCGTGGACTTACTTCGCATGAGAAGCGAGGACAGGCGGGGCCAGGGGTTGAATATGCATGAAAAAGTTGTGCAATGTATTGCATATGGAACGTCTTTAAGAATAAAAGTGTGGGTCAGACTGAGGCTCGGGGCACAAGTATTGGAGAGCTATCTCACTTGTGCCGGGCGCTGACATACGTACCCACTTCATAACTACCCCAGGTTATGGAGTCTATTGATTTCTTCTGCGTATCGTTTCAGTTGGCGACCACGAAGGGACTGCTCTGCTCACTCGCAGGTCCGGTTGGGAGCAGACACCTCAGGCGCCACGGGGCTTTTCCCCGGAGGGCCTCTGCGCCTCGGCTGTACACTGCGGGGAGCAGACCACGGCCCGTCGACTAGCGGATGAAAGCGGTATGTGTTAATTTATTTTCTTACGGTTGGCACTGATAAGTCGCAAAAAGATGTTTTTGCGCGCAGGTTTGCCTAGGGGCTTGCAAGCAGACCGCCATCGGGGGAGAGGCCGGCGGCTGGAGGACCTCCCCAGCTGATAGCGCGGCTCGGGGAGGACGAAATCGCGATTTCAGTGTGTGGTGTGTGTCCCGATTGCAGTGTAGTGTGTCTGTTACGTCCGGACGTGCGTGCTTGTGCGTGTGTGTGTATGTGTGAGTGGAACGGTGAAGCGCGGTGCGGCCTTGCTAAGATACAGAGAGGCGGCGCGGCGGTGCTAGAGAGCGCATGCGCAGGGCAGCTCTCAGCCCACACTACCTGATCGTGCGGGTAGTGCGCACTCTACCTGATAGAGCGGGTGGTGCGCATGCGTGGCACGGGCTGTCTCTGGCGAGCTGGGGGAGCGCGGCGCGGGGCTTAAGTCGGGGCTTGCAAAGGTGCTTTAGGCGCGGCCCAGCTGATAGCGCAGCGGGCGCGCGGGCACAAGCCGCGGTTTGAGGAGCTGCTTTGAACGCCGCTAGCTGATAGCGCAGCTAGTGGGAGCGTGGTACAAGCTAGGAGTTACAAGCACCGCTTACAAGCATCGCTAGTTGGTAAAAAGCTTGCAAAAGTAGCCAGCGAGCCCGGCTGGGCTAAGAGTTAAGTGTTTGTTATACAATAGCACTGCCCTTCAGTGTTAAAAGCTGTCACTGGTGCAGGGGGAGGGGTTGGGGAAGGCAGTCTAGGGTTGCCATGGGAAACAGCAGTTGTATGAGTTCTCCACCCCCTTTTGGAAGAGAATTGTACCCTCCCCCTGTCCTGTCAGTTGTTGTTCAAGTCTGCCCCTTAGCCTAGAATCTTCTCTGTTCCACGTTTTCCCTTTGGTTCTTCCACCAAGAACACTCCTTTCCCTTTTCCCCACTGGTTAATGTTATATTTCCCCTCCCTTTAGCCTTCTCCCGATTGTACCCTCGAATGCTAAACCCTCCTACCCCTACGCAGTAAAAGAATCCTCAGCCCGCCCTTCGGGGCTCTCGGAATCTGCCTCCCTTCTGCTTCGTTGTCTCCCTGTTTGCCCCTCCTGCGACCCTTCAATCAACGAGCAGGATTTCAGCAGCCCGAGTGTCCCTCCCGTTCTTCTGGTGGACCCTCAGATGTACCAGCTATCCGAGCTTCGTGCCGAGCGGCTAAAAGCCCCCACGGCTCGGCAACTGGGAGATCCTTTGCATTACAGGGCGAATAAAGGGGGGATGAATGTGTGTGAATGCGAGGCTGTAAGAGCCCGTCAGAAGCCCCTCATTTTCCATTCTGCCTTCCGATTGCCACAAGAAAGAATCCCTTCCCCCACTGTAGTTCCGGCTTAGAACAGGACACAGCACAGGTGGAACCACTGAACCGTCATGCTGGCTGTTCCCAACAAGGCCTGGTAAGAACTTGGCAAGGAGTTGGCAAGGACTTGGCAAAGACCTGACATGGAGCCAGCACGGGACAGCCTGATGCGCGGCCTGCTTCTAATCTCCGTTCTTAAGCCCAATGAACTTTTGGGGTGACTCTCGCGGTCCTTCATTGAAGACCCCTCATCTGCCTCGTTACCACTGTGAGAAAGAAAGAATGAGAACCCTCCTCCCAAGGACTGAGACTGAGACCCCTGCTATAGGGAGGAGGGGAAATTGGTGGTCTGACCACTAATGACATGACCTGTTTCCCTTCAGTGATTCAAATGGACTTATTCTTCATTGGATTCGTCTTGCTTTGGTGGTTTCTGTGGACTCACCCGTTCCCTCGGGGCGATTACAATGGACTTTCATTATAACACTTGTTCCCCCCCCTCTCTCCTCTGTGGACTATAATTGGAGCCCCGAGTCGACCAGAACTTCGAAGACTCCCCCGACACGACAGACGGATCCCCATCGTCCGGAGCACTGAGGATCTCGCCTGTGTTGGTAGCTATTCCCATAGCCCTCTTCTCTCTCTAACCTTTTATCTCCTTTCAGATCCCCACTATCGCGTTTACTGTTTTGGCCCCTAATAAAGGTGCATTTGTTGTGATTAACTGATAGTCCCTTGTTGTTTGCCTTTGTTGCACTTTTGGGATCGGTGAAAAGAACCATCACGACACCCCGCAAGAAGCGGATCGTGACAGAGGCGGGCTGGTTACCCCAGACCTGCTAAGCGAGAGCGGCAGTCTCCCATGCTGCGTTTCCATCTTTTTCGCGAGAAAAGCAGCCAGTAAAGAGACCAAGCGAGTAATAAAAAGAGTGAGAGAACCCCCCCAGGGACTGGGTCTCAGAGAAAGAGTGGGACCCCTTAGTGGGGGGGGGGAGTAAAATGTAATTAATTAGAAAAAAAAATGAATTAAAAGGTAAAAAGAGGGTTTTCTTGGCATAATCTATTGGGGAAAAATAAAAGGTAAAATGTGTAGGAGGGGCCCCTAAAAATTCTGCTGGATTGAGGGATAAGAATGCCCAAGAACATCCAAGATCAAACCTGCTGGATTGAGGGATTAATGTTCCAAGAGCATCCAGGGTTGATTCAAACCTGCTGGATTGAGGGATTAATGTTCCAAGAGCATCCAGGGTTGATTCAAACCTGCTGGATTGAGGGATTAATGTTCCAAGAGCATCCAGGGTTGATTCAAACCTGCTGGATTGAGGGATTAATGTTCCAAGAGCATCCAGGGTTAAGTCAAACCTGCTGGGTTGAGGAATTAACATTCCAAGAGCACCCAGAATTAAGTTGGCTGGGTTGTTGAGAGCACCCAAGATTAAGTAAAAATTTTGCCAGTTTGAAGAGAAGTCTGACAGGATCTAGAGTTGGGAACCACACAGCTAGATTGAGGGGTATCCAAGAACACTGGGACTAGCCAGGGACACCTACAAGTGTAATAGGTGTGTTGAAAAAGAAAAGGTACCTTGTTGTTGTGGTTGTTTTGTTATGTGTAAGAGTAAGTAAAATAAAGTTAAGTGAATGTAGACGAAGGAAAGTATATGTATGCATCCTGCCCTGTTAAGCAGCCTCACTGTGCTTCCCTGCTGTCACCGACAAACACAAGTTACGAACCCTCAGAACTGAAAAAGTTCCATCAAATATTGCTTCCATTGATGACCATGATATTGTCTATAATACCTTGTTCCAACTTATGTTATGTAAGTGTTAATACCCCTATCCTACCAGTTGGTAAACCTGATGGGTCATACCGGTTAGTACAGGATCTGCGGGCCATAAACAAGGTCACTGAGGATCTGTATCCTGTGGTGGCCAATCCCTACACGTTATTAACTTGCTTAACCCCCGAGCTAACTTGGTTTACCGTTTTAGATTTAAAAGATGCCTTCTTTTGCCTTCCTATCCACGAAGCCAGAAAATTTTTGCATTTGAATGGGAAAATCCTAAGAGCGGGCCAAGAACTCAACTGACATGGACCAGACTCCCACAAGGATTCAAAAACTCACCCACTTTGTTTGGAGAACAACTTGCAAAAGAATTAGAGACCTGAGAAGCCCCTCCAGAGGAAGGGAAGTTGCTAGAGTACGTAGATGACATCCTGATAGCCACACGGACAAGGGAAGCATGCACGGCCTGGACGATAAGCCTCTTGAACTTTTTGGGGCTCCAAGGGTACCGAGTATCAAAGAAAAAAGCCCAAGTAGTAAACCAGAAAGTAACTTATCTGGGTTACGAAGTCAGTGCTAGACAACGTACCTTGGGCCAAAGCCGGAAGGAGGCAATATGCCAGAGCCCAAAACCTCAGACGGTAAAGGAACTACGAACTTTCCTGAGGATGACAGGGTGGTGCAGGTTATGGATCTATAACTATGGACTGTTTGTTAAGCCCTTCTATGAACTGATTGCAACTGAAAGCAGGAACATCCAAGAGACAAAGGAAGCTACGCAAGCTTTCAACCAGCTGAAAAAAGCCCTCATGTCAGCTCCAGCCCTGAGATTGCCGGACGTGAGTAAGCCTTTCCTTTTATTCTCCCATGAGAAGCAAGGAATCGCCTTAGGAATACTAGCACAGGACCTGGGCCCATATCGGAGAGCAGTGGCTTACTTCTCTAAGCAATTGGATACAGCAGCTAAAGGGTGGCCTGGGTGCCTCAGAGCTGTTGCAGCAGTCGTCCTGAACATCCAAGAGGCACACAAATTCACCCTAGGCCAGAAAAGAACTGTGCTAGTGTCTCACACAGTGTCTGCAGTGCTAGAGGTAAAAGGTGGGCATTGGCTTTCCCCACAACGGCTCCTGAGATACCAAGCTATCATAGCGGAGCAAGATGATGTAGAGATAGTAGTGGCTAACATTGTCAATCCAGCCTCCTTCCTCAGTAGAAACCAAGGGGAACCAGTGGAACATGACTGCCTGGAGACCATTGAAGCCACCTACTCCAGCTGCCCTGACTCGAAGGACACCCCTCTCGAGAATGCAGAAGTCTCGTTTACTGATGGAAGCAGTTATATCATCAGTGGAAAACGGCACGCCGGCTAGGCAGTTCCAACGTGCAAGGAAGTAATATCATCTGGGCCCCTGCCAACAAATACCTCTGCACAGAAGGCCGAGATAATTGCTCTAACTCGGGCCCTAGAATTGGCAAGAGGGAAAGAAATAAACATATACACGGACTCGAAGTATGCATTTGGAGTAGTGCATGCTCACAGAGCCATTTAGAAAGAGAGAGGACTGCTGAAGTCTCAAGGGAAAAATATTAAAGATGCATCAGAAGTACTGCGACTTCTAGCAGCAGTCCAGTTGCCAGAGAAAGTAGCGATCATGCACATTAAGGCACATCAGAAGATCAACTCCGAATTGGAAGAAGGAAACGAGCTGGCAGATAGGGAAGCAAAAGAAGCAGCAAGACGGGCAAATTTCCCCTAAAGGTAAGCCAAGATACAACAAACCAGAAAAAAAATTAATCTATGAGCAAAAAGGAGACTATAACCAAGAGGGATGGGCCACCATAGAAGGAAAATTAGTTCTACCCTCCTATTTATGATGGTCCCTAATAAAGGAAGAACACCAGAAAACCATTGGGGTATTGATGCTCTAGCATAACTAGACATTTACAACTCGACAATGTGACCTTTGCCTCCAGACCAACCCCAAAAATACTCCCAAACCAAAGCTTAGCCAGATTAGGAAGGGTCATGGGCCGGAGCAGCAATGGCAGATTGATTGTACAGAATTGCCAAGAAAAGGGGGGTATAAGTTTTTCCTGGTGCTAACAGATACCTTTTCAGGATGGCCAGAAGCATTCCCCACCAGGACTTCTAAAGCTCAAGAAGTAACTAAGGTATTGGTACAAGAAAACATACCACGCTTTAGAGTCCTGGACACAATCTCCTCAAATAGAGGACCACATTTTATTGTAAAATTCGTGCAACAAGTTAGCCAATACTTGAACATAGACTGAGAACTTCGCACCCCATATAACCCACAATCAAGTGGTCAGGTAAAAAAAATGAATCATTTGATCAAACAACAAATTGTACAATTGGGACAAGAAGCTAATTTGTCATGGACTCAATCCCTCCCATTAGCACTACTGCAGATCCGAACCAAACCCAAGACTAAAGAAAAGCTAAACCACTTTGAATTGCTTTATGAAAAACCATATGGGGTGCGAAAGAGAATGTCTACCCAAGACATGTCACTAACCTCCTGTATGTTAAGTCTCTTAACTTGGTGTATCCAGCACCAATCACTAGCTAATAAACACAAGTCATAACTAGTGAAATACACTGTTTAGAAGACTTTATGTCACCCAATTATAATCCTATTAATTTTAGTTACTGTAAGTTTAATGATGTCTACTTTAACACTCATGTAGAATTCGAGGATGTTAAAACACATGGCCAGTCTGACATCACTCTCTAGAACTCCTAGAATCTTACTGAAAGAGGACGGTCATGATAGTAGATCAGAATTTAAATCAAGACCCCTGTAGTAAAAGAATTTAATCTATTTTAAGAAAAGGGGGGACTGAAGCAGAGATTTTTAGAGTTAGGTTAACAAAATGAATGAAGCATTTCTAATTTAGCTTGTAGAGTTATGTGTTGAATTTTCAACCTTTTACTTAAGAAACCTCTGCCTAGTACAAAGGGCATAGGAAAATGCAAATTTCTGAAGCTTCTTGCATAGAGAACAATACCAGAAGAAGGAAAGAACCCAGATAAAGAAGCTCCTCTGTCTCCAAGCCTATCAAGACTGACAGACGTACTCAGATAAGCACCAAAGGACCAAAAGCGCACGCGCAGAGAGGAAAAGTTCAAAAGTTCAATCATGAGGAAGACCACAATCTTCAGCCTCAGGACCACCAATAGACCCCCGTACGACCACCACAGCAAACCACGCATGCCCAGAAGGGCGTGGACTTACTTCGCATGAGAAGCGAGGACAGGCGGGGCCAGGGGTGGAATATGCATGAAAAAGTTGTGCAATGTATTGCATATGGAACGTCTTTAAGAATAAAAGTGTGGGTCAGACTGAGGCTCGGGGCACAAGTTTTGGAGAGCTATCTCACTTGTGCCGGGCGCTGACATACGTACCCACTTCATAACTACCCCAGGTTATGGAGTCTATTGATTTCTTCCGCGTATCGTTTCAGTCGGGGCTTGCAAAGGTGCTTTAGGCGCGGCCCAGCTGATAGCGCAGCGGGCGCGCGGGCACAAGCCGCGGTTTGAGGAGCTGCTTTGAACGCCGCTAGCTGATAGCGCAGCTAGTGGGAGCGTGGTACAAGCTAGGAGTTACAAGCACCGCTTACAAGCATCGCTAGTTGGTAAAAAGCTTGCAAAAGTAGCCAGCGAGCCCGGCTGGGCTAAGAGTTAAGTGTTTGTTATACAATAGCACTGCCCTTCAGTGTTAAAAGCTGTCACTGGTGCAGGGGGAGGGGTTGGGGAAGGCAGTCTAGGGTTGCCATGGGAAACAGCAGTTGTATGAGTTCTCCACCCCCTTTTGGAAGAGAATTGTACCCTCCCCCTGTCCTGTCAGTTGTTGTTCAAGTCTGCCCCTCAGCCTAGAATCTTCTCTGTTCCACGTTTTCCCTTTGGTTCTTCCACCAAGAACACTCCTTTCCCTTTTCCCCACTGGTTAATGTTATATTTCCCCTCCCTTTAGCCTTCTCCCGATTGTACCCTCGAATGCTAAACCCTCCTACCCCTACGCAGTAAAAGAATCCTCAGCCCGCCCTTCGGGGCTCTCGGAATCTGCCTCTCTACTGCTTCGTTGTCTCCCTGTTTGCCCCTTCTGCGACCCTTCAATCAACGAGCAGGATTTCAGCAGCCCGAGTGTCCCTCCCGTTCTTCTGGTGGACCCTCAGATGTACCAGCTACCCGAGCTTCGTGCCGAGCGGCTAAAAGCCCCCACGGCTCGGCAACTGGGAGATCCTTTGCATTACAGGGCGAATAAATGGGGGATGAATGTGTGTGAATGCGAGGCTGTAAGAGCCCGTCAGAAGCCCCTCATTTTCCATTCTGCCTTCCGATTGCCACAAGAAAGAATCCCTTCCCCCACTGTAGTTCCGGCTTAGAACAGGACACAGCACAGGTGGGACCACTGAACCGTCATGCTGGCTGTTCCCAACAAGGCCTGGTAAGAACTTGGCAAGGAGTTGGCAAGGACTTGGCAAAGACCTGACATGGAGCCAGCACGGGACAGCCTGATGCGC
The DNA here is from genome assembly GCF_024509145.1 of Vidua macroura. Lineage (NCBI taxonomy): Eukaryota > Metazoa > Chordata > Aves > Passeriformes > Viduidae > Vidua > Vidua macroura. The sequence continues at coordinate 731,940 of NC_071594.1, forward strand.
GGCCTGCTTCTAATCTCCGTTCTTAAGCCCAATGAACTTTTGGGGTGACTCTCGCGGTCCTTCATTGAAGACCCCTCATCTGCCTCGTTACCACTGTGAGAAAGAAAGAATGAGAACCCTCCTCCCAAGGACTGAGACTGAGACCCCTGCTATAGGGAGGAGGGGAAATTGGTGGTCTGACCACTAATGACATGACCTGTTTCCCTTCAGTGATTCAAATGGACTTATTCTTCATTGGATTCGTCTTGCTTTGGTGGTTTCTGTGGACTCACCCCTTCCCTCGGGGCGATTACAATGGACTTTCATTATTACACTTGTTCCCCCCCTCTCTCCTCTGTGGACTATAATTGGAGCCCCGAGTCGACCAGAACTTCGAAGACTCCCCCGACACGACAGACGGATCCCCATCGTCCGGAGCACTGAGGATCTCGCCTGTGTTGGTAGCTATTCCCATATCCCTGTTCTCTCTCTAACCTTTTATCTCCTTTCAGATCCCCACTATCGCGTTTACTGTTTTGGCCCCTACTAAAGGTGCATTTGTTGTGATTAACTGATAGTCCCTTGTTGTTTGCCTTTGTTGCACTTTTGGGATGGGTGAAAAGAACCATCACGACACCCCGCAAGAAACGGATCGTGACATTAAAATTGGCGTCACGGACAGGATTTCTGTCTAGACAGAAGGGTTGCAGCTGAAAAGGCACCCATACTGTCTTTGGCAATTCATAAAGGATCCCTTAGTGCAAAGGGCGGGACACTGTTGTTTTGTTGTTGTTGTGTGTATGTGGTCTGGGAAGGAAGGGACAACTTGAAGCAACTAAGCAGAGCCTCCCAGGCAGATTATTGTCCTTTCACCCAGCCAGGGAAGCGAAGGGCGACACAGCGAGGGCTGTGTAGTTTTGTGGAACTTAAGTTTGTAGCTCCCTGTCGTGGTTTTGGTCCCTTCCCAAAATGAGTGACAATCTTAGCCTTGAAATTAAAGCTGAATTTTATGCACTACTAGCCAAACACAATGCCAAACCTTCTACAGAAGGAGAAAAATGGGCACAGAGTAATTGGTTGAACTTAGAAAATGTTATTGATAGAGTGTGTTCATTACAACATGAAACAAAATTCAAACTGGGCAAAAATAAAACTATCTTCTGCTCAGTTTTGGGAGCTTGTCTTATGGCAGCTATAGAAAATGGCTTCGAGCGAAGAAGTGAGGAACATGCTATAATAGACTCCCTTCAAAATCTAGTTGAAATTTTGCAAAAACAGTTCTATGAAGCAAAAAATGTGATCTATGCATTGCGAGCTGCCTTAACAGAGGAACATATTAACAAATCACATCATGCTGATTCCTCTACAGAGCTTGAGGAGAAGGAAACTCCTCACATTAAACAAATCTATCCTCATCAAGAACTTGAAGCAGCAAGTAATTGTGGGGAACATTGCTGCCATCACTTGAGACCCTTGATTAAAACAGAGTAGAACTATCTCAGTGATGATGATCTGGAACCTCACATCACAACCAAACGCATACCATCACAACTAAACACGGCCACCGAGCTAGCTAAGCTTAAAAGGGAATACGGACAGCCTCCACATGAATCAGAAACAGAATATGTTTTCCGGGTGTCCCTCACTGGTGGTGATCAAATTCAATTCACTGAACAGGAAGCCAGTGGGTATTGGGGACATGGTGTCTTCTTAACAACAGGAGAGAAAGGTGACACATGGTCCCTGACACAGCGTGCAGCTTTTTGGGCCGGGGGAACAAGCCCCTTGGAAAGGGGAGATCCCATAGCTAGAATTAGTACCCCCGACCAGCTCTTGGAAAATGTGCACAAAGCTGCTTGCCTGCAAATGACTCACAAAAAGAAATGAATTCCTGGCTTTGAATCCCTGATGCAATTACCTGTGAAGCCCAAGATAATGACCCCTTGAATTTGTGGGCTTCCAGAATCACTCAAACCTACAGCAATTCTCCTTCCAAAAACGATAGCAGCTGTATCTCCTGTAGAAAGACCAGACAGATTTCCTAGTCACTGGAACGACCCATTTGTTCCCCTTTATGACTTGTTGAGGAAAGGGGTGAAATGGGATTGGAGTCTTTCTCAGGAGTCAGCATTGCAATTGCTGATTTTTGAAGCAACAGCTCATCAAGCACTGGGCCCTATCCATCCTACAGATCCTTTCCAGGTGGAATGGGCATTTGCCTCCTCAGGGCTGTCAGTACACATATGGCAGCGGGGTCCTGAGGCTCCGACAAGACCTGTTGGTTTTGATTCCCGTGGTTCCAAAGATGCTGAGAAAAGATACACTACCTGGGAAAAAGGATTGTTGATGGTTATCTTAGCTTTCCTAGAAGTAGAAAAAATTGCACAAAAACAACCAATTGTATTGAGAGGCCCCTTCAAGGTTATTAAGACAGTCACTAGTGGGAGTCCCCCTCCTGACGGGGTGGCCCAGAGGGCCTCAGTGAGAAAGTGGTATGCTCAGGTTGAACATTACTGTAACTTCTTCTCAATGACAGAAGGAGCTGTAAAAACTTTAGCAATCCAAGAAACTGAGAGCTTGGACAAACCTGCCTCTGTAATCAAAGTAACCCCTCCTTTCTGCCCCGAACAATCAGCAAACTCTTGGTTTACTGATGCTTTTGCTAAAGGGGAAGGAAAAGTATGGAAATCTAGGGCAGAAGCCCTCCACTTTTCCTCTGGTGAGCAAATGATTACAGAGGGAGAAGGTAGTACACACAGTGGGGAGCTGATAGCTGTCTGGAGTGTTTTTCAACGAGAAGCACAGAATTCCTCTTTGGTCTGCATCTACACTGACTCCTATGCTCTGTACCAAATGATCCTAATAATCCAGCTCATGACCCTGGCCAACCTGTTCTGGTGGACCTCTCTTACTATAGGACTAGTAGCACTTGTGCTAAAACCCCCTCTGAAGAAATATGCATGGGAATCCTCTGGTGCTCTAGGGAAAGAGCATTGGACAAATACATGCTGGATAATTCCATCATTCTAACTTTTCTGCCTCTCGGCGGCAGAATTCTGTTGTGTTTACTTTCTCAGAAGAACTCCGAGGGACATGAAGACCACCTAATCCATGATAAAACTGGTTGCGGGGATTGCTGGACTCCAGGACGGTTTGGGTGGGTGGTAACGAAGGATCTCTGAGGCCCGGTCTTTAGAGCATAGGGTTTATAATAAAGGATGAAGGGCCCTGCTTAGAGTTGCTAGCTGCAACTCGTGGCAGGCCCGGGGAGAGCGGGGGGAGAGAGAGAGATGGTGCCAGGTGGGTGTCCCAGCAGGAAGGTCCGAGAGAGAGAGCGTCCGGTCCCTCGGCCACACCTTATCAGGGGGCTTCAAGGTGGGCTGGGACAGGACTTGGGCCAATGGGGTTACAGACATCGGATACTTCAGGGGAGGGTTACAGGTATGGGATGAACCATACGTTGGGGGGTGAGACAGGACATTCCATTTGACCTTAGGATCTATCAGAAAGGGGGGGTTGCATTATTGTTTTCGGGATGCTCAGTAATGAAGGTTTGGTATTTCAAACCTCGTTTTCATCTCGATATCTGTATTCTCTGATTCTTTTGCCAGGCCCTCATATTTATAGGGCCTTGCTATTTCATCTTCCCCAACACTGGTAATACTTTTCTGCATCCTACCGCAACCCCATGGCCAGAAAGCAGCTGAGTGACCGTGGTCTGAACCAATTGTGGTAGCATGCAGAAAAAGTGAAAGGATCTCTTGAAGCACAAAAAGGTTTGTACGCAGCCAAGCATACAGGATTGTTGGCACAATTTCACATGAACACAAACTGTAGAAGTAGTTTGGTTTTGGTCCAAAAATACTGAAGCACTTTTTTTTTGTTTTGTTTTGTTTTTGTTTTTGTTTTTGTTTTTTAAGTTGAAAGTATTGATTCAAATACTGGAGTAGGACTTGATGTTAATGTTGTGACACCTACCACCCAACCACTGGTTACACTTAGCCCGAAAATTTTTGAAATTGGACCATGTAGAATCAGGAAAACTGGCCAACAACAGATATTGTTTAATCTGTTATGGTCTCTTAAACAAGTCAAATTGCTGATGCAAAACAATATCTGAGAAATACAACCAGCTTGTTCACCCTTTTTGCAGACCTCTTTTCAGGCTTGGACAACCTGGCTGCGACAGTGGAAGCCTCCTAAAAACCGGCTGCCAAGAGACATAACTGGTCTTGTGGGAACAGGATTGGGAATCCTAAATAGTATTGATTCAGAAGTATGAATGAATAAATTGGCTTCCACAACTAAAGATTTAACCAAAATACAACAACCACTGCAATCGTCCTTATCAGCCTTGGGAACACATCAGTGGTTGCTATCAAACATTCTAGCAAATTGGGAAAAGATAAATGTAAATAATAGCAAATTGATCATTGATGCACTTAATGCCGCACAAAGCAACGTTTCCTTAGCTCTTAGCCGTATCCAGGCTCAATGATGGATGCAGTCAGTTGCTGCCTCAATTATAAGAGAAGGTGAAGAAGGCACTTTTCCCACTGAAATGAGGAAAATAGTCTGGGACAGTGCCACTGACTTTGAAAGAGATTTCCAATCCTGGTGGAATTTAGTGAATTTTACCTATGACCCTAACACAAACACAGCCACAGCATTTGCGTTGACCATAAGAAATGCCTGGGTGCATTTGATATTCCCTATCATTGCACTAGGATTAAATCATGATGGACCCACTTTCTATCCTTCTGAACATAGAGAATGGGCCCGTCAAATTGATGACAAATGGCAAACTGTCAATTTAGAGTCCTGTACCATCTGAGAACAACTAGGGTTTATCTGTGAAGGTAATGCAATTGTAGCTCAAGATATTTGTCTGGAGACAGAACAAAATAGCTGTCATTTTGATATTCATCCTAACGAGACTTCTGAAACAGTCCTTGTATCTACAGACAATGGGTGTGCCTGCTTCAGAACCGCTTGGGATACTGTGTTTATAGAAAGTACAGTAGTAGCTACTAAAAATCATTCCAATTTTTGTGCTTGCAACTTTACTAAAATTGCAGGATGTGATTTTTCTTTTGTAGCTCCAGTTACTTCACATGAACTTTTAGAATCCAATCTCACGTTGATTCACAAGCTACTGCCTACTCCCATTGGGATGAACCTTTCTCTGGTAAAGCAATTATTACTTCATCAAGATCTAATAGAGATCCTAGGAAAAATCAAGGGGAATGGACAGAAAACTCTGGTAACTGTTCATCATCATGTGCAAGAAATACATCGTGTTGTAGAAAGGGTGAAAAGTGATGCCGAGCACAAGTGGTGGGATACCCTTTTCGGGTGGTCACCCACCGCCACCGGTATCCTGAACAAATTGTGTCATCCCATTGTTGTTCTTCTGATTTTAGTTATGATTGGTTTTGTTTTATCAGTAATCTTGCTTATTGTAAATTGGAGAATGATGAAACGATGAACAAAATTAACATCTATAATTAATGCACACCACTTGGCCGACATCCTTTACACTAGAGATGTTCCCAGGACAGTAGACACAAGAAGATGATAAGGTTAGAAGATATGTTTTACATCATTTTCTTTTATGATTTGTTCTAATCGCTGTTTTAATTATTTTTGTTTATTGTTTATAAAATTGTACTGAGTAATATCGATTATACTAGGTTTATTACTTTACTGTTTAATATTGATGATACTGGTTTATTATTTGATCAATTTATTGTTTAATTGATTCATATTGATTATTATTTAAATAACTATTATTGATTTACTAATTGTATTTTGCTTATTGTTTAATTATAATTTGTTGTGATTACTAATATGTTGTGATTGTTTTAGTTTTCCTGTTTTCTCTTTCTTTCCCTTTTCCTCTTCTCTTTTCCCTGGGACCTGCTGCCAACACTTGACGAGTCCTGAAGACTCCACGACGACACCATGGAATCCTGCTGATGAAGATCTTTCGAGGGCAATCGTCAGTCACGGGGTGGTGTAAGAGCCCGTCAGAAGCCCCTCATTTTCCATTCTGCCTTCCGATTGCCACAAGAAAGAATCCCTTCCCCCACTGTAGTTCCGGCTTAGAACAGGACACAGCACAGGTGGAACCACTGAACCGTCATGCTGGCTGTTCCCAACAAGGCCTGGTAAGAACTTGGCAAGGAGTTGGCAAGGACTTGGCAAAGACCTGACATGGAGCCAGCACGGGACAGCCTGATGCGCGGCCTGCTTCTAATCTCCGTTCTTAAGCCCAATGAACTTTTGGGGTGACTCTCGCGGTCCTTCACTGAAGACCCCTCATCTGCCTCGTTACCACTGTGACAAAGAAAGAATGAGAACCCTCCTCCCAAGGACTGAGACTGAGACCCCTGCTATAGGGAGGAGGGGAAATTGGTGGTCTGACCACTAATGACATGACCTGTTTCCCTTCAGTGATTCAAATGGACTTATTCTTCATTGGATTCGTCTTGCTTTGGTGGTTTCTGTGGACTCACCCGTTCCCTCGGGGCGATTACAATGGACTTTCATTATTACACTTGTTCCCCCCCTCTCTCCTCTGTGGACTATAATTGGAGCCCCGAGTCGACCAGAACTTCGAAGACTCCCCCGACACGACAGACGGATCCCCATCGTCCGGAGCACTGAGGATCTCGCCTGTGTTGGTAGCTATTCCCATATCCCTCTTCTCTCTCTAACCTTTTATCTCCTTTCAGATCCCCACTATCGCGTTTACTGTTTTGGCCCCTACTAAAGGTGCATTTGTTGTGATTAACTGATAGTCCCTTGTTGTTTGCCTTTGTTGCACTTTTGGGATGGGTGAAAAGAACCATCACGACACCCCGGAAGAAGCGGATCGTGACAGAGGCGGGCTGGTTACCCCAGACCTGCTAAGCGAGAGCGGCAGTCTCCCATGCTGCGTTTCCGTCTTTTTCGCGAGAAAAGCGGCCAGTAAAGAGACGAAGCGAGTAATAAAAAGAGTGAGAGAACCCCCCTGGGACTGGGTCTCAGAGAAAGAGTGGGACCCCTTAGTGGGGGGGGGGGGGGAGTAAAAGGTAATTAATTAGAAAAAAAAATTAATGAAAAGGTAAAAAGAGGGTTTTCTTGGCATAATCTATTGGGGAAAAATAAAAGGTAAAATGTGTAGGAGGGGCCCCTAAAAATTCTGCTGGATTGAGGGATAAGAATGCCCGAGAACATCCAAGATCAAACCTGCTGGATTGAGGGATTAATATTCCAAGAGCATCCAGGGTTGATTCAAACCTGCTGGATTGAGGGATTAATGTTCCAAGAGCATCCAGGGTTGATTCAAACCTGCTGGATTGAGGGATTAATGTTCCAAGAGCATCCAGGGTTAAGTCAAACCTGCTGGGTTGAGGGATTAACATTCCAAGAGCACCCAGAATTAAGTTTGCTGGGTTGTTGAGAGCACCCAAGATTGAGTAAAAATTTTGCCAGTTTGAAGAGAAGTCTGACAGGATCTAGAGTTGGGAACCACACAGCTAGATTGAGGGGTATCCAAGAACACTGGGACTAGCCAGGGACACCTACAAGTGTAATAGGTGTGTTGAAAAAGAAAAGGTACCTTGTTGTTGTGGTTGTTTTGTTATGTGTAAGAGTAAGTAAAATAAAGTTAAGTGAATGTAGACGAAGGAAAGTATATGTATGCATCCTGCCCTGTTAAGCAGCCTCACTGTGCTTCCCTGCTGTCACCGACAAACACAAGTTACGAACCCTCAGAACTGAAAAAGTTCCATCAAATATTGCTTCCATTGATGACCATGATATTGTCTATAATACCTTGTTCCAACTTATGTTATGTAAGTGTTAATACCCCTATCCTACCAGTTGGTAAACCTGATGGGTCATACCGGTTAGTACAGGATCTGCGGGCCATAAACAAGGTCACTGAGGATCTGTATCCTGTGGTGGCCAATCCCTACACGTTATTAACTTGCTTAACCCCCGAGCTAACTTGGTTTACCGTTTTAGATTTAAAAGATGCCTTCTTTTGCCTTCCTATCCACGAAGCCAGAAAATTTTTGCATTTGAATGGGAAAATCCTAAGAGCGGGCCAAGAACTCAACTGACATGGACCAGACTCCCACAAGGATTCAAAAACTCACCCACTTTGTTTGGAGAACAACTTGCAAAAGAATTAGAGACCTGAGAAGCCCCTCCAGAGGAAGGGAAGTTGCTAGAGTACGTAGATGACATCCTGATAGCCACACGGACAAGGGAAGCATGCACGGCCTGGACGATAAGCCTCTTGAACTTTTTGGGGCTCCAAGGGTACCGAGTATCAAAGAAAAAAGCCCAAGTAGTAAACCAGAAAGTAACTTATCTGGGTTACGAAGTCAGTGCTAGACAACGTACCTTGGGCCAAAGCCGGAAGGAGGCAATATGCCAGAGCCCAAAACCTCAGACGGTAAAGGAACTACGAACTTTCCTGAGGATGACAGGGTGGTGCAGGTTATGGATCTATAACTATGGACTGTTTGTTAAGCCCTTCTATGAACTGATTGCAACTGAAAGCAGGAACATCCAAGAGACAAAGGAAGCTACGCAAGCTTTCAACCAGCTGAAAAAAGCCCTCATGTCAGCTCCAGCCCTGAGATTGCCGGACGTGAGTAAGCCTTTCCTTTTATTCTCCCATGAGAAGCAAGGAATCGCCTTAGGAATACTAGCACAGGACCTGGGCCCATATCGGAGAGCAGTGGCTTACTTCTCTAAGCAATTGGATACAGCAGCTAAAGGGTGGCCTGGGTGCCTCAGAGCTGTTGCAGCAGTCGTCCTGAACATCCAAGAGGCACACAAATTCACCCTAGGCCAGAAAAGAACTGTGCTAGTGTCTCACACAGTGTCTGCAGTGCTAGAGGTAAAAGGTGGGCATTGGCTTTCCCCACAACGGCTCCTGAGATACCAAGCTATCATAGCGGAGCAAGATGATGTAGAGATAGTAGTGGCTAACATTGTCAATCCAGCCTCCTTCCTCAGTAGAAACCAAGGGGAACCAGTGGAACATGACTGCCTGGAGACCATTGAAGCCACCTACTCCAGCTGCCCTGACTCGAAGGACACCCCTCTCGAGAATGCAGAAGTCTCGTTTACTGATGGAAGCAGTTATATCATCAGTGGAAAACGGCACGCCGGCTAGGCAGTTCCAACGTGCAAGGAAGTAATATCATCTGGGCCCCTGCCAACAAATACCTCTGCACAGAAGGCCGAGATAATTGCTCTAACTCGGGCCCTAGAATTGGCAAGAGGGAAAGAAATAAACATATACACGGACTCGAAGTATGCATTTGGAGTAGTGCATGCTCACAGAGCCATTTAGAAAGAGAGAGGACTGCTGAAGTCTCAAGGGAAAAATATTAAAGATGCATCAGAAGTACTGCGACTTCTAGCAGCAGTCCAGTTGCCAGAGAAAGTAGCGATCATGCACATTAAGGCACATCAGAAGATCAACTCCGAATTGGAAGAAGGAAACGAGCTGGCAGATAGGGAAGCAAAAGAAGCAGCAAGACGGGCAAATTTCCCCTAAAGGTAAGCCAAGATACAACAAACCAGAAAAAAAATTAATCTATGAGCAAAAAGGAGACTATAACCAAGAGGGATGGGCCACCATAGAAGGAAAATTAGTTCTACCCTCCTATTTATGATGGTCCCTAATAAAGGAAGAACACCAGAAAACCATTGGGGTATTGATGCTCTAGCATAACTAGACATTTACAACTCGACAATGTGACCTTTGCCTCCAGACCAACCCCAAAAATACTCCCAAACCAAAGCTTAGCCAGATTAGGAAGGGTCATGGGCCGGAGCAGCAATGGCAGATTGATTGTACAGAATTGCCAAGAAAAGGGGGGTATAAGTTTTTCCTGGTGCTAACAGATACCTTTTCAGGATGGCCAGAAGCATTCCCCACCAGGACTTCTAAAGCTCAAGAAGTAACTAAGGTATTGGTACAAGAAAACATACCACGCTTTAGAGTCCTGGACACAATCTCCTCAAATAGAGGACCACATTTTATTGTAAAATTCGTGCAACAAGTTAGCCAATACTTGAACATAGACTGAGAACTTCGCACCCCATATAACCCACAATCAAGTGGTCAGGTAAAAAAAATGAATCATTTGATCAAACAACAAATTGTACAATTGGGACAAGAAGCTAATTTGTCATGGACTCAATCCCTCCCATTAGCACTACTGCAGATCCGAACCAAACCCAAGACTAAAGAAAAGCTAAACCACTTTGAATTGCTTTATGAAAAACCATATGGGGTGCGAAAGAGAATGTCTACCCAAGACATGTCACTAACCTCCTGTATGTTAAGTCTCTTAACTTGGTGTATCCAGCACCAATCACTAGCTAATAAACACAAGTCATAACTAGTGAAATACACTGTTTAGAAGACTTTATGTCACCCAATTATAATCCTATTAATTTTAGTTACTGTAAGTTTAATGATGTCTACTTTAACACTCATGTAGAATTCGAGGATGTTAAAACACATGGCCAGTCTGACATCACTCTCTAGAACTCCTAGAATCTTACTGAAAGAGGACGGTCATGATAGTAGATCAGAATTTAAATCAAGACCCCTGTAGTAAAAGAATTTAATCTATTTTAAGAAAAGGGGGGACTGAAGCAGAGATTTTTAGAGTTAGGTTAACAAAATGAATGAAGCATTTCTAATTTAGCTTGTAGAGTTATGTGTTGAATTTTCAACCTTTTACTTAAGAAACCTCTGCCTAGTACAAAGGGCATAGGAAAATGCAAATTTCTGAAGCTTCTTGCATAGAGAACAATACCAGAAGAAGGAAAGAACCCAGATAAAGAAGCTCCTCTGTCTCCAAGCCTATCAAGACTGACAGACGTACTCAGATAAGCACCAAAGGACCAAAAGCGCACGCGCAGAGAAGAAAAGTTCAAAAGTTCAATCATGAGGAAGACCACAATCTTCAGCCTCAGGACCACCAAGAGACCCCCGTACGACCACCACAGCAAACCACGCATGCCCAGAAGGGCGTGGACTTACTTCGCATGAGAAGCGAGGACAGGCGGGGCCAGGGGTGGAATATGCATGAAAAAGTTGTGCAATGTATTGCATATGGAACGTCTTTAAGAATAAAAGTGTGGGTCAGACTGAGGCTCGGGGCACAAGTTTTGGAGAACTATCTCACTTGTGCCGGGCGCTGACATACGTACCCACTTCATAACTACCCCAGGTTATGGAGTCTATTTATTTCTTCCGCGTATCGTTTCAGAGGTTTCTTGCCTTCGCCAGGCTGCAACGTGCCCGCTAGTAGCAAGAACTGGGCAGGAGTGGGCAGAGAGCACGGCCATCTGCCAGCAGGTTGCAGCTTGCCCAGGAAAATGCAGTGTCCTTGGAATGTGCAGCAAATCCTATTTCCTGGCAAGGTCGGGCTAAGTGAGCAGTGCTGGTACACTTTCTCCTTGAGAACTGGAGCGGAAAAGCTTTGCGCTAAGATGTAGGCGACTAGAGAGGCAGAATACGCAGCTCCGCAGCTGGCCGAAAGCAAGTGCCGCTTCCCGGCGTCTTTCGGCAAAAGCGGCGCTTCGGAGCGCACCGCTGCCGCTCCAGTCATCTGTGCGCGAAGTTGCCGCTTCTTGGCTTCCGGCAGCCGGAGATCGCGGTAGCTTGCAAGAGGCGAAGAACGAAGCGGCGAAGAAGCCGGCTTGTGTGCGAAGCTCGCAGACAGCTGCAGGACGGTGGCTGCCGCTCTCCAGCCTGTTAATTCACTCTTGGCATGCGAGTGGAAGGTGTTCCAGGACAATTTTCCTGGGTTTTGACGTAGTCCTGCTACATCCCTCCTTGGAAATTCTTGCTGCTCCCCAGAGGCTCCGAGATGCAGAGAACACGGTGGCAGCTGCTGAAAAGAAAGGCAACTGTGAGTTGGTCAAGAAGCAAGAACACAGGCAGTTGACTGTGCTTGGCGAGGAGCAGCTGCTGGATTCTTGCAATTGCCTTCAGTGCGCACAGAAGCCCGCTGCTCTGCTGCTTGGTTTTTCGCCTTCAGTCAATTACACACTGCTGAAGTTGAGGCAGGCAGTTCAGCTTTGCTGCTTTTCAGCATCTCAGCTGCCCTTCTGCTCTGTGACAGCTCTCGAGGTTTCTTGCCTTCGCCAGGCTGCAACGTGCCCGCTAGTACCAAGAACTGGGCAGGAGTAGGCAGAGAGCACGGCCATCTGCCAGCAGGTTGCAGCTTGCCCAGGAAAATGCAGTGTCCTTGGAATGTGCAGCAAATCCTATTTCCTGGCAAGGTCGGGCTAAGTGAGCAGTGCTGGTACACTTTCTCCTTGAGAACTGGAGCGGAAAAGCTTTGCGCTAAGATGTAGGCGACTAGAGAGGCAGAATTCGGAGCTCCACAGCTGGCCGAAAGCAAGTGCCGCTTCCCGGCGTCTTTCGGCAAAAGCGGCGCTTCGGAGCGCACCGCTGCCGCTCCAGTCATCTGGGCGCGAAGTTGCCGCTTCTTGGCCTCCGGCAGCCGGAGATCGCGGTAGCTTGCATAGGCGAAGAACGAAGCCGCGAAGAAGCCGGCTTGTGTGCGAAGCTCGCAGACAGCTGCAGGACGGTGGCTGCCGCTCTCCAAGCCTGTTGAATTCACTTCTGGCATGCCAATGGGAGGTGTTCCAGGACAACTTTCCTGAGTTTTTATTTTAGTTTTCATGCATCCCACCTTGGAAATTCTTGTTGCTCCCCTGAGGCTCCGAGATGCAGAGAACACGGTGGCAGCTGCTGAAAAGAAGGGCAACTGTGAGTTGGTCAAGAAGCAAGAACTTAGGCAGCTGCCTGTGCTTGGCAAGGAGCAGCTGCTGGATTCTTGCAATTGCCTTCAGTGCGCACAGAAGCCCGCTGCTCTGCTGCTTCGTGTTTCGCCTTCAGTCAATTGCACATTGCTGAAGCTGAGGCAGGCTGTTCAGCTTTGCTGCTTTTCAGCATCTCAGCTGCTTTCTGCTCTGTGACAGCTCTCGAGGTGAAATAGAGATTTTTAGAGTTGGGTTAACAAAATGAATTAAGCATTTCTAATTTAGCTTGTAGAGTTATGTGTTGAATTTTCAACCTTTTGCTTAAGAAACCTCTGCCTAGTACAAAGGGCATAGGAAAATGCAAATTTCTGAAGCTTCTTGCATAAAGAACAATACCAGAAGAAGGAAAGAACCCTTTCCTTCTGAATTAAAATAAAGAAGCTCCTCTGTCTCCAAGCCTATCAAGACTGACAGACGTACTCAGATAAGCACCAAAAGACCAAAAGCGCACGTGCAGAGAGGAAAAGTTCAAAAGTTCAATCATGAGGAAGACCACAATCTTCAGCCTCAGGACCACCAAGAGACCCCCGTACGACCACCACAGCAAACCACGCATGCCCAGAAGGGCGTGGACTTACTTCGCATGAGAAGCGAGGACAGGCGGGGCCAGGGGTTGAATATGCATGAAAAAGTTGTGCAATGTATTGCATATGGAACGTCTTTAAGAATAAAAGTGTGGGTCAGACTGAGGCTCGGGGCACAAGTTTTGGAGAGCTATCTCACTTGTGCCGGGCGCTGACATACGTACCCACTTCATAACTACCCCAGGTTATGGAGTCTATTGATTTCTTCTGCATATCGTTTCAGTTGGCGACCACGAAGGGACTGCTCTGCTCACTCGCAGGTCCGGTTGGGAGCAGACACCTCAGGCGCCACGGGGCTTTTCCCCGGAGGGCCTCTGCGCCTCGGCTGTACACTGCGGGGAGCAGACCACGGCCCATCGACTAGCGGATGAAAGCGGTATGTGTTAATTTATTTTCTTACGGTTGGCACTGATAAGTCGCAAAAAGATGTTTTTGCGCGCAGGTTTGCCTAGGGGCTTGCAAGCAGACCGCCATCGGGGGAGAGGCCGGCGGCTGGAGGACCTCCCCAGCTGATAGCGCGGCTCGGGGAGGACGAAATCGCGATTTCAGTGTGTGGTGTGTGTCCCGATTGCAGTGTAGTGTGTCTGTTACGTCCGGACGTGCGTGCTTGTGCGTGTGTGTGTATGTGTGAGTGGAACGGTGAAGCGCGGTGCGGCCTTGCTAAGATACAGAGAGGCGGCGCGGCGGTGCTAGAGAGCGCATGCGCAGGGCAGCTCTCAGCCCACACTACCTGATCGTGCGGGTAGTGCGCACTCTACCTGATAGAGCGGGTGGTGCGCATGCGTGGCACGGGCTGTCTCTGGCGAGCTGGGGGAGCGCGGCGCGGGGCTTAAGTCGGGGCTTGCAAAGGTGCTTTAGGCGCGGCCCAGCTGATAGCGCAGCGGGCGCGCGGGCACAAGCCGCGGTTTGAGGAGCTGCTTTGAACGCCGCTAGCTGATAGCGCAGCTAGTGGGAGCGTGGTACAAGCTAGGAGTTACAAGCACCGCTTACAAGCATCGCTAGTTGGTAAAAAGCTTGCAAAAGTAGCCAGCGAGCCCGGCTGGGCTAAGAGTTAAGTGTTTGTTATACAATAGCACTGCCCTTCAGTGTTAAAAGCTGTCACTGGTGCAGGGGGAGGGGTTGGGGAAGGCAGTCTAGGGTTGCCATGGGAAACAGCAGTTGTATGAGTTCTCCACCCCCTTTTGGAAGAGAATTGTACCCTCCCCCTGTCCTGTCAGTTGTTGTTCAAGTCTGCCCCTTAGCCTAGAATCTTCTCTGTTCCACGTTTTCCCTTTGGTTCTTCCACCAAGAACACTCCTTTCCCTTTTCCCCACTGGTTAATGTTATATTTCCCCTCCCTTTAGCCTTCTCCCGATTGTACCCTCGAATGCTAAACCCTCCTACCCCTACGCAGTAAAAGAATCCTCACCCCGCCCTTCGGGGCTCTCGGAATCTGCCTCCCTTCTGCTTCGTTGTCTCCCTGTTTGCCCCTCCTGCGACCCTTCAATCAACGAGCAGGATTTCAGCAGCCCGAGTGTCCCTCCCGTTCTTCTGGTGGACCCTCAGATGTACCAGCTACCCGAGCTTCGTGCCGAGCGGCTAAAAGCCCCCACGGCTCGGCAACTGGGAGATCCTTTGCATTACAGGGCGAATAAATGGGGGATGAATGTGTGTGAATGCGAGGCTGTAAGAGCCCGTCAGAAGCCCCTCATTTTCCATTCTGCCTTCCGATTGCCACAAGAAAGAATCCCTTCCCCCACTGTAGTTCCGGCTTAGAACAGGACACAGCACAGGTGGAACCACTGAACCGTCATGCTGGCTGTTCCCAACAAGGCCTGGTAAGAACTTGGCAAGGAGTTGGCAAGGACTTGGCAAAGACCTGACATGGAGCCAGCACGGGACAGCCTGATGCGCGGCCTGCTTCTAATCTCCGTTCTTAAGCCCAATGAACTTTTGGGGTGACTCTCGCGGTCCTTCATTGAAGACCCCTCATCTGCCTCGTTACCACTGTGACAAAGAAAGAATGAGAACCCTCCTCCCAAGGACTGAGACTGAGACCCCTGCTATAGGGAGGAGGGGAAATTGGTGGTCTGACCACTAATGACATGACCTGTTTCCCTTCAGTGATTCAAATGGACTTATTCTTCATTGGATTCGTCTTGCTTTGGTGGTTTCTGTGGACTCACCCGTTCCCTCGGGGCGATTACAATGGACTTTCATTATAACACTTGTTCCCCCCCCTCTCTCCTCTGTGGACTATAATTGGAGCCCCGAGTTGACCAGAACTTCGAAGACTCCCCCGACACGACAGACGGATCCCCATCGTCCGGAGCACTGAGGATCTCGCCTGTGTTGGTAGCTATTCCCATATCCCTGTTCTCTCTCTAACCTTTTATCTCCTTTCAGATCCCCACTATCGCGTTTACTGTTTTGGCCCCTACTAAAGGTGCATTTGTTGTGATTAACTGATAGTCCCTTGTTGTTTGCCTTTGTTGCACTTTTGGGATGGGTGAAAAGAACCATCACGACACCCCGCAAGAAACGGATCGTGACATTAAAATTGGCGTCACGGACAGGATTTCTGCCTAGACAGAAGGGTTGCAGCTGAAAAGGCACCCATACTGTCTTTGGCAATTCATAAAGGATCCCTTAGTGCAAAGGGCGGGACACTGTTGTTTTGTTGTTGTTGTGTGTATGTGGTCTGGGAAGGAAGGGACAACTTGAAGCAACTAAGCAGAGCCTCCCAGGCAGATTATTGTCCTTTCACTCAGCCAGGGAAGCGAAGGGCGACACAGCGAGGGCTGTGTAGTTTTGTGGAACTTAAGTTTGTAGCTCCCTGTCGTGGTTTTGGTCCCTTCCCAAAATGAGTGACAATCTTAGCCTTGAAATTAAAGCTGAATTTTATGCACTACTAGCCAAACACAATGCCAAACCTTCTACAGAAGGAGAAAAATGGGCACAGAGTAATTGGTTGAACTTAGAAAATGTTATTGATAGAGTGTGTTCATTACAACATGAAACAAAATTCAAACTGGGCAAAAATAAAACTATCTTCTGCTCAGTTTTGGGAGCTTGTCTTATGGCAGCTATAGAAAATGGCTTCGAGCGAAGAAGTGAGGAACATGCTATAATAGACTCCCTTCAAAATCTAGTTGAAATTTTGCAAAAACAGTTCTATGAAGCAAAAAATGTGATCTATGCATTGCGAGCTGCCTTAACAGAGGAACATATTAACAAATCACATCATGCTGATTCCTCTACAGAGCTTGAGGAGAAGGAAACTCCTCACATTAAACAAATCTATCCTCATCAAGAACTTGAAGCAGCAAGTAATTGTGGGGAACATTGCTGCCATCACTTGAGACCCTTGATTAAAACAGAGTAGAACTATCTCAGTGATGATGATCTGGAACCTCACATCACAACCAAACGCATACCATCACAACTAAACACGGCCACCGAGCTAGCTAAGCTTAAAAGGGAATACGGACAGCCTCCACATGAATCAGAAACAGAATATGTTTTCCGGGTGTCCCTCACTGGTGGTGATCAAATTCAATTCACTGAACAGGAAGCCAGTGGGTATTGGGGACATGGTGTCTTCTTAACAACAGGAGAGAAAGGTGACACATGGTCCCTGACACAGCGTGCAGCTTTTTGGGCCGGGGGAACAAGCCCCTTGGAAAGGGGAGATCCCATAGCTAGAATTAGTACCCCCGACCAGCTCTTGGAAAATGTGCACAAAGCTGCTTGCCTGCAAATGACTCACAAAAAGAAATGAATTCCTGGCTTTGAATCCCTGATGCAATTACCTGTGAAGCCCAAGATAATGACCCCTTGAATTTGTGGGCTTCCAGAATCACTCAAACCTACAGCAATTCTCCTTCCAAAAACGATAGCAGCTGTATCTCCTGTAGAAAGACCAGACAGATTCCTAGTCACTGGAACGACCCATTTGTTCCCCTTTATGACTTGTTGAGGAAAGGGGTGAAATGGGATTGGAGTCTTTCTCAGGAGTCAGCATTGCAATTGCTGATTTTTGAAGCAACAGCTCATCAAGCACTGGGCCCTATCCATCCTACAGATCCTTTCCAGGTGGAATGGGCATTTGCCTCCTCAGGGCTGTCAGTACACATATGGCAGCAGGGTCCTGAGGCTCCGACAAGACCTGTTGGTTTTGATTCCCGTGGTTCCAAAGATGCTGAGAAAAGATACACTACCTGGGAAAAAGGATTGTTGATGGTTATCTTAGCTTTCCTAGAAGTAGAAAAAATTGCACAAAAACAACCAATTGTATTGAGAGGCCCCTTCAAGGTTATTAAGACAGTCACTAGTGGGAGTCCCCCTCCTGACGGGGTGGCCCAGAGGGCCTCAGTGAGAAAGTGGTATGCTCAGGTTGAACATTACTGTAACTTCTTCTCAATGACAGAAGGAGCTGTAAAAACTTTAGCAATCCAAGAAACTGAGAGCTTGGACAAACCTGCCTCTGTAATCAAAGTAACCCCTCCTTTCTGCCCCGAACAATCAGCAAACTCTTGGTTTACTGATGCTTTTGCTAAAGGGGAAGGAAAAGTATGGAAATCTAGGGCAGAAGCCCTCCACTTTTCCTCTGGTGAGCAAATGATTACAGAGGGAGAAGGTAGTACACACAGTGGGGAGCTGATAGCTGTCTGGAGTGTTTTTCAACGAGAAGCACAGAATTCCTCTTTGGTCTGCATCTACACTGACTCCTATGCTCTGTACCAAATGATCCTAATAATCCAGCTCATGACCCTGGCCAACCTGTTCTGGTGGACCTCTCTTACTATAGGACTAGTAGCACTTGTGCTAAAACCCCCTCTGAAGAAATATGCATGGGAATCCTCTGGTGCTCTAGGGAAAGAGCATTGGACAAATACATGCTGGATAATTCCATCATTCTAACTTTTCTGCCTCTCGGCGGCAGAATTCTGTTGTGTTTACTTTCTCAGAAGAACTCCGAGGGACATGAAGACCACCTAATCCATGATAAAACTGGTAATACTTTTCTGCATCCTACCGCAACCCCATGGCCAGAAAGCAGCTGAGTGACCGTGGTCTGAACTAATTGTGGTAGCATGCAGAAAAAGTGAAAGGATCTCTTGAAGCACAAAAAGGTTTGTACGCAGCCAAGCATACAGGATTGTTGGCACAATTTCACATGAACACAAACTGTAGAAGTAGTTTGGTTTTGGTCCAAAAATACTGAAGCACTTTTTTTTTGTTTTGTTTTGTTTTTGTTTTTGTTTTTGTTTTTTAAGTTGAAAGTATTGATTCAAATACTGGAGTAGGACTTGATGTTAATGTTGTGACACCTACCACCCAACCACTGGTTACACTTAGCCCGAAAATTTTTGAAATTGGACCATGTAGAATCAGGAAAACTGGCCAACAACAGATATTGTTTAATCTGTTATGGTCTCTTAAACAAGTCAAATTGCTGATGCAAAACAATATCTGAGAAATACAACCAGCTTGTTCACCCTTTTTGCAGACCTCTTTTCAGGCTTGGACAACCTGGCTGCGACAGTGGAAGCCTCCTAAAAACCGGCTGCCAAGAGACATAACTGGTCTTGTGGGAACAGGATTGGGAATCCTAAATAGTATTGATTCAGAAGTATGAATGAATAAATTGGCTTCCACAACTAAAGATTTAACCAAAATACAACAACCACTGCAATCGTCCTTATCAGCCTTGGGAACACATCAGTGGTTGCTATCAAACATTCTAGCAAATTGGGAAAAGATAAATGTAAATAATAGCAAATTGATCATTGATGCACTTAATGCCGCACAAAGCAACGTTTCCTTAGCTCTTAGCCGTATCCAGGCTCAATGATGGATGCAGTCAGTTGCTGCCTCAATTATAAGAGAAGGTGAAGAAGGCACTTTTCCCACTGAAATTAGGAAAATAGTCTGGGACAGTGCCACTGACTTTGAAAGAGATTTCCAATCCTGGTGGAATTTAGTGAATTTTACCTATGACCCTAACACAAACACAGCCACAGCATTTGCGTTGACCATAAGAAATGCCTGGGTGCATTTGATATTCCCTATCATTGCACTAGGATTAAATCATGATGGACCCACTTTCTATCCTTCTGAACATAGAGAATGGGCCCGTCAAATTGATGACAAATGGCAAACTGTCAATTTAGAGTCCTGTACCATCTGAGAACAACTAGGGTTTATCTGTGAAGGTAATGCAATTGTAGCTCAAGATATTTGTCTGGAGACAGAACAAAATAGCTGTCATTTTGATATTCATCCTAACGAGACTTCTGAAACAGTCCTTGTATCTACAGACAATGGGTGTGCCTGCTTCAGAACCGCTTGGGATACTGTGTTTATAGAAAGTACAGTAGTAGCTACTAAAAATCATTCCAATTTTTGTGCTTGCAACTTTACTAAAATTGCAGGATGTGATTTTTCTTTTGTAGCTCCAGTTACTTCACATGAACTTTTAGAATCCAATCTCACGTTGATTCACAAGCTACTGCCTACTCCCATTGGGATGAACCTTTCTCTGGTAAAGCAATTATTACTTCATCAAGATCTAATAGAGATCCTAGGAAAAATCAAGGGGAATGGACAGAAAACTCTGGCAACTGTTCATCATCATGTGCAAGAAATACATCGTGTTGTAGAAAGGGTGAAAAGTGATGCCGAGCACAAGTGGTGGGATACCCTTTTCGGGTGGTCACCCACCGCCACCGGTATCCTGAAGAAATTGTGTCATCCCATTGTTGTTCTTCTGATTTTAGTTATGATTGGTTTTGTTTTATCAGTAATCTTGCTTATTGTAAATTGGAGAATGATGAAACGATGAACAAAATTAACATCTATAATTAATGCACACCACTTGGCCGACATCCTTTACACTAGAGATGTTCCCAGGACAGTAGACACAAGAAGATGATAAGGTTAGAAGATATGTTTTACATCATTTTCTTTTATGATTTGTTCTAATCGCTGTTTTAATTATTTTTGTTTATTGTTTATAAAATTGTACTGAGTAATATCGATTATACTAGGTTTATTACTTTACTGTTTAATATTGATGATACTGGTTTATTATTTGATCAATTTATTGTTTAATTGATTCATATTGATTATTATTTAAATAACTATTATTGATTTACTAATTGTATTTTGCTTATTGTTTAATTATAATTTGTTGTGATTACTAATATGTTGTGATTGTTTTAGTTTTCCCGTTTTCTCTTTCTTTCCCTTTTCCTCTTCTCTTTTCCCTGGGACCTGCTGCCAACACTTGACGAGTCCTGAAGACTCCACGACGACACCATGGAATCCTGCTGATGAAGATCTTTCGAGGGCAATCGTCAGTCACGGGGTGGTGTAAGAGCCCGTCAGAAGCCCCTCATTTTCCATTCTGCCTTCCGATTGCCACAAGAAAGAATCCCTTCCCCCACTGTAGTTCCGGCTTAGAACAGGACACAGCACAGGTGGAACCACTGAACCGTCATGCTGGCTGTTCCCAACAAGGCCTGGTAAGAACTTGGCAAGGAGTTGGCAAGGACTTGGCAAAGACCTGACATGGAGCCAGCACGGGACAGCCTGATGCGCGGCCTGCTTCTAATCTCCGTTC
This sequence comes from Vidua macroura, assembly GCF_024509145.1. Taxonomy (NCBI): domain Eukaryota; kingdom Metazoa; phylum Chordata; class Aves; order Passeriformes; family Viduidae; genus Vidua; species Vidua macroura. The sequence continues at coordinate 752,967 of NC_071594.1, forward strand.
TTAAGCCCAATGAACTTTTGGGGTGACTCTCGCGGTCCTTCACTGAAGACCCCTCATCTGCCTCGTTACCACTGTGACAAAGAAAGAATGAGAACCCTCCTCCCAAGGACTGAGACTGAGACCCCTGCTATAGGGAGGAGGGGAAATTGGTGGTCTGACCACTAATGACATGACCTGTTTCCCTTCAGTGATTCAAATGGACTTATTCTTCATTGGATTCGTCTTGCTTTGGTGGTTTCTGTGGACTCACCCGTTCCCTCGGGGCGATTACAATGGACTTTCATTATTACACTTGTTCCCCCCCTCTCTCCTCTGTGGACTATAATTGGAGCCCCGAGTCGACCAGAACTTCGAAGACTCCCCCGACACGACAGACGGATCCCCATCGTCCGGAGCACTGAGGATCTCGCCTGTGTTGGTAGCTATTCCCATATCCCTCTTCTCTCTCTAACCTTTTATCTCCTTTCAGATCCCCACTATCGCGTTTACTGTTTTGGCCCCTACTAAAGGTGCATTTGTTGTGATTAACTGATAGTCCCTTGTTGTTTGCCTTTGTTGCACTTTTGGGATGGGTGAAAAGAACCATCACGACACCCCGGAAGAAGCGGATCGTGACAGAGGCGGGCTGGTTACCCCAGACCTGCTAAGCGAGAGCGGCAGTCTCCCATGCTGCGTTTCCGTCTTTTTCGCGAGAAAAGCGGCCAGTAAAGAGACGAAGCGAGTAATAAAAAGAGTGAGAGAACCCCCCTGGGACTGGGTCTCAGAGAAAGAGTGGGACCCCTTAGTGGGGGGGGGGGGGAGTAAAAGGTAATTAATTAGAAAAAAAAATTAATGAAAAGGTAAAAAGAGGGTTTTCTTGGCATAATCTATTGGGGAAAAATAAAAGGTAAAATGTGTAGGAGGGGCCCCTAAAAATTCTGCTGGATTGAGGGATAAGAATGCCCGAGAACATCCAAGATCAAACCTGCTGGATTGAGGGATTAATATTCCAAGAGCATCCAGGGTTGATTCAAACCTGCTGGATTGAGGGATTAATGTTCCAAGAGCATCCAGGGTTGATTCAAACCTGCTGGATTGAGGGATTAATGTTCCAAGAGCATCCAGGGTTAAGTCAAACCTGCTGGGTTGAGGGATTAACATTCCAAGAGCACCCAGAATTAAGTTTGCTGGGTTGTTGAGAGCACCCAAGATTGAGTAAAAATTTTGCCAGTTTGAAGAGAAGTCTGACAGGATCTAGAGTTGGGAACCACACAGCTAGATTGAGGGGTATCCAAGAACACTGGGACTAGCCAGGGACACCTACAAGTGTAATAGGTGTGTTGAAAAAGAAAAGGTACCTTGTTGTTGTGGTTTTGTTATGTGTAAGAGTAAGTAAAATAAAGTTAAGTGAATGTAGACGAAGGAAAGTATATGTATGCATCCTGCCCTGTTAAGCAGCCTCACTGTGCTTCCCTGCTGTCACCGACAAACACAAGTTACGAACCCTCAGAACTGAAAAAGTTCAATCAAATATTGCTTCCATTGATGACCATGATATTGTCTATAATACCTTGTTCCAACTTATGTTATGTAAGTGTTAATACCCCTATCCTACCAGTTGGTAAACCTGATGGGTCATACCGGTTAGTACAGGATCTGCGGGCCATAAACAAGGTCACTGAGGATCTGTATCCTGTGGTGGCCAATCCCTACAAGTTATTAACTTGCTTAACCCCCGAGCTAACTTGGTTTACCGTTTTAGATTTAAAAGATGCCTTCTTTTGCCTTCCTATCCACGAAGCCAGAAAATTTTTGCATTTGAATGGGAAAATCCTAAGAGCGGGCCAAGAACTCAACTGACATGGACCAGACTCCCACAAGGATTCAAAAACTCACCCACTTTGTTTGGAGAACAACTTGCAAAAGAATTAGAGACCTGAGAAGCCCCTCCAGAGGAAGGGAAGTTGCTAGAGTACGTAGATGACATCCTGATAGCCACACGGACAAGGGAAGCATGCACGGCCTGGACGATAAGCCTCTTGAACTTTTTGGGGCTCCAAGGGTACCGAGTATCAAAGAAAAAAGCCCAAGTAGTAAACCAGAAAGTAACTTATCTGGGTTACGAAGTCAGTGCTAGACAACGTACCTTGGGCCAAAGCCGGAAGGAGGCAATATGCCAGAGCCCAAAACCTCAGACGGTAAAGGAACTACGAACTTTCCTGAGGATGACAGGGTGGTGCAGGTTATGGATCTATAACTATGGACTGTTTGTTAAGCCCTTCTATGAACTGATTGCAACTGAAAGCAGGAACATCCAAGAGACAAAGGAAGCTACGCAAGCTTTCAACCAGCTGAAAAAAGCCCTCATGTCAGCTCCAGCCCTGAGATTGCCGGACGTGAGTAAGCCTTTCCTTTTATTCTCCCATGAGAAGCAAGGAATCGCCTTAGGAATACTAGCACAGGACCTGGGCCCATATCGGAGAGCAGTGGCTTACTTCTCTAAGCAATTGGATACAGCAGCTAAAGGGTGGCCTGGGTGCCTCAGAGCTGTTGCAGCAGTCGTCCTGAACATCCAAGAGGCACACAAATTCACCCTAGGCCAGAAAAGAACTGTGCTAGTGTCTCACACAGTGTCTGCAGTGCTAGAGATAAAAGGTGGGCATTGGCTTTCCCCACAACGGCTCCTGAGATACCAAGCTATCATAGCGGAGCAAGATGATGTAGAGATAGTAGTGGCTAACATTGTCAATCCAGCCTCCTTCCTCAGTAGAAACCAAGGGGAACCAGTGGAACATGACTGCCTGGAGACCATTGAAGCCACCTACTCCAGCTGCCCTGACTCGAAGGACACCCCTCTCGAGAATGCAGAAGTCTCGTTTACTGATGGAAGCAGTTATATCATCAGTGGAAAACGGCACGCCGGCTAGGCAGTTCCAACGTGCAAGGAAGTAATATCATCTGGGCCCCTGCCAACAAATACCTCTGCACAGAAGGCCGAGATAATTGCTCTAACTCGGGCCCTAGAATTGGCAAGAGGGAAAGAAATAAACATATACACGGACTCGAAGTATGCATTTGGAGTAGTGCATGCTCACAGAGCCATTTAGAAAGAGAGAGGACTGCTGAAGTCTCAAGGGAAAAATATTAAAGATGCATCAGAAGTACTGCGACTTCTAGCAGCAGTCCAGTTGCCAGAGAAAGTAGCGATCATGCACATTAAGGCACATCAGAAGATCAACTCCGAATTGGAAGAAGGAAACGAGCTGGCAGATAGGGAAGCAAAAGAAGCAGCAAGACGGGCAAATTTCCCCTAAAGGTAAGCCAAGATACAACAAACTAGAAAAAAAATTAATCTATGAGCAAAAAGGAGACTATAACCAAGAGGGATGGGCCACCATAGAAGGAAAATTAGTTCTACCCTCCTATTTATGATGGTCCCTAATAAAGGAAGAACACCAGAAAACCATTGGGGTATTGATGCTCTAGCATAACTAGACATTTACAACTCGACAATGTGACCTTTGCCTCCAGACCAACCCCAAAAATACTCCCAAACCAAAGGTTAGCCAGATGAGGAAGGGTCATGGGCCGGAGCAGCAATGGCAGATTGATTGTACAGAATTGCCAAGAAAAGGGGGGTATAAGTTTTTCCTGGTGCTAACAGATACCTTTTCAGGATGGCCAGAAGCATTCCCCACCAGGACTTCTAAAGCTCAAGAAGTAACTAAGGTATTGGTACAAGAAAACATACCACGCTTTAGAGTCCTGGCCACAATGTCCTCAAATAGAGGACCACATTTTATTGTAAAATTCGTGCAACAAGTTAGCCAATACTTGAACATAGACTGAGAACTTCGCACCCCATATAACCCACAATCAAGTGGTCAGGTAAAAAAAATGAATCATTTGATCAAACAACAAATTGTACAATTGGGACAAGAAGCTAATTTGTCATGGACTCAATCCCTCCCATTAGCACTACTGCAGATCCGAACCAAACCCAAGACTAAAGAAAAGCTAAACCACTTTGAATTGCTTTATGAAAAACCATATGGGGTGCGAAAGAGAATGTCTACCCAAGACATGTCACTAACCTCCTGTATGTTAAGTCTCTTAACTTGGTGTATCCAGCACCAATCACTAGCTAATAAACACAAGTCATAACTAGTGAAATACACTGTTTAGAAGACTTTATGTCACCCAAATATAATCCTATTAATTTTAGTTACTGTAAGTTTAATGATGTCTACTTTAACACTCATGTAGAATTCGAGGATGTTAAAACACATGGCCAGTCTGACATCACTCTCTAGAACTCATAGAATCTTACTGAAAGAGGACGGTCATGATAGTAGATCAGAATTTAAATCAAGACCCCTGTAGTAAAAGAATTTAATCTATTTTAAGAAAAGGGGGGACTGAAGCAGAGATTTTTAGAGTTAGGTTAACAAAATGAATGAAGCATTTCTAATTTAGCTTGTAGAGTTATGTGTTGAATTTTCAACCTTTTACTTAAGAAACCTCTGCCTAGTACAAAGGGCATAGGAAAATGCAAATTTCTGAAGCTTCTTGCATAGAGAACAATACCAGAAGAAGGAAAGAACCCAGATAAAGAAGCTCCTCTGTCTCCAAGCCTATCAAGACTGACAGACGTACTCAGATAAGCACCAAAGGACCAAAAGCGCACGCGCAGAGAGGAAAAGTTCAAAAGTTCAATCATGAGGAAGACCACAATCTTCAGCCTCAGGACCACCAAGAGACCCCCGTACGACCACCACAGCAAACCACGCATGCCCAGAAGGGCGTGGACTTACTTCGCATGAGAAGCGAGGACAGGCGGGGCCAGGGGTGGAATATGCATGAAAAAGTTGTGCAATGTATTGCATATGGAACGTCTTTAAGAATAAAAGTGTGGGTCAGACTGAGGCTCGGGGCACAAGTTTTGGAGAACTATCTCACTTGTGCCGGGCGCTGACATACGTACCCACTTCATAACTACCCCAGGTTATGGAGTCTATTTATTTCTTCCGCGTATCGTTTCAGAGGTTTCTTGCCTTCGCCAGGCTGCAACGTGCCCGCTAGTACCAAGAACTGGGCAGGAGTGGGCAGAGAGCACGGCCATCTGCCAGCAGGTTGCAGCTTGCCCAGGAAAATGCAGTGTCCTTGGAATGTGCAGCAAATCCTATTTCCTGGCAAGGTCGGGCTAAGTGAGCAGTGCTGGTACACTTTCTCCTTGAGAACTGGAGCGGAAAAGCTTTTCGCTAAGATGTAGGCGACTAGAGAGGCAGAATACGGAGCTCCGCAGCTGGCCGAAAGCAAGTGCCGCTTCCCGGCGTCTTTCGGCAAAAGCGGCGCTTCGGAGCGCACCGCTGCCGCTCCAGTCATCTGTGCGCGAAGTTGCCGCTTCTTGGCCTCCGGCAGCCGGAGATGCGGTAGCTTGCATGAGGCGAAGAACGAAGCCGCGAAGAAGCCGTCTTGTGTGCGAAGCTCGCAGACAGCTGCAGGACGGTGGCTGCTGCTCTCCAGCCTGTTAATTCACTCTTGGCATGCGAGTGGAAGGTGTTCCAGAACAATTTTCCTGGGTTTTGACGTAGTCCTGCTACATCCCTCCTTGGAAATTCTTGCTGCTCCCCAGAGGCTCCGAGATGCAGAGAACACGGTGGCAGCTGCTGAAAAGAAAGGCAACTGTGAGTTGGTCAAGAAGCAAGAACACAGGCAGTTGACTGTGCTTGGCGAGGAGCAGCTGCTGGATTCTTGCAATTGCCTTCAGTGCGCACAGAAGCCCGCTGCTCTGCTGCTTGGTTTTTCGCCTTCAGTCAATTACACACTGCTGAAGTTGAGGCAGGCAGTTCAGCTTTGCTGCTTTTCAGCATCTCAGCTGCCCTTCTGCTCTGTGACAGCTCTCGAGGTTTCTTGCCTTCGCCAGGCTGCAACGTGCCCGCTAGTACCAAGAACTGGGCAGGAGTAGGCAGAGAGCACGGCCATCTGCCAGCAGGTTGCAGCTTGCCCAGGAAAATGCAGTGTCCTTGGAATGTGCAGCAAATCCTATTTCCTGGCAAGGTCGGGCTAAGTGAGCAGTGCTGGTACACTTTCTCCTTGAGAACTGGAGCGGAAAAGCTTTGCGCTAAGATGTAGGCGACTAGAGAGGCAGAATTCGGAGCTCCGCAGCTGGCCGAAAGCAAGTGCCGCTTCCCGGCGTCTTTCGGCAAAAGCGGCGCTTCGGAGCGCACCGCTGCCGCTCCAGTCATCTGGGCGCGAAGTAGCCGCTTCTTGGCCTCCGGCAGCCGGAGATCGCGGTAGCTTGCATAGGCGAAGAACGAAGCCGCGAAGAAGCCGGCTTGTGTGCGAAGCTCGCAGACAGCTGCAGGACGGTGGCTGCCGCTCTCCAAGCCTGTTGAATTCACTTCTGGCATGCCAATGGGAGGTGTTTCAGGACAACTTTCCTGAGTTTTTATTTTAGTTTTCATGCATCCCACCTTGGAAATTCTTGTTGCTCCCCTGAGGCTCCGAGATGCAGAGAACACGGTGGCAGCTGCTGAAAAGAAGGGCAACTGTGAGTTGGTCAAGAAGCAAGAACTTAGGCAGCTGCCTGTGCTTGGCAAGGAGCAGCTGCTGGATTCTTGCAATTGCCTTCAGTGCGCACAGAAGCCCGCTGCTCTGCTGCTTCGTGTTTCGCCTTCAGTCAATTGCACATTGCTGAAGCTGAGGCAGGCTGTTCAGCTTTGCTGCTTTTCAGCATCTCAGCTGCTTTCTGCTCTGTGACAGCTCTCGAGGTGAAATAGAGATTTTTAGAGTTGGGTTAACAAAATGAATTAAGCATTTCTAATTTAGCTTGTAGAGTTATGTGTTGAATTTTCAACCTTTTGCTTAAGAAACCTCTGCCTAGTACAAAGGGCATAGGAAAATGCAAATTTCTGAAGCTTCTTGCATAAAGAACAATACCAGAAGAAGGAAAGAACCCTTTCCTTCTGAATTAAAATAAAGAAGCTCCTCTGTCTCCAAGCCTATCAAGACTGACAGACGTACTCAGATAAGCACCAAAGGACCAAAAGCGCACGTGCAGAGAGGAAAAGTTCAAAAGTTCAATCATGAGGAAGACCACAATCTTCAGCCTCAGGACCACCAAGAGACCCCCGTACGACCACCACAGCAAACCACGCATGCCCAGAAGGGCGTGGACTTACTTCGCATGAGAAGCGAGGACAGGCGGGGCCAGGGGTTGAATATGCATGAAAAAGTTGTGCAATGTATTGCATATGGAACGTCTTTAAGAATAAAAGTGTGGGTCAGACTGAGGCTCGGGGCACAAGTATTGGAGAGCTATCTCACTTGTGCCGGGCGCTGACATACGTACCCACTTCATAACTACCCCAGGTTATGGAGTCTATTGATTTCTTCTGCGTATCGTTTCAGTTGGCGACCACGAAGGGACTGCTCTGCTCACTCGCAGGTCCGGTTGGGAGCAGACACCTCAGGCGCCACGGGGCTTTTCCCCGGAGGGCCTCTGCGCCTCGGCTGTACACTGCGGGGAGCAGACCACGGCCCGTCGACTAGCGGATGAAAGCGGTATGTGTTAATTTATTTTCTTACGGTTGGCACTGATAAGTCGCAAAAAGATGTTTTTGCGCGCAGGTTTGCCTAGGGGCTTGCAAGCAGACCGCCATCGGGGGAGAGGCCGGCGGCTGGAGGACCTCCCCAGCTGATAGCGCGGCTCGGGGAGGACGAAATCGCGATTTCAGTGTGTGGTGTGTGTCCCGATTGCAGTGTAGTGTGTCTGTTACGTCCGGACGTGCGTGCTTGTGCGTGTGTGTGTATGTGTGAGTGGAACGGTGAAGCGCGGTGCGGCCTTGCTAAGATACAGAGAGGCGGCGCGGCGGTGCTAGAGAGCGCATGCGCAGGGCAGCTCTCAGCCCACACTACCTGATCGTGCGGGTAGTGCGCACTCTACCTGATAGAGCGGGTGGTGCGCATGCGTGGCACGGGCTGTCTCTGGCGAGCTGGGGGAGCGCGGCGCGGGGCTTAAGTCGGGGCTTGCAAAGGTGCTTTAGGCGCGGCCCAGCTGATAGCGCAGCGGGCGCGCGGGCACAAGCCGCGGTTTGAGGAGCTGCTTTGAACGCCGCTAGCTGATAGCGCAGCTAGTGGGAGCGTGGTACAAGCTAGGAGTTACAAGCACCGCTTACAAGCATCGCTAGTTGGTAAAAAGCTTGCAAAAGTAGCCAGCGAGCCCGGCTGGGCTAAGAGTTAAGTGTTTGTTATACAATAGCACTGCCCTTCAGTGTTAAAAGCTGTCACTGGTGCAGGGGGAGGGGTTGGGGAAGGCAGTCTAGGGTTGCCATGGGAAACAGCAGTTGTATGAGTTCTCCACCCCCTTTTGGAAGAGAATTGTACCCTCCCCCTGTCCTGTCAGTTGTTGTTCAAGTCTGCCCCTTAGCCTAGAATCTTCTCTGTTCCACGTTTTCCCTTTGGTTCTTCCACCAAGAACACTCCTTTCCCTTTTCCCCACTGGTTAATGTTATATTTCCCCTCCCTTTAGCCTTCTCCCGATTGTACCCTCGAATGCTAAACCCTCCTACCCCTACGCAGTAAAAGAATCCTCAGCCCGCCCTTCGGGGCTCTCGGAATCTGCCTCCCTTCTGCTTCGTTGTCTCCCTGTTTGCCCCTCCTGCGACCCTTCAATCAACGAGCAGGATTTCAGCAGCCCGAGTGTCCCTCCCGTTCTTCTGGTGGACCCTCAGATGTACCAGCTATCCGAGCTTCGTGCCGAGCGGCTAAAAGCCCCCACGGCTCGGCAACTGGGAGATCCTTTGCATTACAGGGCGAATAAAGGGGGGATGAATGTGTGTGAATGCGAGGCTGTAAGAGCCCGTCAGAAGCCCCTCATTTTCCATTCTGCCTTCCGATTGCCACAAGAAAGAATCCCTTCCCCCACTGTAGTTCCGGCTTAGAACAGGACACAGCACAGGTGGAACCACTGAACCGTCATGCTGGCTGTTCCCAACAAGGCCTGGTAAGAACTTGGCAAGGAGTTGGCAAGGACTTGGCAAAGACCTGACATGGAGCCAGCACGGGACAGCCTGATGCGCGGCCTGCTTCTAATCTCCGTTCTTAAGCCCAATGAACTTTTGGGGTGACTCTCGCGGTCCTTCATTGAAGACCCCTCATCTGCCTCGTTACCACTGTGACAAAGAAAGAATGAGAACCCTCCTCCCAAGGACTGAGACTGAGACCCCTGCTATAGGGAGGAGGGGAAATTGGTGGTCTGACCACTAATGACATGACCTGTTTCCCTTCAGTGATTCAAATGGACTTATTCTTCATTGGATTCGTCTTGCTTTGGTGGTTTCTGTGGACTCACCTGTTCCCTCGGGGCGATTACAATGGACTTTCATTATAACACTTGTTCCCCCCCCTCTCTCCTCTGTGGACTATAATTGGAGCCCCGAGTCGACCAGAACTTCGAAGACTCCCCCGACACGACAGACGGATCCCCATCGTCCGGAGCACTGAGGATCTCGCCTGTGTTGGTAACTATTCCCATAGCCCTCTTCTCTCTCTAACCTTTTATCTCCTTTCAGATCCCCACTATCGCGTTTACTGTTTTGGCCCCTACTAAAGGTGCATTTGTTGTGATTAACTGATAGTCCCTTGTTGTTTGCCTTTGTTGCACTTTTGGGATCGGTGAAAAGAACCATCACGACACCCCGCAAGAAGCGGATCGTGACAGAGGCGGGCTGGTTACCCCAGACCTGCTAAGCGAGAGCGGCAGTCTCCCATGCTGCGTTTCCATCTTTTTCGCGAGAAAAGCGGCCAGTAAAGAGACCAAGCGAGTAATAAAAAGAGTGAGAGAACCCCCCCAGGGACTGGGTCTCAGAGAAAGAGTGGGACCCCTTAGTGGGGGGGGGAGTAAAATGTAATTAATTAGAAAAAAAAATGAATTAAAAGGTAAAAAGAGGGTTTTCTTGGCATAATCTATTGGGGAAAAATAAAAGGTAAAATGTGTAGGAGGGGCCCCTAAAAATTCTGCTGGATTGAGGGATAAGAATGCCCAAGAACATCCAAGATCAAACCTGCTGGATTGAGGGATTAATATTCCAAGAGCATCCAGGGTTGATTCAAACCTGCTGGATTGAGGGATTAATGTTCCAAGAGCATCCAGGGTTGATTCAAACCTGCTGGATTGAGGGATTAATGTTCCAAGAGCACCCAGGGTTGATTCAAACCTGCTGGATTGAGGGATTAATGTTCCAAGAGCATCCAGGGTTAAGTCAAACCTGCTGGGTTGAGGAATTAACATTCCAAGAGCACCCAGAATTAAGTTGGCTGGGTTGTTGAGAGCAGCCAAGATTGAGTAAAAATTTTGCCAGTTTGAAGAGAAGTCTGACAGGATCTAGAGTTGGGAACCACACAGCTAGATTGAGGGGTATCCAAGAACACTGGGACTAGCCAGGGACACCTACAAGTGTAATAGGTGTGTTGAAAAAGAAAAGGTACCTTGTTGTTGTGGTTGTTTTGTTATGTGTAAGAGTAAGTAAAATAAAGTTAAGTGAATGTAGACGAAGGAAAGTATATGTATGCATCCTGCCCTGTTAAGCAGCCTCACTGTGCTTCCCTGCTGTCACCGACAAACACAAGTTACGAACCCTCAGAACTGAAAAAGTTCAATCAAATATTGCTTCCATTGATGACCATGATATTGTCTATAATACCTCGTTACAACTTATGTTATGTAAGTGTTAATACCCCTATCCTACCAGTTGGTAAACCTGATGGGTCATACCGGTTAGTACAGGATCTGCGGGCCATAAACAAGGTCACTGAGGATCTGTATCCTGTGGTGGCCAATCCCTACACGTTATTAACTTGCTTAACCCCCGAGCTAACTTGGTTTACCGTTTTAGATTTAAAAGATGCCTTCTTTTGCCTTCCTATCCACGAAGCCAGAAAATTTTTGCATTTGAATGGGAAAATCCTAAGAGCGGGCCAAGAACTCAACTGACATGGACCAGACTCCCACAAGGATTCAAAAACTCACCCACTTTGTTTGGAGAACAACTTGCAAAAGAATTAGAGACCTGAGAAGCCCCTCCAGAGGAAGGGAAGTTGCTAGAGTACGTAGATGACATCCTGATAGCCACACGGACAAGGGAAGCATGCACGGCCTGGACGATAAGCCTCTTGAACTTTTTGGGGCTCCAAGGGTACCGAGTATCAAAGAAAAAAGCCCAAGTAGTAAACCAGAAAGTAACTTATCTGGGTTAGGAAGTCAGTGCTAGACAACGTACCTTGGGCCAAAGCCGGAAGGAGGCAATATGCCAGAGCCCAAAACCTCAGACGGTAAAGGAACTACGAACTTTCCTGAGGATGACAGGGTGGTGCAGGTTATGGATCTATAACTATGGACTGTTTGTTAAGCCCTTCTATGAACTGATTGCAACTGAAAGCAGGAACATCCAAGAGACAAAGGAAGCTACGCAAGCTTTCAACCAGCTGAAAAAAGCCCTCATGTCAGCTCCAGCCCTGAGATTGCCGGACGTGAGTAAGCCTTTCCTTTTATTCTCCCATGAGAAGCAAGGAATCGCCTTAGGAATACTAGCACAGGACCTGGGCCCATATCGGAGAGCAGTGGCTTACTTCTCTAAGCAATTGGATACAGCAGCTAAAGGGTGGCCTGGGTGCCTCAGAGCTGTTGCAACAGTCGTCCTGAACATCCAAGAGGCACACAAATTCACCCTAGGCCAGAAAAGAACTGTGCTAGTGTCTCACACAGTGTCTGCAGTGCTAGAGGTAAAAGGTGGGCATTGGCTTTCCCCACAACGGCTCCTGAGATACCAAGCTATCATAGCGGAGCAAGATGATGTAGAGATAGTAGTGGCTAACATTGTCAATCCAGCCTCCTTCCTCAGTAGAAACCAAGGGGAACCAGTGGAACATGACTGCCTGGAGACCATTGAAGCCACCTACTCCAGCTGCCCTGACTCGAAGGACACCCCTCTCGAGAATGCAGAAGTCTCGTTTACTGATGGAAGCAGTTATATCATCAGTGGAAAACGGCACGCCGGCTAGGCAGTTCCAACGTGCAAGGAAGTAATATCATCTGGGCCCCTGCCAACAAATACCTCGGCACAGAAGGCCGAGATAATTGCTCTAACTCGGGCCCTAGAATTGGCAAGAGGGAAAGAAATAAACATATACACGGACTCGAAGTATGCATTTGGAGTAGTGCATGCTCACAGAGCCATTTAGAAAGAGAGAGGACTGCTGAACTCTCAAGGGAAAAATATTAAAGATGCATCAGAAGTACTGCGACTTCTAGAAGCAGTCCAGTTGCCAGAGAAAGTAGCGATCATGCACATTAAGGCACATCAGAAGATCAACTCAGAATTGGAAGAAGGAAACGAGCTGGCAGATAGGGAAGCAAAAGAAGCAGCAAGACGGGCAAATTTCCCCTAAAGGTAAGCCAAGATACAACAAACTAGAAAAAAAATTAATCTATGAGCAAAAAGGAGACTATAACCAAGAGGGATGGGCCACCATAGAAGGAAAATTAGTTCTACCCTCCTATTTATGATGGTCCCTAATAAAGGAAGAACACCAGAAAACCATTGGGGTATTGATGCTCTAGCATAACTAGACATTTACAACTCGACAATGTGACCTTTGCCTCCAGACCAAGCCCAAAAATACTCCCAAACCAAAGCTTAGCCAGATTAGGAAGGGTCATGGGCCGGGGCAGCAATGGCAGATTAATTTCACAGAATTGCCAAGAAAAGGGGGGTATAAGTTTTTCCTGGTGCTAACACATACCTTTTCAGGATGGCCAGAAGCATTCCCCACCAGGACTTCTAAAGCTCAAGAAGTAACTAAGGTATTGGTACAAGAAAACATACCACGCTTTAGAGTCCTGGCCACAATCTCCTCAAATAGAGGACCACATTTTATTGTAAAATTCGTGCAACAAGTTAACCAATACTTGAACATAGACTGAGAACTTCACACCCCATATAACCCACAATCAAGTGGTCAGGTAAAAAAAATGAATCATTTGATCAAACAACAAATTGTACAATTGGGACAAGAAGCTAATTTGTCATGGACTCAATCCCTCCCATTAGCACTACTGCAGATCCGAACCAAACCCAAGACTAAAGAAAAGCTAAACCACTTTGAATTGCTTTATGAAAAACCATATGGGGTGCGAAAGAGAATGTCTACCCAAGACATGCCACTAACCTCCTGTATGTTAAGTCTCTTAACTTGGTGTATCCAGCACCAATCACTAGCTAATAAACACAAGTCATAACTAGTGAAATACACTGTTTAAAACACTTTATGTCACCCAATTATAATACTATTAATTTCAGTTACTGTCAGTTTAAGGATGTCTACTTTAACACTCATGTAGAATTCGAGGATGTTAAAACACATGGCCAGTCTGACATCACTCTCTAGAACTCATAGAATCTTACTGAAAGAGGACGGTCATGATAGTAGATCAGAATTTAAATCAAGACCCCTGTAGTAAAAGAATTTACTCTATTTTAAGAAAAGGGGGGACTGAAGCAGGGATTTTTAGAGTTAGGTTAACAAAATGAATTAAGCATTTCTAATTTAGCTTGTAGAGTTATCTGTTGAATTTTCAACCTTTTACTTAAGAAACCTCTGCCTAGTAAAAAGGGCATAGGAAAATGCAAATTTCTGAAGCTTCTTGCATAAAGAACAATACCAGAAGAAGCAAAGAACCCAGATAAAGAAGCTCCTCTGTCTCCAAGCCTATCAAGACTGACAGACGTACTCAGATAAGCACCAAAGGACCAAAAGCGCACGCGCAGAGAGGAAAAGTTCAAAAGTTCAATCATGAGGAAGACCACAATCTTCAGCCTCAGGACAACCAAGAGACCCCCGTACGACCACCACAGCAAACCACGCATGCCCAGAAGGGCGTGGACTTACTTCGCATGAGAAGCGAGGACAGGCGGGGCCAGGGGTTGAATATGCATGAAAAAGTTGTGCAATCTATTGCATATGGAACGTCTTTAAGAATAAAAGTGTGGGTCAGACTGAGGCTCGGGGCACAAGTATCGGAGAGCTATCTCACTTGTGCCGGGCGCTGACATACATACCCACTTCATAACTACCCCAGGTTATGGAGTCTATTGATTTCTTCCGCGTATCGTTTCAGAGGTTTCTTGACTTCGCCAGGCTGCAACGTGCCCGCTAGTACCAAGAACTGGGCAGGAGCGGGCAGAGAGCACGGCCATCTGCCAGCAGGTTGCAGCTTGCCCAGGAAAATGCAGTGTCCTTAGAATGTGCAGCAAATCTCATTTCCTGGCAAGGTCGGGCTAAGTGAGCAGTGCTGGTACACTTTCTCCTTGAGAACTGGAGCGGAAAAGCTTTTCGCTAAGATGTAGGCGACTAGAGAGGCAGAATACGCAGCCCCGGAGCTGGCCGAAAGCAAGTGCCGCTTCCCGGCGTCTTTCGGCAAAAGCGGCGCTTCGGAGCGCACCGCTGCCGCTCCAGTCATCTGGGCGCGAAGTAGCCGCTTCTTGGCCTCCGGCAGCCGGAGATCGCGGTCGCTTGCAAGAGGCGAAGAACGAAGCCGCGAAGAAGCCGGCTTGTGTGCGAAGCTCGCAGACAGCTGCCGGACGGTGGCTGCCGCTCTCCAAGCCTCTTGAATTCACTCTTGGCATGCGAGTGGAAGGTGTTCCAGAACATTTTTCCTGGGTTTTGACGTAGTCCTGCTGCATCCCTCCTTGGAAATTCTTGCTGCTCCCCAGAGGCTCCGAGATGCAGAGAACACGGTGGCAGCTGCTGAGAAGAAGGGCAACTGTGAGTTGGTCAAGAAGCAAGAACCTAGGCAGCTGCCTGTGCTTGGCAAGGAGCAGCTGCTGGATTGCTTGCAATTGCCTTCAGTGCGCACAGAAGCCAGCTGCTCTGCTGCTTGGTTTTTCGCCTTCAGTCAATTACACACTGCTGAAGCTGAGGCAGGCTGTTCAGCTTTGCTGCTTTTCAGCATCTCAGCTGCCCTTCCGCTCTGTGACAGCTCTCCAGGTTTCTTGCCTTCGCCAGGCTGCAACGTGCCCGCTAGTACCAAGAACTGGGCAGGAGTGGGCAGAGAGCACGGCCATCTGCCAGCAGGTTGCAGCTTGCCCAGGAAAATGCAGTGTCCTTGGAATGTGCAGCAAATCTTATTTCCTGGCAAGGTCGGGCTAAGTGAGCAGTGCTGGTACACTTTCTCCTTGAGAACTGGAGCGGAAAAGCTTTTCGCTAAGATGTAGGCGACTAGAGAGGCAGAATACGCAGCCCCGGAGCTGGCCGAAAGCAAGTGCCGCTTCCCGGCGTCTTTCGGCAAAAGCGGCGCTTCGGAGCGCACCGCTGCCGCTCCAGTCATCTGGGCGCGAAGTAGCCGCTTCTTGGCCTCCGGCAGCCGGAGATCGCGGTAGCTTGCAAGAGGCGAAGAACGAAGCCGCGAAGAAGCCGGCTTGTGTGCGAAGCTCGCAGACAGCTGCAGGACGGTGGCTGCCGCTCTCCTGCCTCTTGAATTCACTTCTGGCATGCCAATGGGAGGTGTTCCAGGACAACTTTCCTGAGTTTTTATTTTAGTTTTCATGCATCCCACCTTGGAAATTCTTGTTGCTCCCCTGAGGCTCCGAGATGCAGAGAACACGGTGGCAGCTGCTGAAAAGAAGGGCAACTGTGAGTTGGTCAAGAAGCAAGAACTTAGGCAGCTGCCTGTGCTTGGCAAGGAGCAGCTGCTGGATTCTTGCAATTGCCTTCAGTGCGCACAGAAGCCCGCTGCTCTGCTGCTTCGTGTTTCGCCTTCAGTCAATTGCACATTGCTGAAGCTGAGGCAGGCTGTTCAGCTTTGCTGCTTTTCAGCATCTCAGCTGCTTTCTGCTCTGTGACAGCTCTCGAGGTGAAATAGAGATTTTTAGAGTTGGGTTAACAAAATGAATTAAGCATTTCTAATTTAGCTTGTAGAGTTATGTGTTGAATTTTCAACCTTTTGCTTAAGAAACCTCTGCCTAGTACAAAGGGCATAGGAAAATGCAAATTTCTGAAGCTTCTTGCATAAAGAACAATACCAGAAGAAGGAAAGAACCCTTTCCTTCTGAATTAAAATAAAGAAGCTCCTCTGTCTCCAAGCCTATCAAGACTGACAGACGTACTCAGATAAGCACCAAAGGACCAAAAGCGCACGCGCAGAGAGGAAAAGTTCAAAAGTTCAATCATGAGGAAGACCACAATCTTCAGCCTCAGGACCACCAAGAGACCCCCGTACGACCACCACAGCAAACCACGCATGCCCAGAAGGGCGTGGACTTACTTCGCATGAGAAGCGAGGACAGGCGGGGCCAGGGGTGGAATATGCATGAAAATGTTGTGCAATGTATTGCATATGGAACGTCTTTAAGAATAAAAGTGTGGGTCAGACTGAGGCTCGGGGCACAAGTTTTGGAGAGCTATCTCACTTGTGCCGGGCGCTGACATACGTACCCACTTCATAACTACCCCAGGTTATGGAGTCTATTGATTTCTTCCGCGTATCGTTTCAGTCGGGGCTTGCAAAGGTGCTTTAGGCGCGGCCCAGCTGATAGCGCAGCGGGCGCGCGGGCACAAGCCGCGGTTTGAGGAGCTGCTTTGAACGCCGCTAGCTGATAGCGCAGCTAGTGGGAGCGTGGTACAAGCTAGGAGTTACAAGCACCGCTTACAAGCATCGCTAGTTGGTAAAAAGCTTGCAAAAGTAGCCAGCGAGCCCGGCTGGGCTAAGAGTTAAGTGTTTGTTATACAATAGCACTGCCCTTCAGTGTTAAAAGCTGTCACTGGTGCAGGGGGAGGGGTTGGGGAAGGCAGTCTAGGGTTGCCATGGGAAACAGCAGTTGTATGAGTTCTCCACCCCCTTTTGGAAGAGAATTGTACCCTCCCCCTGTCCTGTCAGTTGTTGTTCAAGTCTGCCCCTTAGCCTAGAATCTTCTCTGTTCCACGTTTTCCCTTTGGTTCTTCCACCAAGAACACTCCTTTCCCTTTTCCCCACTGGTTAATGTTATATTTCCCCTCCCTTTAGCCTTCTCCCGATTGTACCCTCGAATGCTAAACCCTCCTACCCCTACGCAGTAAAAGAATCCTCAGCCCGCCCTTCGGGGCTCTCGGAATCTGCCTCCCTTCTGCTTCGTTGTCTCCCTGTTTGCCCCTCCTGCGACCCTTCAATCAACGAGCAGGATTTCAGCAGCCCGAGTGTCCCTCCCATTCTTCTGGTGGACCCTCAGATGTACCAGCTATCCGAGCTTCGTGCCGAGCGGCTAAAAGCCCCCACGGCTCGGCAACTGGGAGATCCTTTGCATTACAGGGCGAATAAAGGGGGGATGAATGTGTGTGAATGCGAGGCTGTAAGAGCCCGTCAGAAGCCCCTCATTTTCCATTCTGCCTTCCGATTGCCACAAGAAAGAATCCCTTCCCCCACTGTAGTTCCGGCTTAGAACAGGACACAGCACAGGTGGAACCACTGAACCGTCATGCTGGCTGTTCCCAACAAGGCCTGGTAAGAACTTGGCAAGGAGTTGGCAAGGACTTGGCAAAGACCTGACATGGAGCCAGCACGGGACAGCCTGATGCGCGGCCTGCTTCTAATCTCCGTTCTTAAGCCCAATGAACTTTTGGGGTGACTCTCGCGGTCCTTCATTGAAGACCCCTCATCTGCCTCGTTACCACTGTGACAAAGAAAGAATGAGAACCCTCCTCCCAAGGACTGAGACTGAGACCCCTGCTACAGGGAGGAGGGGAAATTGGTGGTCTGACCACTAATGACATGACCTGTTTCCCTTCAGTGATTCAAATGGACTTATTCTTCATTGGATTCGTCTTGCTTTGGTGGTTTCTGTGGACTCACCTGTTCCCTCGGGGCGATTACAATGGACTTTCATTATAACACTTGTTCCCCCCCGTCTCTCCTCTGTGGACTATAATTGGAGCCCCGAGTCGACCAGAACTTCGAAGACTCCCCCGACACGACAGACGGATCCCCATCGTCCGGAGCACTGAGGATCTCGCCTGTGTTGGTAGCTATTCCCATATCCCTCTTCTCTCTCTAACCTTTTATCTCCTTTCAGATCCCCACTATCGCGTTTACTGTTTTGGCCCCTACTAAAGGTGCATTTGTTGTGATTAACTGATAGTCCCTTGTTGTTTGCCTTTGTTGCACTTTTGGGATGGGTGAAAAGAACCATCACGACACCCCGGAAGAAGCGGATCGTGACAGAGGCGGGCTGGTTACCCCAGACCTGCTAAGCGAGAGCGGCAGTCTCCCATGCTGCGTTTCCATCTTTTTCGCGAGAAAAGCAGCCAGTAAAGAGACCAAGCGAGTAATAAAAAGAGTGAGAGAACCCCCCCAGGGACTGGGTCTCAGAGAAAGAGTGGGACCCCTTAGTGGGGGGGGGAGTAAAATGTAATTAATTAGAAAAAAAAATGAATTAAAAGGTAAAAAGAGGGTTTTCTTGGCATAATCTATTGGGGAAAAATAAAAGGTAAAATGTGTAGGAGGGGCCCCTAAAAATTCTGCTGGATTGAGGGATAAGAATGCCCAAGAACATCCAAGATCAAACCTGCTGGATTGAGGGATTAATATTCCAAGAGCATCCAGGGTTGATTCAAACCTGCTGGATTGAGGGATTAATGTTCCAAGAGCATCCAGGGTTGATTCAAACCTGCTGGATTGAGGGATTAATGTTCCAAGAGCATCCAGGGTTAAGTCAAACCTGCTGGGTTGAGGAATTAACATTCCAAGAGCACCCAGAATTAAGTTGGCTGGGTTGTTGAGAGCAGCCAAGATTGAGTAAAAATTTTGCCAGTTTGAAGAGAAGTCTGACAGGATCTAGAGTTGGGAACCACACAGCTAGATTGAGGGGTATCCAAGAACACTGGGACTAGCCAGGGACACCTACAAGTGTAATAGGTGTGTTGAAAAAGAAAAGGTACCTTGTTGTTGTGGTTGTTTTGTTATGTGTAAGAGTAAGTAAAATAAAGTTAAGTGAATGTAGACGAAGGAAAGTATATGTATGCATCCTGCCCTGTTAAGCAGCCTCACTGTGCTTCCCTGCTGTCACCGACAAACACAAGTTACGAACCCTCAGAACTGAAAAAGTTCAATCAAATATTGCTTCCATTGATGACCATGATATTGTCTATAATACCTCGTTACAACTTATGTTATGTAAGTGTTAATACCCCTATCCTACCAGTTGGTAAACCTGATGGGTCATACCGGTTAGTACAGGATCTGCGGGCCATAAACAAGGTCACTGAGGATCTGTATCCTGTGGTGGCCAATCCCTACACGTTATTAACTTGCTTAACAGCCGAGCTAACTTGGTTTACCGTTTTAGATTTAAAAGATGCCTTCTTTTGCCTTCCTATCCACGAAGCCAGAAAATTTTTGCATTTGAATGGGAAAATCCTAAGAGCGGGCCAAGAACTCAACTGACATGGACCAGACTCCCACAAGGATTCAAAAACTCACCCACTTTGTTTGGAGAACAACTTGCAAAAGAATTAGAGACCTGAGAAGCCCCTCCAGAGGAAGGGAAGTTGCTAGAGTACGTAGATGACATCCTGATAGCCACACGGACAAGGGAAGCATGCACGGCCTGGACGATAAGCCTCTTGAACTTTTTGGGGCTCCAAGGGTACCGAGTATCAAAGAAAAAAGCCCAAGTAGTAAACCAGAAAGTAACTTATCTGGGTTACGAAGTCAGTGCTAGACAACGTACCTTGGGCCAAAGCCGGAAGGAGGCAATATGCCAGAGCCCAAAACCTCAGACGGTAAAGGAACTACGAACTTTCCTGAGGATGACAGGGTGGTGCAGGTTATGGATCTATAACTATGGACTGTTTGTTAAGCCCTTCTATGAACTGATTGCAACTGAAAGCAGGAACATCCAAGAGACAAAGGAAGCTACGCAAGCTTTCAACCAGCTGAAAAAAGCCCTCATGTCAGCTCCAGCCCTGAGATTGCCGGACGTGAGTAAGCCTTTCCTTTTATTCTCCCATGAGAAGCAAGGAATCGCCTTAGGAATACTAGCACAGGACCTGGGCCCATATCGGAGAGCAGTGGCTTACTTCTCTAAGCAATTGGATACAGCAGCTAAAGGGTGGCCTGGGTGCCTCAGAGCTGTTGCAACAGTCGTCCTGAACATCCAAGAGGCACACAAATTCACCCTAGGCCAGAAAAGAACTGTGCTAGTGTCTCACACAGTGTCTGCAGTGCTAGAGGTAAAAGGTGGGCATTGGCTTTCCCCACAACGGCTCCTGAGATACCAAGCTATCATAGCGGAGCAAGATGATGTAGAGATAGTAGTGGCTAACATTGTCAATCCAGCCTCCTTCCTCAGTAGAAACCAAGGGGAACCAGTGGAACATGACTGCCTGGAGACCATTGAAGCCACCTACTCCAGCTGCCCTGACTCGAAGGACACCCCTCTCGAGAATGCAGAAGTCTCGTTTACTGATGGAAGCAGTTATATCATCAGTGGAAAACGGCACGCCGGCTAGGCAGTTCCAACGTGCAAGGAAGTAATATCATCTGGGCCCCTGCCAACAAATACCTCGGCACAGAAGGCCGAGATAATTGCTCTAACTCGGGCCCTAGAATTGGCAAGAGGGAAAGAAATAAACATATACACGGACTCGAAGTATGCATTTGGAGTAGTGCATGCTCACAGAGCCATTTAGAAAGAGAGAGGACTGCTGAACTCTCAAGGGAAAAATATTAAAGATGCATCAGAAGTACTGCGACTTCTAGAAGCAGTCCAGTTGCCAGAGAAAGTAGCGATCATGCACATTAAGGCACATCAGAAGATCAACTCAGAATTGGAAGAAGGAAACGAGCTGGCAGATAGGGAAGCAAAAGAAGCAGCAAGACGGGCAAATTTCCCCTAAAGGTAAGCCAAGATACAACAAACTAGAAAAAAAATTAATCTATGAGCAAAAAGGAGACTATAACCAAGAGGGATGGGCCACCATAGAAGGAAAATTAGTTCTACCCTCCTATTTATGATGGTCCCTAATAAAGGAAGAACACCAGAAAACCATTGGGGTATTGATGCTCTAGCATAACTAGACATTTACAACTCGACAATGTGACCTTTGCCTCCAGACCAAGCCCAAAAATACTCCCAAACCAAAGCTTAGCCAGATTAGGAAGGGTCATGGGCCGGGGCAGCAATGGCAGATTAATTTCACAGAATTGCCAAGAAAAGGGGGGTATAAGTTTTTCCTGGTGCTAACACATACCTTTTCAGGATGGCCAGAAGCATTCCCCACCAGGACTTCTAAAGCTCAAGAAGTAACTAAGGTATTGGTACAAGAAAACATACCACGCTTTAGAGTCCTGGCCACAATCTCCTCAAATAGAGGACCACATTTTATTGTAAAATTCGTGCAACAAGTTAACCAATACTTGAACATAGACTGAGAACTTCACACCCCATATGACCCACAATCAAGTGGTCAGGTAAAAAAAATGAATCATTTGATCAAACAACAAATTGTACAATTGGGACAAGAAGCTAATTTGTCATGGACTCAATCCCTCCCATTAGCACTACTGCAGATCCGAACCAAACCCAAGACTAAAGAAAAGCTAAACCACTTTGAATTGCTTTATGAAAAACCATATGGGGTGCGAAAGAGAATGTCTACCCAAGACATGTCACTAACCTCCTGTATGTTAAGTCTCTTAACTTGGTGTATCCAGCACCAATCACTAGCTAATAAACACAAGTCATAACTAGTGAAATACACTGTTTAAAACACTTTATGTCACCCAATTATAATTCTATTAATTTTAGTTACTGTAAGTTTAAGGATGTCTACTTTAACACTCATGTAGAATTCGAGGATGTTAAAACACATGGCCAGTCTGACATCACTCTCTAGAACTCATAGAATCTTACTGAAAGAGGACGGTCATGATAGTAGATCAGAATTTAAATCAAGACCCCTGTAGTAAAAGAATTTACTCTATTTTAAGAAAAGGGGGGACTGAAGCAGAGATTTTTAGAGTTAGGTTAACAAAATGAATTAAGCATTTCTAATTTAGCTTGTAGAGTTATCTGTTGAATTTTCAACCTTTTACTTAAGAAACCTCTGCCTAGTAAAAAGGGCATAGGAAAATGCAAATTTCTGAAGCTTCTTGCATAAAGAACAATACCAGAAGAAGCAAAGAACCCAGATAAAGAAGCTCCTCTGTCTCCAAGCCTATCAAGACTGACAGACGTACTCAGATAAGCACCAAAGGACCAAAAGCGCACGCGCAGAGAGGAAAAGTTCAAAAGTTCAATCATGAGGAAGACCACAATCTTCAGCCTCAGGACCACCAAGAGACCCCCGTACGACCACCACAGCAAACCACGCATGCCCAGAAGGGCGTGGACTTACTTCGCATGAGAAGCGAGGACAGGCGGGGCCAGGGGTGGAATATGCATGAAAAAGTTGTGCAATCTATTGCATATGGAACGTCTTTAAGAATAAAAGTGTGGGTCAGACTGAGGCTCGGGGCACAAGTATTGGAGAGCTATCTCACTTGTGCCGGGCGCTGACATACGTACCCACTTCATAACTACCCCAGGTTATGGAGTCTATTGATTTCTTCCGCGTATCGTTTCAGAGGTTTCTTGACTTCGCCAGGCTGCAACGTGCCCGCTAGTACCAAGAACTGGGCAGGAGCGGGCAGAGAGCACGGCCATCTGCCAGCAGGTTGCAGCTTGCCCAGGAAAATGCAGTGTCCTTAGAATGTGCAGCAAATCTCATTTCCTGGCAAGGTCGGGCTAAGTGAGCAGTGCTGGTACACTTTCTCCTTGAGAACTGGAGCGGAAAAGCTTTGCGCTAAGATGTAGGCGACTAGAGAGGCAGAATACGCAGCTCCGCAGCTGGCCGAAAGCAAGTGCCGCTTCCCGGCGTCTTTCGGCAAAAGCGGCGCTTCGGAGCGCACCGCTGCCGCTCCAGTCATCTGGGCGCGAAGTAGCCGCTTCTTGGCCTCCGGCAGCCGGAGATCGCGGTCGCTTGCAAGAGGCGAAGAACGAAGCCGCGAAGAAGCCGGCTTGTGTGCGAAGCTCGCAGACAGCTGCAGGACGGTGGCTGCCGCTCTCCAAGCCTGTTGAATTCACTCTTGGCATGCGAGTGGAAGGTGTTCCAGAACATTTTTCCTGGGTTTTGACGTAGTCCTGCTGCATCCCTCCTTGGAAATTCTTGCTGCTCCCCAGAGGCTCCGAGATGCAGAGAACACGGTGGCAGCTGCTGAAAAGAAGGGCAACTGTGAGTTGGTCAAGAAGCAAGAACCTAGGCAGCTGCCTGTGCTTGGCAAGGAGCAGCAGCTGGATTCCTGAAATTGCCTTCAGTGCGCACAGAAGCCCGCTGCTCTGCTGCTTGGTTTTTCGCCTTCAGTCAATTGCACACTACTGAAGCTGAGGCAGGCTGTTCAGCTTTGCTGCTTTTCAGCATCTCAGCTGCCCTTCTGCTCTGTGACAGCTCTCCAGGTTTCTTGCCTTCGCCAGGCTGCAACGTGCCCGCTAGTACCAAGAACTGGGCAGGAGTGGGCAGAGAGCACGGCCATCTGCCAGCAGGTTGCAGCTTGCCCAGGAAAATGCAGTGTCCTTGGAATGTGCAGCAAATCTCATTTCCTGGCAAGGTCGGGCTAAGTGAGCAGTGCTGGTACACTTTCTCCTTGAGAACTGGAGCGGAAAAGCTTTGCGCTAAGATGTAGGCGACTAGAGAGGCAGAATACGCAGCCCCGGAGCTGGCCGAAAGCAAGTGCCGCTTGCCGGCGTCTTTCGGCAAAAGCGGCGCTTCGGAGCGCACCGCTGCCGCTCCAGTCATCTGTGCGCGAAGTAGCCGCTTCTTGGCCTCCGGCAGCCGGAGATCGCGGTAGCTTGCATAGGCGAAGAACGAAGCCGCGAAGAAGCCGGCTTGTGTGCGAAGCTCGCAGACAGCTGCAGGACGGTGGCTGCCGCTCTCCAAGCCTGTTGAATTCACTCTTGGCATGCGAGTGGAAGTCGTTCCAGGACAATTTTCCTGGGTTTTGACGTAGTCCTGCTGCATCCCTCCTTGGAAATTCTTGCTGCTCCCCAGAGGCTCCGAGATGCAGAGAACACGGTGGCAGCTGCTGAAAAGAAGGGCAACTGTGAGTTGGTCAAGAAGCAAGAACATAGGCAGCTGCCTGTGCTTGGCAAGGAGCAGCTGCTGGATTCCTGAAATTGTCTTCAGTGCGCACAGAAGCCCGCTGCTCTGCTGCTTGGTTTTTCGCCTTCAGTCAATTGCACACTACTGAAGCTGAGGCAGGCTGTTCAGCTTTGCTGCTTTTCAGCATCTCAGCTGCCCTTCTGCTCTGTGACAGCTCTCCAGGTTTCTTGCCTTCGCCAGGCTGCAACGTGCCCGCTAGTACCAAGAACTGGGCAGGAGTGGGCAGAGAGCACGGCCATCTGCCAGCAGGTTGCAGCTTGCCCAGGAAAATGCAGTGTCCTTGGAATGTGCAGCAAATCTTATTTCCTGGCAAGGTCGGGCTAAGTGAGCAGTGCTGGTACACTTTCTCCTTGAGAACTGGAGCGGAAAAGCTTTTCGCTAAGATGTAGGCGACTAGAGAGGCAGAATACGCAGCCCCGGAGCTGGCCGAAAGCAAGTGCCGCTTGCCGGCGTCTTTCGGCAAAAGCGGCGCTTCGGAGCGCACCGCTGCCGCTCCAGTCATCTGGGCGCGAAGTAGCCGCTTCTTGGCCTCCGGCAGCTGGAGATCGCGGTCGCTTGCAAGAGGCGAAGAACGAAGCCGCGAAGAAGCCGGCTTGTGTGCGAAGCTCGCAGACAGCTGCAGGACGGTGGCTGCCGCTCTCCTGCCTCTTGAATTCACTTCTGGCATGCCAATGGGAGGTGTTCCAGGACAACTTTCCTGAGTTTTTATTTTAGTTTTCATGCATCCCACCTTGGAAATTCTTGTTGCTCCCCTGAGGCTCCGAGATGCAGAGAACACGGTGGCAGCTGCTGAAAAGAAGGGCAACTGTGAGTTGGTCAAGAAGCAAGAACTTAGGCAGCTGCCTGTGCTTGGCAAGGAGCAGCTGCTGGATTCTTGCAATTGCCTTCAGTGCGCACAGAAGCCCGCTGCTCTGCTGCTTCGTGTTTCGCCTTCAGTCAATTGCACATTGCTGAAGCTGAGGCAGGCTGTTCAGCTTTGCTGCTTTTCAGCATCTCAGCTGCTTTCTGCTCTGTGACAGCTCTCGAGGTGAAATAGAGATTTTTAGAGTTGGGTTAACAAAATGAATTAAGCATTTCTAATTTAGCTTGTAGAGTTATGTGTTGAATTTTCAACCTTTTGCTTAAGAAACCTCTGCCTAGTACAAAGGGCATAGGAAAATGCAAATTTCTGAAGCTTCTTGCATAAAGAACAATACCAGAAGAAGGAAAGAACCCTTTCCTTCTGAATTAAAATAAAGAAGCTCCTCTGTCTCCAAGCCTATCAAGACTGACAGACGTACTCAGATAAGCACCAAAGGACCAAAAGCGCACGCGCAGAGAGGAAAAGTTCAAAAGTTCAATCATGAGGAAGACCACAATCTTCAGCCTCAGGACCACCAAGAGACCCCCGTACGACCACCACAGCAAACCACGCATGCCCAGAAGGGCGTGGACTTACTTCGCATGAGAAGCGAGGACAGGCGGGGCCAGGGGTGGAATATGCATGAAAATGTTGTGCAATGTATTGCATATGGAACGTCTTTAAGAATAAAAGTGTGGGTCAGACTGAGGCTCGGGGCACAAGTTTTGGAGAGCTATCTCACTTGTGCCGGGCGCTGACATACGTACCCACTTCATAACTACCCCAGGTTATGGAGTCTATTGATTTCTTCCGCGTATCGTTTCAGTCGGGGCTTGCAAAGGTGCTTTAGGCGCGGCCCAGCTGATAGCGCAGCGGGCGCGCGGGCACAAGCCGCGGTTTGAGGAGCTGCTTTGAA
Source organism: Vidua macroura (assembly GCF_024509145.1). Classification (NCBI taxonomy): domain Eukaryota; kingdom Metazoa; phylum Chordata; class Aves; order Passeriformes; family Viduidae; genus Vidua; species Vidua macroura. The sequence goes on from NC_071594.1 coordinate 778,931, forward strand.
CGCCGCTAGCTGATAGCGCAGCTAGTGGGAGCGTGGTACAAGCTAGGAGTTACAAGCACCGCTTACAAGCATCGCTAGTTGGTAAAAAGCTTGCAAAAGTAGCCAGCGAGCCCGGCTGGGCTAAGAGTTAAGTGTTTGTTATACAATAGCACTGCCCTTCAGTGTTAAAAGCTGTCACTGGTGCAGGGGGAGGGGTTGGGGAAGGCAGTCTAGGGTTGCCATGGGAAACAGCAGTTGTATGAGTTCTCCACCCCCTTTTGGAAGAGAATTGTACCCTCCCCCTGTCCTGTCAGTTGTTGTTCAAGTCTGCCCCTTAGCCTAGAATCTTCTCTGTTCCACGTTTTCCCTTTGGTTCTTCCACCAAGAACACTCCTTTCCCTTTTCCCCACTGGTTAATGTTATATTTCCCCTCCCTTTAGCCTTCTCCCGATTGTACCCTCGAATGCTAAACCCTCCTACCCCTACGCAGTAAAAGAATCCTCAGCCCGCCCTTCGGGGCTCTCGGAATCTGCCTCCCTTCTGCTTCGTTGTCTCCCTGTTTGCCCCTCCTGCGACCCTTCAATCAACGAGCAGGATTTCAGCAGCCCGAGTGTCCCTCCCATTCTTCTGGTGGACCCTCAGATGTACCAGCTATCCGAGCTTCGTGCCGAGCGGCTAAAAGCCCCCACGGCTCGGCAACTGGGAGATCCTTTGCATTACAGGGCGAATAAAGGGGGGATGAATGTGTGTGAATGCGAGGCTGTAAGAGCCCGTCAGAAGCCCCTCATTTTCCATTCTGCCTTCCGATTGCCACAAGAAAGAATCCCTTCCCCCACTGTAGTTCCGGCTTAGAACAGGACACAGCACAGGTGGAACCACTGAACCGTCATGCTGGCTGTTCCCAACAAGGCCTGGTAAGAACTTGGCAAGGAGTTGGCAAGGACTTGGCAAAGACCTGACATGGAGCCAGCACGGGACAGCCTGATGCGCGGCCTGCTTCTAATCTCCGTTCTTAAGCCCAATGAACTTTTGGGGTGACTCTCGCGGTCCTTCATTGAAGACCCCTCATCTGCCTCGTTACCACTGTGACAAAGAAAGAATGAGAACCCTCCTCCCAAGGACTGAGACTGAGACCCCTGCTACAGGGAGGAGGGGAAATTGGTGGTCTGACCACTAATGACATGACCTGTTTCCCTTCAGTGATTCAAATGGACTTATTCTTCATTGGATTCGTCTTGCTTTGGTGGTTTCTGTGGACTCACCTGTTCCCTCGGGGCGATTACAATGGACTTTCATTATAACACTTGTTCCCCCCCGTCTCTCCTCTGTGGACTATAATTGGAGCCCCGAGTCGACCAGAACTTCGAAGACTCCCCCGACACGACAGACGGATCCCCATCGTCCGGAGCACTGAGGATCTCGCCTGTGTTGGTAGCTATTCCCATATCCCTCTTCTCTCTCTAACCTTTTATCTCCTTTCAGATCCCCACTATCGCGTTTACTGTTTTGGCCCCTACTAAAGGTGCATTTGTTGTGATTAACTGATAGTCCCTTGTTGTTTGCCTTTGTTGCACTTTTGGGATGGGTGAAAAGAACCATCACGACACCCCGGAAGAAGCGGATCGTGACAGAGGCGGGCTGGTTACCCCAGACCTGCTAAGCGAGAGCGGCAGTCTCCCATGCTGCGTTTCCATCTTTTTCGCGAGAAAAGCAGCCAGTAAAGAGACCAAGCGAGTAATAAAAAGAGTGAGAGAACCCCCCCAGGGACTGGGTCTCAGAGAAAGAGTGGGACCCCTTAGTGGGGGGGGGAGTAAAATGTAATTAATTAGAAAAAAAAATGAATTAAAAGGTAAAAAGAGGGTTTTCTTGGCATAATCTATTGGGGAAAAATAAAAGGTAAAATGTGTAGGAGGGGCCCCTAAAAATTCTGCTGGATTGAGGGATAAGAATGCCCAAGAACATCCAAGATCAAACCTGCTGGATTGAGGGATTAATATTCCAAGAGCATCCAGGGTTGATTCAAACCTGCTGGATTGAGGGATTAATGTTCCAAGAGCATCCAGGGTTGATTCAAACCTGCTGGATTGAGGGATTAATGTTCCAAGAGCATCCAGGGTTAAGTCAAACCTGCTGGGTTGAGGAATTAACATTCCAAGAGCACCCAGAATTAAGTTGGCTGGGTTGTTGAGAGCAGCCAAGATTGAGTAAAAATTTTGCCAGTTTGAAGAGAAGTCTGACAGGATCTAGAGTTGGGAACCACACAGCTAGATTGAGGGGTATCCAAGAACACTGGGACTAGCCAGGGACACCTACAAGTGTAATAGGTGTGTTGAAAAAGAAAAGGTACCTTGTTGTTGTGGTTGTTTTGTTATGTGTAAGAGTAAGTAAAATAAAGTTAAGTGAATGTAGACGAAGGAAAGTATATGTATGCATCCTGCCCTGTTAAGCAGCCTCACTGTGCTTCCCTGCTGTCACCGACAAACACAAGTTACGAACCCTCAGAACTGAAAAAGTTCAATCAAATATTGCTTCCATTGATGACCATGATATTGTCTATAATACCTCGTTACAACTTATGTTATGTAAGTGTTAATACCCCTATCCTACCAGTTGGTAAACCTGATGGGTCATACCGGTTAGTACAGGATCTGCGGGCCATAAACAAGGTCACTGAGGATCTGTATCCTGTGGTGGCCAATCCCTACACGTTATTAACTTGCTTAACAGCCGAGCTAACTTGGTTTACCGTTTTAGATTTAAAAGATGCCTTCTTTTGCCTTCCTATCCACGAAGCCAGAAAATTTTTGCATTTGAATGGGAAAATCCTAAGAGCGGGCCAAGAACTCAACTGACATGGACCAGACTCCCACAAGGATTCAAAAACTCACCCACTTTGTTTGGAGAACAACTTGCAAAAGAATTAGAGACCTGAGAAGCCCCTCCAGAGGAAGGGAAGTTGCTAGAGTACGTAGATGACATCCTGATAGCCACACGGACAAGGGAAGCATGCACGGCCTGGACGATAAGCCTCTTGAACTTTTTGGGGCTCCAAGGGTACCGAGTATCAAAGAAAAAAGCCCAAGTAGTAAACCAGAAAGTAACTTATCTGGGTTACGAAGTCAGTGCTAGACAACGTACCTTGGGCCAAAGCCGGAAGGAGGCAATATGCCAGAGCCCAAAACCTCAGACGGTAAAGGAACTACGAACTTTCCTGAGGATGACAGGGTGGTGCAGGTTATGGATCTATAACTATGGACTGTTTGTTAAGCCCTTCTATGAACTGATTGCAACTGAAAGCAGGAACATCCAAGAGACAAAGGAAGCTACGCAAGCTTTCAACCAGCTGAAAAAAGCCCTCATGTCAGCTCCAGCCCTGAGATTGCCGGACGTGAGTAAGCCTTTCCTTTTATTCTCCCATGAGAAGCAAGGAATCGCCTTAGGAATACTAGCACAGGACCTGGGCCCATATCGGAGAGCAGTGGCTTACTTCTCTAAGCAATTGGATACAGCAGCTAAAGGGTGGCCTGGGTGCCTCAGAGCTGTTGCAACAGTCGTCCTGAACATCCAAGAGGCACACAAATTCACCCTAGGCCAGAAAAGAACTGTGCTAGTGTCTCACACAGTGTCTGCAGTGCTAGAGGTAAAAGGTGGGCATTGGCTTTCCCCACAACGGCTCCTGAGATACCAAGCTATCATAGCGGAGCAAGATGATGTAGAGATAGTAGTGGCTAACATTGTCAATCCAGCCTCCTTCCTCAGTAGAAACCAAGGGGAACCAGTGGAACATGACTGCCTGGAGACCATTGAAGCCACCTACTCCAGCTGCCCTGACTCGAAGGACACCCCTCTCGAGAATGCAGAAGTCTCGTTTACTGATGGAAGCAGTTATATCATCAGTGGAAAACGGCACGCCGGCTAGGCAGTTCCAACGTGCAAGGAAGTAATATCATCTGGGCCCCTGCCAACAAATACCTCGGCACAGAAGGCCGAGATAATTGCTCTAACTCGGGCCCTAGAATTGGCAAGAGGGAAAGAAATAAACATATACACGGACTCGAAGTATGCATTTGGAGTAGTGCATGCTCACAGAGCCATTTAGAAAGAGAGAGGACTGCTGAACTCTCAAGGGAAAAATATTAAAGATGCATCAGAAGTACTGCGACTTCTAGAAGCAGTCCAGTTGCCAGAGAAAGTAGCGATCATGCACATTAAGGCACATCAGAAGATCAACTCAGAATTGGAAGAAGGAAACGAGCTGGCAGATAGGGAAGCAAAAGAAGCAGCAAGACGGGCAAATTTCCCCTAAAGGTAAGCCAAGATACAACAAACTAGAAAAAAAATTAATCTATGAGCAAAAAGGAGACTATAACCAAGAGGGATGGGCCACCATAGAAGGAAAATTAGTTCTACCCTCCTATTTATGATGGTCCCTAATAAAGGAAGAACACCAGAAAACCATTGGGGTATTGATGCTCTAGCATAACTAGACATTTACAACTCGACAATGTGACCTTTGCCTCCAGACCAAGCCCAAAAATACTCCCAAACCAAAGCTTAGCCAGATTAGGAAGGGTCATGGGCCGGGGCAGCAATGGCAGATTAATTTCACAGAATTGCCAAGAAAAGGGGGGTATAAGTTTTTCCTGGTGCTAACACATACCTTTTCAGGATGGCCAGAAGCATTCCCCACCAGGACTTCTAAAGCTCAAGAAGTAACTAAGGTATTGGTACAAGAAAACATACCACGCTTTAGAGTCCTGGCCACAATCTCCTCAAATAGAGGACCACATTTTATTGTAAAATTCGTGCAACAAGTTAACCAATACTTGAACATAGACTGAGAACTTCACACCCCATATAACCCACAATCAAGTGGTCAGGTAAAAAAAATGAATCATTTGATCAAACAACAAATTGTACAATTGGGACAAGAAGCTAATTTGTCATGGACTCAATCCCTCCCATTAGCACTACTGCAGATCCGAACCAAACCCAAGACTAAAGAAAAGCTAAACCACTTTGAATTGCTTTATGAAAAACCATATGGGGTGCGAAAGAGAATGTCTACCCAAGACATGCCACTAACCTCCTGTATGTTAAGTCTCTTAACTTGGTGTATCCAGCACCAATCACTAGCTAATAAACACAAGTCATAACTAGTGAAATACACTGTTTAAAACACTTTATGTCACCCAATTATAATTCTATTAATTTTAGTTACTGTAAGTTTAAGGATGTCTACTTTAACACTCATGTAGAATTCGAGGATGTTAAAACACATGGCCAGTCTGACATCACTCTCTAGAACTCATAGAATCTTACTGAAAGAGGACGGTCATGATAGTAGATCAGAATTTAAATCAAGACCCCTGTAGTAAAAGAATTTACTCTATTTTAAGAAAAGGGGGGACTGAAGCAGGGATTTTTAGAGTTAGGTTAACAAAATGAATTAAGCATTTCTAATTTAGCTTGTAGAGTTATCTGTTGAATTTTCAACCTTTTACTTAAGAAACCTCTGCCTAGTAAAAAGGGCATAGGAAAATGCAAATTTCTGAAGCTTCTTGCATAAAGAACAATACCAGAAGAAGCAAAGAACCCAGATAAAGAAGCTCCTCTGTCTCCAAGCCTATCAAGACTGACAGACGTACTCAGATAAGCACCAAAGGACCAAAAGCGCACGCGCAGAGAGGAAAAGTTCAAAAGTTCAATCATGAGGAAGACCACAATCTTCAGCCTCAGGACAACCAAGAGACCCCCGTACGACCACCACAGCAAACCACGCATGCCCAGAAGGGCGTGGACTTACTTCGCATGAGAAGCGAGGACAGGCGGGGCCAGGGGTTGAATATGCATGAAAAAGTTGTGCAATCTATTGCATATGGAACGTCTTTAAGAATAAAAGTGTGGGTCAGACTGAGGCTCGGGGCACAAGTATCGGAGAGCTATCTCACTTGTGCCGGGCGCTGACATACATACCCACTTCATAACTACCCCAGGTTATGGAGTCTATTGATTTCTTCCGCGTATCGTTTCAGAGGTTTCTTGACTTCGCCAGGCTGCAACGTGCCCGCTAGTACCAAGAACTGGGCAGGAGCGGGCAGAGAGCACGGCCATCTGCCAGCAGGTTGCAGCTTGCCCAGGAAAATGCAGTGTCCTTAGAATGTGCAGCAAATCTCATTTCCTGGCAAGGTCGGGCTAAGTGAGCAGTGCTGGTACACTTTCTCCTTGAGAACTGGAGCGGAAAAGCTTTTCGCTAAGATGTAGGCGACTAGAGAGGCAGAATACGCAGCCCCGGAGCTGGCCGAAAGCAAGTGCCGCTTCCCGGCGTCTTTCGGCAAAAGCGGCGCTTCGGAGCGCACCGCTGCCGCTCCAGTCATCTGGGCGCGAAGTAGCCGCTTCTTGGCCTCCGGCAGCCGGAGATCGCGGTAGCTTGCAGAGGCGAAGAACGAAGCCGCGAAGAAGCCGGCTTGTGTGCGAAGCTCGCAGACAGCTGCCGGACGGTGGCTGCCGCTCTCCTGCCTGTTGAATTCACTCTTGGCATGCGAGTGGAAGGTGTTCCAGGACAATTTTCCTGGGTTTTGACGTAGTCCTGCTGCATCCCTCCTTGGAAATTCTTGCTGCTCCCCAGAGGCTCCGAGATGCAGAGAACACGGTGGCAGCTGCTGAAAAGAAGGGCAACTGTGAGTTGGTCAAGAAGCAAGAACCTAGGCAGCTGCCTGTGCTTGGCAAGGAGCAGCTGCTGGATTGCTTGCAATTGCCTTCAGTGCGCACAGAAGCCAGCTGCTCTGCTGCTTGGTTTTTCGCTTTCAGTCAATTACACACTGCTGAAGTTGAGGCAGGCTGTTCAGCTTTGCTGCTTTTCAGCATCTCAGCTGCCCTTCTGCTCTGTGACAGCTCTCCAGGTTTCTTGCCTTCGCCAGGCTGCAACGTGCCCGCTACTACACAGAGCTGGGCAGGAGCGGGCAGAGAGCACGGCCATCTGCCAGCACGTTGCAGCTTGCCCAGGAAAATGCAGTGTCCTTAGAATGTGCAGCAAATCTCATTTCCTGGCAAGGTCGGGCTAAGTGAGCAGTGCTGGTACACTTTCTCCTTGAGAACTGGAGCGGAAAAGCTTTGCGCTAAGATGTAGGCGACTAGAGAGGCAGAATACGCAGCCCCGGAGCTGGCCGAAAGCAAGTGCCGCTTCCCGGCGTCTTTCGGCAAAAGCGGCGCTTCGGAGCGCACCGCTGCCGCTCCAGTCATCTGGGCGCGAAGTAGCCGCTTCTTGGCCTCCGGCAGCCGGAGATCGCGGTAGCTTGCATAGGCGAAGAACGAAGCCGCGAAGAAGCCGGCTTGTGTGCGAAGCTCGCAGACAGCTGCAGGACGGTGGCTGCCGCTCTCCAAGCCTGTTGAATTCACTCTTGGCATGCGAGTGGAAGGTGTTCCAGAACATTTTTCCTGGGTTTTGACGTAGTCCTGCTGCATCCCTCCTTGGAAATTCTTGCTGCTCCCCAGAGGCTCCGAGATGCAGAGAACACGGTGGCAGCTGCTGAAAAGAAGGGCAACTGTGAGTTGGTCAAGAAGCAAGAACCTAGGCAGCTGCCTGTGCTTGGCAAGGAGCAGCAGCTGGATTGCTTGCAATTGCCTTCAGTGCGCACAGAAGCCAGCTGCTCTGCTGCTTGGTTTTTCGCCTTCAGTCAATTACACACTGCTGAAGCTGAGGCAGGCTGTTCAGCTTTGCTGCTTTTCAGCATCTCAGCTGCCCTTCTGCTCTGTGACAGCTCTCCAGGTTTCTTGCCTTCGCCAGGCTGCAACGTGCCCGCTAGTACCAAGAACTGGGCAGGAGTGGGCAGAGAGCACGGCCATCTGCCAGCAGGTTGCAGCTTGCCCAGGAAAATGCAGTGTCCTTGGAATGTGCAGCAAATCTCATTTCCTGGCAAGGTCGGGCTAAGTGAGCAGTGCTGGTACACTTTCTCCTTGAGAACTGGAGCGGAAAAGCTTTGCGCTAAGATGTAGGCGACTAGAGAGGCAGAATACGCAGCCCCGGAGCTGGCCGAAAGCAAGTGCCGCTTGCCGGCGTCTTTCGGCAAAAGCGGCGCTTCGGAGCGCACCGCTGCCGCTCCAGTCATCTGTGCGCGAAGTAGCCGCTTCTTGGCCTCCGGCAGCCGGAGATCGCGGTAGCTTGCATAGGCGAAGAACGAAGCCGCGAAGAAGCCGGCTTGTGTGCGAAGCTCGCAGACAGCTGCAGGACGGTGGCTGCCGCTCTCCTGCCTCTTGAATTCACTTCTGGCATGCCAATGGGAGGTGTTCCAGGACAACTTTCCTGAGTTTTTATTTTAGTTTTCATGCATCCCACCTTGGAAATTCTTGTTGCTCCCCTGAGGCTCCGAGATGCAGAGAACACGGTGGCAGCTGCTGAAAAGAAGGGCAACTGTGAGTTGGTCAAGAAGCAAGAACTTAGGCAGCTGCCTGTGCTTGGCAAGGAGCAGCTGCTGGATTCTTGCAATTGCCTTCAGTGCGCACAGAAGCCCGCTGCTCTGCTGCTTCGTGTTTCGCCTTCAGTCAATTGCACATTGCTGAAGCTGAGGCAGGCTGTTCAGCTTTGCTGCTTTTCAGCATCTCAGCTGCTTTCTGCTCTGTGACAGCTCTCGAGGTGAAATAGAGATTTTTAGAGTTGGGTTAACAAAATGAATTAAGCATTTCTAATTTAGCTTGTAGAGTTATGTGTTGAATTTTCAACCTTTTGCTTAAGAAACCTCTGCCTAGTACAAAGGGCATAGGAAAATGCAAATTTCTGAAGCTTCTTGCATAAAGAACAATACCAGAAGAAGGAAAGAACCCTTTCCTTCTGAATTAAAATAAAGAAGCTCCTCTGTCTCCAAGCCTATCAAGACTGACAGACGTACTCAGATAAGCACCAAAGGACCAAAAGCGCACGCGCAGAGAGGAAAAGTTCAAAAGTTCAATCATGAGGAAGACCACAATCTTCAGCCTCAGGACCACCAAGAGACCCCCGTACGACCACCACAGCAAACCACGCATGCCCAGAAGGGCGTGGACTTACTTCGCATGAGAAGCGAGGACAGGCGGGGCCAGGGGTTGAATATGCATGAAAAAGTTGTGCAATGAATTGCATATGGAACGTCTTTAAGAATAAAAGTGTGGGTCAGACTGAGGCTCGGGGCACAAGTTTTGGAGAGCTATCTCACTTGTGCCGGGCGCTGACATACGTACCCACTTCATAACTACCCCAGGTTATGGAGTCTATTGATTTCTTCTGCGTATCGTTTCAGTTGGCGACCACGAAGGGACTGCTCTGCTCACTCGCAGGTCCGGTTGGGAGCAGACACCTCAGGCGCCACGGGGCTTTTCCCCGGAGGGCCTCTGCGCCTCGGCTGTACACTGCGGGGAGCAGACCACGGCCCGTCGACTAGCGGATGAAAGCGGTATGTGTTAATTTATTTTCTTACGGTTGGCACTGATAAGTCGCAAAAAGATGTTTTTGCGCGCAGGTTTGCCTAGGGGCTTGCAAGCAGACCGCCATCGGGGGAGAGGCCGGCGGCGGGAGGACCTCCCCAGCTGATAGCGCGGCTCGGGGAGGACGAAATCGCGATTTCAGTGTGTGGTGTGTGTCCCGATTGCAGTGTAGTGTGTCTGTTACGTCCGGACGTGCGTGCTTGTGCGTGTGTGTGTATGTGTGAGTGGAACGGTGAAGCGCGGTGCGGCCTTGCTAAGATACAGAGAGGCGGCGCGGCGGTGCTAGAGAGCGCATGCGCAGGGCAGCTCTCAGCCCACACTACCTGATCGTGCGGGTAGTGCGCACTCTACCTGATAGAGCGGGTGGTGCGCATGCGTGGCACGGGCTGTCTCTGGCGAGCTGGGGGAGCGCGGCGCGGGGCTTAAGTCGGGGCTTGCAAAGGTGCTTTAGGCGCGGCCCAGCTGATAGCGCAGCGGGCGCGCGGGCACAAGCCGCGGTTTGAGGAGCTGCTTTGAACGCCGCTAGCTGATAGCGCAGCTAGTGGGAGCGTGGTACAAGCTAGGAGTTACAAGCACCGCTTACAAGCATCGCTAGTTGGTAAAAAGCTTGCAAAAGTAGCCAGCGAGCCCGGCTGGGCTAAGAGTTAAGTGTTTGTTATACAATAGCACTGCCCTTCAGTGTTAAAAGCTGTCACTGGTGCAGGGGGAGGGGTTGGGGAAGGCAGTCTAGGGTTGCCATGGGAAACAGCAGTTGTATGAGTTCTCCACCCCCTTTTGGAAGAGAATTGTACCCTCCCCCTGTCCTGTCAGTTGTTGTTCAAGTCTGCCCCTTAGCCTAGAATCTTCTCTGTTCCACGTTTTCCCTTTGGTTCTTCCACCAAGAACACTCCTTTCCCTTTTCCCCACTGGTTAATGTTATATTTCCCCTCCCTTTAGCCTTCTCCCGATTGTACCCTCGAATGCTAAACCCTCCTACCCCTACGCAGTAAAAGAATCCTCAGCCCGCCCTTCGGGGCTCTCGGAATCTGCCTCCCTTCTGCTTCGTTGTCTCCCTGTTTGCCCCTCCTGCGACCCTTCAATCAACGAGCAGGATTTCAGCAGCCCGAGTGTCCCTCCCGTTCTTCTGGTGGACCCTCAGATGTACCAGCTATCCGAGCTTCGTGCCGAGCGGCTAAAAGCCCCCACGGCTCGGCAACTGGGAGATCCTTTGCATTACAGGGCGAATAAAGGGGGGATGAATGTGTGTGAATGCGAGGCTGTAAGAGCCCGTCAGAAGCCCCTCATTTTCCATTCTGCCTTCCGATTGCCACAAGAAAGAATCCCTTCCCCCACTGTAGTTCCGGCTTAGAACAGGACACAGCACAGGTGGAACCACTGAACCGTCATGCTGGCTGTTCCCAACAAGGCCTGGTAAGAACTTGGCAAGGAGTTGGCAAGGACTTGGCAAAGACCTGACATGGAGCCAGCACGGGACAGCCTGATGCGCGGCCTGCTTCTAATCTCCGTTCTTAAGCCCAATGAACTTTTGGGGTGACTCTCGCGGTCCTTCATTGAAGACCCCTCATCTGCCTCGTTACCACTGTGAGAAAGAAAGAATGAGAACCCTCCTCCCAAGGACTGAGACTGAGACCCCTGCTATAGGGAGGAGGGGAAATTGGTGGTCTGACCACTAATGACATGACCTGTTTCCCTTCAGTGATTCAAATGGACTTATTCTTCATTGGATTCGTCTTGCTTTGGTGGTTTCTGTGGACTCACCCGTTCCCTCGGGGCGATTACAATGGACTTTCATTATAACACTTGTTCCCCCCCCTCTCTCCTCTGTGGACTATAATTGGAGCCCCGAGTCGACCAGAACTTCGAAGACTCCCCCGACACGACAGACGGATCCCCATCGTCCGGAGCACTGAGGATCTCGCCTGTGTTGGTAGCTATTCCCATATCCCTGTTCTCTCTCTAACCTTTTATCTCCTTTCAGATCCCCACTATCGCGTTTACTGTTTTGGCCCCTACTAAAGGTGCATTTGTTGTGATTAACTGATAGTCCCTTGTTGTTTGCCTTTGTTGCACTTTTGGGATGGGTGAAAAGAACCATCACGACACCCCGCAAGAAACGGATCGTGACATTAAAATTGGCGTCACGGACAGGATTTCTGTCTAGACAGAAGGGTTGCAGCTGAAAAGGCACCCATACTGTCTTTGGCAATTCATAAAGGATCCCTTAGTGCAAAGGGCGGGACACTGTTGTTTTGTTGTTGTTGTGTGTATGTGGTCTGGGAAGGAAGGGACAACTTGAAGCAACTAAGCAGAGCCTCCCAGGCAGATTATTGTCCTTTCACCCAGCCAGGGAAGCGAAGGGCGACACAGCGAGGGCTGTGTAGTTTTGTGGAACTTAAGTTTGTAGCTCCCTGTCGTGGTTTTGGTCCCTTCCCAAAATGAGTGACAATCTTAGCCTTGAAATTAAAGCTGAATTTTATGCACTACTAGCCAAACACAATGCCAAACCTTCTACAGAAGGAGAAAAATGGGCACAGAGTAATTGGTTGAACTTAGAAAATGTTATTGATAGAGTGTGTTCATTACAACATGAAACAAAATTCAAACTGGGCAAAAATAAAACTATCTTCTGCTCAGTTTTGGGAGCTTGTCTTATGGCAGCTATAGAAAATGGCTTCGAGCGAAGAAGTGAGGAACATGCTATAATAGACTCCCTTCAAAATCTAGTTGAAATTTTGCAAAAACAGTTCGATGAAGCAAAAAATGTGATCTATGCATTGTGAGCTGCCTTAACAGAGGAACATATTAACAAATCACATCATGCTGATTCCTCTACAGAGCTTGAGGAGAAGGAAACTCCTCACATTAAACAAATCTATCCTCATCAAGAACTTGAAGCAGCAAGTAATTGTGGGGAACATTGCTGCCATCACTTGAGACCCTTGATTAAAACAGAGTAGAACTATCTCAGTGATGATGATCTCGAACCTCACATCACAACCAAACACATACCATCACAAGTAAACACTGCCACCGAGCTAGCTAAGCTTAAAAGGGAATATGGACACCCTCCACATGAATCAGAAACAGAATATGTTTTCCGGGTGTCCCTCACTGGTGGTGATCAAATTCAATTCACTGAACAGGAAGCCAGTGGGTATTGGGGACATGGTGTCTTCTTAACAACAGGAGAGAAAGGTGACACATGGTCCCTGACACAGCGTGCAGCTTTTTGGGCCGGGGGAACAAGCCCCTTGGAAAGGGGAGATCCCATAGCTAGAATTAGTACCCCCGACCAGCTCTTGGAAAATGCGCACAAAGCTGCTTGCCTGCAAATGACTCACAAAAAGAAATGAATTCCTGGCTTTGAATCCCTGATGCAATTACCTGTGAAGCCCAAGATAATGACCCCTTGAATTTGTGGGCTTCCAGAATCACTCAAACCTACAGCAATTCTCCTTCCAAAAACGATAGCAGCTGTATCTCCTGTAGAAAGACCAGATAGATTTCCTAGTAACTGGAACGACCCATTTGTTCCCCTTTATGACTTGTTGAGGAAAGGGGTGAAATGGGATTGGAGTCTTTCTCAGGAGTCAGCATTGCAATTGCTGATTTTTGAAGCAACAGCTCATCAAGCACTGGGCCCTATCCATCCTACAGATCCTTTCCAGGTGGAATGGGCATTTGCCTCCTCAGGGCTGTCAGTACACATATGGCAGCGGGGTCCTGAGGCTCCGACAAGACCTGTTGGTTTTGATTGCCGTGGTTCCAAAGATGCTGAGAAAAGATACACTACCTGGGAAAAAGGATTGTTTATGGTTATCTTAGCTTTCCTAGAAGTAGAAGAAATTGCACAAAAACAACCAATTGTATTGAGAGGCCCCTTCAAGGTTATTAAGACAGTCACTAGTGGGAGTCCCCCTCCTGACGGGGTGGCCCAGAGGGCCTCAGTGAGAAAGTGGTATGCTCAGGTTGAACATTACTGTAACTTCTTCTCAATGACAGAAGGAGCTGTAAAAACTTTAGCAATCCAAGAAACTGAGAGCTTGGACAAACCTGCCTCTGTAATCAAAGTAACCCCTCCTTTCTGCCCCGAACAATCAGCAAACTCTTGGTTTACTGATGCTTTTGCTAAAGGGGAAGGAAAAGTATGGAAATCTAGGGCAGAAGCCCTCCACTTTTCCTCTGGTGAGCAAATGATTACAGAGGGAGAAGGTAGTACACACAGTGGGGAGCTGATAGCTGTCTGGAGTATTTTTCAACAAGAAGCACAGAATTCCTCTTTGGTCTGCATCTACACTGACTCCTATGCTCTGTACCAAATGATCCTAATAATCCAGCTCATGACCCTGGCCAACCTGTTCTGGTGGACCTCTCTTACTATAGGACTAGTAGCACTTGTGCTAAAACCCCCTCTGAAGAAATATGCATGGGAATCCCCTGGTGCTCTAGGGAAAGAGCATTGGACAAATACATGCTGGATAATTCCATCATTCTAACTTTTCTGCCTCTCGGCGGCAGAATTCTGTTGTGTTTACTTTTTCAGAAGAACTCCGAGGGACATGAAGACCACCTAATCCATGATCAAACTGGTAATACTTTTCTGCATCCTACCACAACCCCATGGCCAGAAACCAGCTGAGTGACCGTGGTCTGAACTAATTGTGGTAGCATGCAGAAAAAGTGAAAGGATCTCTTGAAGCACAAAAAGATTTGTACGCACCCAAGCATACAGGATTGTTGGCACAATTTCACATGAACACAAACTGTAGAAGTAGTTTGGTTTTGGTCCAAAAATACTGAAGCACTTTTTTTTTTGTTTTGTTTTGTTTTTGTTTTTGTTTTTGTTTTTTAAGTTGAAAGTATTGATTCAAATACTGGAGTAGGACTTGATGTTAATGTTGTGACACCTACCACCCAACCACTGGTTACACTTAGCCCGAAAATTTTTGAAATTGGACCATGTATAATCAGGAAAACTGGCCAACAACAGATATTGTTTAATCTGTTATGGTCTCTTAAACAAGTCAAATTGCTGATGCAAAACAATATCTGAGAAATACAACCAGCTTGTTCACCCTTTTTGCAGACCTCTTTTCAGGCTTGGACAACCTGGCTGCGACAGTGGAAGCCTCCTAAAAACCGCGTGCCAAGAGACATAACTGGTCTTGTGGGAACAGGATTGGGAATCCTAAATAGTATTGATTCAGAAGTATGAATGAATAAATTGGCTTCCACAACTAAAGATTTAACCAAAATACAACAACCACTGCAATCGTCCTTATCAGCCTTGGGAACACATCAGTGGTTGCTATCAAACAGTCTGGCAAATTGGGAAAAGATAAATGTAAATAATAGCAAATTGATCATTGATGCACTTAATGCCACACAAGGCAACGTTTCCTTAGCTCTTAGCTGTATCCAGGCTCAATGATGGATGCAGTCAGTTGCTGCCTCAATTATAAGAGAAGGTGAAGAAGGCACTTTTCCTACTGAAATGAGGAAAATAGTCTGGGACAGAGGCACTGACTTTGAAAGAGATTTCCAATCCTGGTGGAATTTAGTGAATTTTACCTATGACCCTAACACAAACACAGCCACAGCATTTGCGTTGACCATAAGAAATGCCTCGGTGCATTTGATATTCCCTATCATTGTACTAGGATTAAATCATGATGGACCCACTTTCTATCCTTCTGAACATAGAGAATGGGCCCGTCAAATTGATGACAAATGGCAAACTGTCAATTTAGAGTCCTGTACCATCTGAGAACAACTAGGGTTTATCTGTGAAGGTAATGCAATTGTAGCTCAAGATATTTGTCTGGACACAGAACAAAATAGCTGTCATTTTGATATTCATCCTAACGAGACTTCTGAAACAGTCCTTGTATCTACAGACAATGGGTGTGCCTGCTTCAGAACCGCTTGGGATACTGTGTTTATAGAAAGTACAGTAGTAGCTACTAAAAATCATTCACATTTTTGTGCTTGCAACTTTACTAAAATTGCAGGATGTGATTTTTCTTTTGTAGCTCCAGTTACTTCACATGAACTTTTAGAATCCAATCTCACGTTGATTCACAAGCTACTGCCTACTCCCATTGGGATGAACCTTTCTCTGGTAAAGCAATTATTACTTCATCAAGATCTAATAGAGAGCCTAGGAAAAATCAAGGGGAATGGACAGAAAACTCTGGTAACTGTCCATCATCATGTGCAAGAAATACATCGTGTTGTAGAAAGGGTGAAAAGTGATGCCGAGCACAAGTGGTGGGATACCCTTTTCGGGTGGTCACCCACCGCCACCGGTATCCTGAACAAATTGTGTCATCCCATTGTTGTTCTTCTGATTTTAGTTATGATTGGTTTTGTTTTATCAGTAATCTTGCTTATTGTAAATTGGAGAATGATGAAACGATTAACAAAATTAACATCTATAATTAATGCATACCACTTGGCCGACATCCTTTACACTAGAGATGTTCCCAGGACAGTAGACACAAGAAGATGATAAGGTTAGAAGATATGTTTTACATCATTTTCTTTTATGATTTGTTCTAATCGCTGTTTTAATTATTTTTGTTTATTGTTTATAAAATTGTACTGAGTAATATCGATTATACGAGGTTTATTACTTTACTGTTTAATATTGATGATACTGGTTTATTATTTGATCAATTTATTGTTTAATTGATTCATATTGATTATTATTGAAATAACTATTATTGATTTACTAATTGTATTTTGCTTATTGTTTAATTATAATTTGTTGTGATTACTAATATGTTGTGATTTTTTTAGTTTTCCTGTTTTCTCTTTCTTTCCCTTTTCCTCTTCTCTTTTCCCTGGGACGTGCTGCCAACACTTGACGAGACCTGAAGACTCCACGACGACACCATGGAATCCTGCTGATGAAGATCTTTCGAGGGCAATCGTCAGTCACGGGGTGGTGTAAGAGCCCGTCAGAAGCCCCTCATTTTCCATTCTGCCTTCCGATTGCCACAAGAAAGAATCCCTTCCCCCACTGTAGTTCCGGCTTAGAACAGGACACAGCACAGGTGGAACCACTGAACCGTCATGCTGGCTGTTCCCAACAAGGCCTGGTAAGAACTTGGCAAGGAGTTGGCAAGGACTTGGCAAAGACCTGACATGGAGCCAGCACGGGACAGCCTGATGCGCGGCCTGCTTCTAATCTCCGTTCTTAAGCCCAATGAACTTTTGGGGTGACTCTCGCGGTCCTTCATTGAAGACCCCTCATCTGCCTCGTTACCACTGTGACAAAGAAAGAATGAGAACCCTCCTCCCAAGGACTGAGACTGAGACCCCTGCTATAGGGAGGAGGGGAAATTGGTGGTCTGACCACTAATGACATGACCTGTTTCCCTTCAGTGATTCAAATGGACTTATTCTTCATTGGATTCGTCTTGCTTTGGTGGTTTCTGTGGACTCACCCGTTCCCTCGGGGCGATTACAATGGACTTTCATTATTACACTTGTTCCCCCCCCTCTCTCCTCTGTGGACTATAATTGGAGCCCCGAGTCGACCAGAACTTCGAAGACTCCCCCGACACGACAGACGGATCCCCATCGTCCGGAGCACTGAGGATCTCGCCTGTGTTGGTAGCTATTCCCATAGCCCTCTTCTCTCTCTAACCTTTTATCTCCTTTCAGATCCCCACTATCGCGTTTACTGTTTTGGCCCCTAATAAAGGTGCATTTGTTGTGATTAACTGATAGTCCCTTGTTGTTTGCCTTTGTTGCACTTTTGGGATCGGTGAAAAGAACCATCACGACACCCCGCAAGAAGCGGATCGTGACAGAGGCGGGCTGGTTACCCCAGACCTGCTAAGCGAGAGCGGCAGTCTCCCATGCTGCGTTTCCATCTTTTTCGCGAGAAAAGCAGCCAGTAAAGAGACCAAGCGAGTAATAAAAAGAGTGAGAGAACCCCCCCAGGGACTGGGTCTCAGAGAAAGAGTGGGACCCCTTAGTGGGGGGGGGAGTAAAATGTAATTAATTAGAAAAAAAATGAATTAAAAGGTAAAAAGAGGGTTTTCTTGGCATAATCTATTGGGGAAAAATAAAAGGTAAAATGTGTAGGAGGGGCCCCTAAAAATTCTGCTGGATTGAGGGATAAGAATGCCCAAGAACATCCAAGATCAAACCTGCTGGATTGAGGGATTAATATTCCAAGAGCATCCAGGGTTGATTCAAACCTGCTGGATTGAGGGATTAATGTTCCAAGAGCATCCAGGGTTGATTCAAACCTGCTGGATTGAGGGATTAATGTTCCAAGAGCATCCAGGGTTGATTCAAACCTGCTGGATTGAGGGATTAATGTTCCAAGAGCATCCAGGGTTAAGTCAAACCTGCTGGGTTGAGGAATTAACATTCCAAGAGCACCCAGAATTAAGTTGGCTGGGTTGTTGAGAGCACCCAAGATTGAGTAAAAATTTTGCCAGTTTGAAGAGAAGTCTGACAGGATCTAGAGTTGGGAACCACACAGCTAGATTGAGGGGTATCCAAGAACACTGGGACTAGCCAGGGACACCTAAAAGTGTAATAGGTGTGTTGAAAAAGAAAAGGTACCTTGTTGTTGTGGTTGTTTTGTTATGTGTAAGAGTAAGTAAAATAAAGTTAAGTGAATGTAGACGAAGGAAAGTATATGTATGCATCCTGCCCTGTTAAGCAGCCTCACTGTGCTTCCCTGCTGTCACCGACAAACACAAGTTACGAACCCTCAGAACTGAAAAAGTTCCATCAAATATTGCTTCCATTGATGACCATGATATTGTCTATAATACCTCGTTCCAACTTATGTTATGTAAGTGTTAATACCCCTATCCTACCAGTTGGTAAACCTGATGGGTCATACCGGTTAGTACAGGATCTGCGGGCCATAAACAAGGTCACTGAGGATCTGTATCCTGTGGTGGCCAATCCCTACACGTTATTAACTTGCTTAACCCCCGAGCTAACTTGGTTTACCGTTTTAGATTTAAAAGATGCCTTCTTTTGCCTTCCTATCCACGAAGCCAGAAAATTTTTGCATTTGAATGGGAAAATCCTAAGAGCGGGCCAAGAACTCAACTGACATGGACCAGACTCCCACAAGGATTCAAAAACTCACCCACTTTGTTTGGAGAACAACTTGCAAAAGAATTAGAGACCTGAGAAGCCCCTCCAGAGGAAGGGAAGTTGCTAGAGTACGTAGATGACATCCTGATAGCCACACGGACAAGGGAAGCATGCACGGCCTGGACGATAAGCCTCTTGAACTTTTTGGGGCTCCAAGGGTACCGAGTATCAAAGAAAAAAGCCCAAGTAGTAAACCAGAAAGTAACTTATCTGGGTTACGAAGTCAGTGCTAGACAACGTACCTTGGGCCAAAGCCGGAAGGAGGCAATATGCCAGAGCCCAAAACCTCAGACGGTAAAGGAACTACGAACTTTCCTGAGGATGACAGGGTGGTGCAGGTTATGGATCTATAACTATGGACTGTTTGTTAAGCCCTTCTATGAACTGATTGCAACTGAAAGCAGGAACATCCAAGAGACAAAGGAAGCTACGCAAGCTTTCAACCAGCTGAAAAAAGCCCTCATGTCAGCTCCAGCCCTGAGATTGCCGGACGTGAGTAAGCCTTTCCTTTTATTCTCCCATGAGAAGCAAGGAATCGCCTTAGGAATACTAGCACAGGACCTCGGCCCATATCGGAGAGCAGTGGCTTACTTCTCTAAGCAATTGGATACAGCAGCTAAAGGGTGGCCTGGGTGCCTCAGAGCTGTTGCAACAGTCGTCCTGAACATCCAAGAGGCACACAAATTCACCCTAGGCCAGAAAAGAACTGTGCTAGTGTCTCACACAGTGTCTGCAGTGCTAGAGGTAAAAGGTGGGCATTGGCTTTCCCCACAACGGCTCCTGAGATACCAAGCTATCATAGCGGAGCAAGATGATGTAGAGATAGTAGTGGCTAACATTGTCAATCCAGCCTCCTTCCTCAGTAGAAACCAAGGGGAACCAGTGGAACATGACTGCCTGGAGACCATTGAAGCCACCTACTCCAGCTGCCCTGACTCGAAGGACACCCCTCTCGAGAATGCAGAAGTCTCGTTTACTGATGGAAGCAGTTATATCATCAGTGGAAAACGGCACGCCGGCTAGGCAGTTCCAACGTGCAAGGAAGTAATATCATCTGGGCCCCTGCCAACAAATACCTCGGCACAGAAGGCCGAGATAATTGCTCTAACTCGGGCCCTAGAATTGGCAAGAGGGAAAGAAATAAACATATACACGGACTCGAAGTATGCATTTGGAGTAGTGCATGCTCACAGAGCCATTTAGAAAGAGAGAGGACTGCTGAACTCTCAAGGGAAAAATATTAAAGATGCATCAGAAGTACTGCGACTTCTAGAAGCAGTCCAGTTGCCAGAGAAAGTAGCGATCATGCACATTAAGGCACATCAGAAGATCAACTCAGAATTGGAAGAAGGAAACGAGCTGGCAGATAGGGAAGCAAAAGAAGCAGCAAGACGGGCAAATTTCCCCTAAAGGTAAGCCAAGATACAACAAACTAGAAAAAAAATTAATCTATGAGCAAAAAGGAGACTATAACCAAGAGGGATGGGCCACCATAGAAGGAAAATTAGTTCTACCCTCCTATTTATGATGGTCCCTAATAAAGGAAGAACACCAGAAAACCATTGGGGTATTGATGCTCTAGCATAACTAGACATTTACAACTCGACAATGTGACCTTTGCCTCCAGACCAAGCCCAAAAATACTCCCAAACCAAAGCTTAGCCAGATTAGGAAGGGTCATGGGCCGGGGCAGCAATGGCAGATTAATTTCACAGAATTGCCAAGAAAAGGGGGGTATAAGTTTTTCCTGGTGCTAACACATACCTTTTCAGGATGGCCAGAAGCATTCCCCACCAGGACTTCTAAAGCTCAAGAAGTAACTAAGGTATTGGTACAAGAAAACATACCACGCTTTAGAGTCCTGGCCACAATCTCCTCAAATAGAGGACCACATTTTATTGTAAAATTCGTGCAACAAGTTAACCAATACTTGAACATAGACTGAGAACTTCACACCCCATATAACCCACAATCAAGTGGTCAGGTAAAAAAAATGAATCATTTGATCAAACAACAAATTGTACAATTGGGACAAGAAGCTAATTTGTCATGGACTCAATCCCTCCCATTAGCACTACTGCAGATCCGAACCAAACCCAAGACTAAAGAAAAGCTAAACCACTTTGAATTGCTTTATGAAAAACCATATGGGGTGCGAAAGAGAATGTCTACCCAAGACATGCCACTAACCTCCTGTATGTTAAGTCTCTTAACTTGGTGTATCCAGCACCAATCACTAGCTAATAAACACAAGTCATAACTAGTGAAATACACTGTTTAAAACACTTTATGTCACCCAATTATAATTCTATTAATTTTAGTTACTGTAAGTTTAAGGATGTCTACTTTAACACTCATGTAGAATTCGAGGATGTTAAAACACATGGCCAGTCTGACATCACTCTCTAGAACTCATAGAATCTTACTGAAAGAGGACGGTCATGATAGTAGATCAGAATTTAAATCAAGACCCCTGTAGTAAAAGAATTTACTCTATTTTAAGAAAAGGGGGGACTGAAGCAGGGATTTTTAGAGTTAGGTTAACAAAATGAATTAAGCATTTCTAATTTAGCTTGTAGAGTTATCTGTTGAATTTTCAACCTTTTACTTAAGAAACCTCTGCCTAGTAAAAAGGGCATAGGAAAATGCAAATTTCTGAAGCTTCTTGCATAAAGAACAATACCAGAAGAAGCAAAGAACCCAGATAAAGAAGCTCCTCTGTCTCCAAGCCTATCAAGACTGACAGACGTACTCAGATAAGCACCAAAGGACCAAAAGCGCACGCGCAGAGAGGAAAAGTTCAAAAGTTCAATCATGAGGAAGACCACAATCTTCAGCCTCAGGACAACCAAGAGACCCCCGTACGACCACCACAGCAAACCACGCATGCCCAGAAGGGCGTGGACTTACTTCGCATGAGAAGCGAGGACAGGCGGGGCCAGGGGTTGAATATGCATGAAAAAGTTGTGCAATCTATTGCATATGGAACGTCTTTAAGAATAAAAGTGTGGGTCAGACTGAGGCTCGGGGCACAAGTATCGGAGAGCTATCTCACTTGTGCCGGGCGCTGACATACATACCCACTTCATAACTACCCCAGGTTATGGAGTCTATTGATTTCTTCCGCGTATCGTTTCAGAGGTTTCTTGACTTCGCCAGGCTGCAACGTGCCCGCTAGTACCAAGAACTGGGCAGGAGCGGGCAGAGAGCACGGCCATCTGCCAGCAGGTTGCAGCTTGCCCAGGAAAATGCAGTGTCCTTAGAATGTGCAGCAAATCTCATTTCCTGGCAAGGTCGGGCTAAGTGAGCAGTGCTGGTACACTTTCTCCTTGAGAACTGGAGCGGAAAAGCTTTTCGCTAAGATGTAGGCGACTAGAGAGGCAGAATACGCAGCCCCGGAGCTGGCCGAAAGCAAGTGCCGCTTCCCGGCGTCTTTCAGCAAAAGCGGCGCTTCGGAGCGCACCGCTGCCGCTCCAGTCATCTGGGCGCGAAGTAGCCGCTTCTTGGCCTCCGGCAGCCGGAGATCGCGGTAGCTTGCAGAGGCGAAGAACGAAGCCGCGAAGAAGCCGGCTTGTGTGCGAAGCTCGCAGACAGCTGCAGGACGGTGGCTGCCGCTCTCCAAGCCTGTTGAATTCACTCTTGGCATGCGAGTGGAAGGTGTTCCAGAACATTTTTCCTGGGTTTTGACGTAGTCCTGCTGCATCCCTCCTTGGAAATTCTTGCTGCTCCCCAGAGGCTCCGAGATGCAGAGAACACGGTGGCAGCTGCTGAAAAGAAGGGCAACTGTGAGTTGGTCAAGAAGCAAGAACCTAGGCAGCTGCCTGTGCTTGGCAAGGAGCAGCAGCTGGATTGCTTGCAATTGCCTTCAGTGCGCACAGAAGCCAGCTGCTCTGCTGCTTGGTTTTTCGCCTTCAGTCAATTACACACTGCTGAAGCTGAGGCAGGCTGTTCAGCTTTGCTGCTTTTCAGCATCTCAGCTGCCCTTCTGCTCTGTGACAGCTCTCCAGGTTTCTTGCCTTCGCCAGGCTGCAACGTGCCCGCTAGTACCAAGAACTGGGCAGGAGTGGGCAGAGAGCACGGCCATCTGCCAGCAGGTTGCAGCTTGCCCAGGAAAATGCAGTGTCCTTGGAATGTGCAGCAAATCTCATTTCCTGGCAAGGTCGGGCTAAGTGAGCAGTGCTGGTACACTTTCTCCTTGAGAACTGGAGCGGAAAAGCTTTGCGCTAAGATGTAGGCGACTAGAGAGGCAGAATACGCAGCCCCGGAGCTGGCCGAAAGCAAGTGCCGCTTGCCGGCGTCTTTCGGCAAAAGCGGCGCTTCGGAGCGCACCGCTGCCGCTCCAGTCATCTGTGCGCGAAGTAGCCGCTTCTTGGCCTCCGGCAGCCGGAGATCGCGGTAGCTTGCATAGGCGAAGAACGAAGCCGCGAAGAAGCCGGCTTGTGTGCGAAGCTCGCAGACAGCTGCAGGACGGTGGCTGCCGCTCTCCTGCCTCTTGAATTCACTTCTGGCATGCCAATGGGAGGTGTTCCAGGACAACTTTCCTGAGTTTTTATTTTAGTTTTCATGCATCCCACCTTGGAAATTCTTGTTGCTCCCCAGAGGCTCCGAGATGCAGAGAACACGGTGGCAGCTGCTGAAAAGAAGGGCAACTGTGAGTTGGTCAAGAAGCAAGAACTTAGGCAGCTGCCTGTGCTTGGCAAGGAGCAGCTGCTGGATTCTTGCAATTGCCTTCAGTGCGCACAGAAGCCCGCTGCTCTGCTGCTTCGTGTTTCGCCTTCAGTCAATTGCACATTGCTGAAGCTGAGGCAGGCTGTTCAGCTTTGCTGCTTTTCAGCATCTCAGCTGCTTTCTGCTCTGTGACAGCTCTCGAGGTGAAATAGAGATTTTTAGAGTTGGGTTAACAAAATGAATTAAGCATTTCTAATTTAGCTTGTAGAGTTATGTGTTGAATTTTCAACCTTTTGCTTAAGAAACCTCTGCCTAGTACAAAGGGCATAGGAAAATGCAAATTTCTGAAGCTTCTTGCATAAAGAACAATACCAGAAGAAGGAAAGAACCCTTTCCTTCTGAATTAAAATAAAGAAGCTCCTCTGTCTCCAAGCCTATCAAGACTGACAGACGTACTCAGATAAGCACCAAAGGACCAAAAGCGCACGCGCAGAGAGGAAAAGTTCAAAAGTTCAATCATGAGGAAGACCACAATCTTCAGCCTCAGGACCACCAAGAGACCCCCGTACGACCACCACAGCAAACCACGCATGCCCAGAAGGGCGTGGACTTACTTCGCATGAGAAGCGAGGACAGGCGGGGCCAGGGGTTGAATATGCATGAAAAAGTTGTGCAATGAATTGCATATGGAACGTCTTTAAGAATAAAAGTGTGGGTCAGACTGAGGCTCGGGGCACAAGTTTTGGAGAGCTATCTCACTTGTGCCGGGCGCTGACATACGTACCCACTTCATAACTACCCCAGGTTATGGAGTCTATTGATTTCTTCTGCGTATCGTTTCAGTTGGCGACCACGAAGGGACTGCTCTGCTCACTCGCAGGTCCGGTTGGGAGCAGACACCTCAGGCGCCACGGGGCTTTTCCCCGGAGGGCCTCTGCGCCTCGGCTGTACACTGCGGGGAGCAGACCACGGCCCGTCGACTAGCGGATGAAAGCGGTATGTGTTAATTTATTTTCTTACGGTTGGCACTGATAAGTCGCAAAAAGATGTTTTTGCGCGCAGGTTTGCCTAGGGGCTTGCAAGCAGACCGCCATCGGGGGAGAGGCCGGCGGCGGGAGGACCTCCCCAGCTGATAGCGCGGCTCGGGGAGGACGAAATCGCGATTTCAGTGTGTGGTGTGTGTCCCGATTGCAGTGTAGTGTGTCTGTTACGTCCGGACGTGCGTGCTTGTGCGTGTGTGTGTATGTGTGAGTGGAACGGTGAAGCGCGGTGCGGCCTTGCTAAGATACAGAGAGGCGGCGCGGCGGTGCTAGAGAGCGCATGCGCAGGGCAGCTCTCAGCCCACACTACCTGATCGTGCGGGTAGTGCGCACTCTACCTGATAGAGCGGGTGGTGCGCATGCGTGGCACGGGCTGTCTCTGGCGAGCTGGGGGAGCGCGGCGCGGGGCTTAAGTCGGGGCTTGCAAAGGTGCTTTAGGCGCGGCCCAGCTGATAGCGCAGCGGGCGCGCGGGCACAAGCCGCGGTTTGAGGAGCTGCTTTGAACGCCGCTAGCTGATAGCGCAGCTAGTGGGAGCGTGGTACAAGCTAGGAGTTACAAGCACCGCTTACAAGCATCGCTAGTTGGTAAAAAGCTTGCAAAAGTAGCCAGCGAGCCCGGCTGGGCTAAGAGTTAAGTGTTTGTTATACAATAGCACTGCCCTTCAGTGTTAAAAGCTGTCACTGGTGCAGGGGGAGGGGTTGGGGAAGGCAGTCTAGGGTTGCCATGGGAAACAGCAGTTGTATGAGTTCTCCACCCCCTTTTGGAAGAGAATTGTACCCTCCCCCTGTCCTGTCAGTTGTTGTTCAAGTCTGCCCCTTAGCCTAGAATCTTCTCTGTTCCACGTTTTCCCTTTGGTTCTTCCACCAAGAACACTCCTTTCCCTTTTCCCCACTGGTTAATGTTATATTTCCCCTCCCTTTAGCCTTCTCCCGATTGTACCCTCGAATGCTAAACCCTCCTACCCCTACGCAGTAAAAGAATCCTCAGCCCGCCCTTCGGGGCTCTCGGAATCTGCCTCCCTTCTGCTTCGTTGTCTCCCTGTTTGCCCCTCCTGCGACCCTTCAATCAACGAGCAGGATTCAGCAGCCCGAGTGTCCCTCCCGTTCTTCTGGTGGACCCTCAGATGTACCAGCTATCCGAGCTTCGTGCCGAGCGGCTAAAAGCCCCCACGGCTCGGCAACTGGGAGATCCTTTGCATTACAGGGCGAATAAAGGGGGGATGAATGTGTGTGAATGCGAGGCTGTAAGAGCCCGTCAGAAGCCCCTCATTTTCCATTCTGCCTTCCGATTGCCACAAGAAAGAATCCCTTCCCCCACTGTAGTTCCGGCTTAGAACAGGACACAGCACAGGTGGAACCACTGAACCGTCATGCTGGCTGTTCCCAACAAGGCCTGGTAAGAACTTGGCAAGGAGTTGGCAAGGACTTGGCAAAGACCTGACATGGAGCCAGCACGGGACAGCCTGATGCGCGGCCTGCTTCTAATCTCCGTTCTTAAGCCCAATGAACTTTTGGGGTGACTCTCGCGGTCCTTCATTGAAGACCCCTCATCTGCCTCGTTACCACTGTGACAAAGAAAGAATGAGAACCCTCCTCCCAAGGACTGAGACTGAGACCCCTGCTATAGGGAGGAGGGGAAATTGGTGGTCTGACCACTAATGACATGACCTGTTTCCCTTCAGTGATTCAAATGGACTTATTCTTCATTGGATTCGTCTTGCTTTGGTGGTTTCTGTGGACTCACCCGTTCCCTCGGGGCGATTACAATGGACTTTCATTATAACACTTGTTCCCCCCCCTCTCTCCTCTGTGGACTATAATTGGAGCCCCGAGTCGACCAGAACTTCGAAGACTCCCCCGACACGACAGACGGATCCCCATCGTCCGGAGCACTGAGGATCTCGCCTGTGTTGGTAGCTATTCCCATAGCCCTCTTCTCTCTCTAACCTTTTATCTCCTTTCAGATCCCCACTATCGCGTTTACTGTTTTGGCCCCTAATAAAGGTGCATTTGTTGTGATTAACTGATAGTCCCTTGTTGTTTGCCTTTGTTGCACTTTTGGGATCGGTGAAAAGAACCATCACGACACCCCGCAAGAAGCGGATCGTGACAGAGGCGGGCTGGTTACCCCAGACCTGCTAAGCGAGAGCGGCAGTCTCCCATGCTGCGTTTCCATCTTTTTCGCGAGAAAAGCAGCCAGTAAAGAGACCAAGCGAGTAATAAAAAGAGTGAGAGAACCCCCCCAGGGACTGGGTCTCAGAGAAAGAGTGGGACCCCTTAGTGGGGGGGGGGAGTAAAATGTAATTAATTAGAAAAAAAAATGAATTAAAAGGTAAAAAGAGGGTTTTCTTGGCATAATCTATTGGGGAAAAATAAAAGGTAAAATGTGTAGGAGGGGCCCCTAAAAATTCTGCTGGATTGAGGGATAAGAATGCCCAAGAACATCCAAGATCAAACCTGCTGGATTGAGGGATTAATGTTCCAAGAGCATCCAGGGTTGATTCAAACCTGCTGGATTGAGGGATTAATGTTCCAAGAGCATCCAGGGTTGATTCAAACCTGCTGGATTGAGGGATTAATGTTCCAAGAGCATCCAGGGTTGATTCAAACCTGCTGGATTGAGGGATTAATGTTCCAAGAGCATCCAGGGTTAAGTCAAACCTGCTGGGTTGAGGAATTAACATTCCAAGAGCACCCAGAATTAAGTTGGCTGGGTTGTTGAGAGCACCCAAGATTAAGTAAAAATTTTGCCAGTTTGAAGAGAAGTCTGACAGGATCTAGAGTTGGGAACCACACAGCTAGATTGAGGGGTATCCAAGAACACTGGGACTAGCCAGGGACACCTAAAAGTGTAATAGGTGTGTTGAAAAAGAAAAGGTACCTTGTTGTTGTGGTTGTTTTGTTATGTGTAAGAGTAAGTAAAATAAAGTTAAGTGAATGTAGACGAAGGAAAGTATATGTATGCATCCTGCCCTGTTAAGCAGCCTCACTGTGCTTCCCTGCTGTCACCGACAAACACAAGTTACGAACCCTCAGAACTGAAAAAGTTCAATCAAATATTGCTTCCATTGATGACCATGATATTGTCTATAATACCTCGTTACAACTTATGTTATGTAAGTGTTAATACCCCTATCCTACCAGTTGGTAAACCTGATGGGTCATACCGGTTAGTACAGGATCTGCGGGCCATAAACAAGGTCACTGAGGATCTGTATCCTGTGGTGGCCAATCCCTACACGTTATTAACTTGCTTAACAGCCGAGCTAACTTGGTTTACCGTTTTAGATTTAAAAGATGCCTTCTTTTGCCTTCCTATCCACGAAGCCAGAAAATTTTTGCATTTGAATGGGAAAATCCTAAGAGCGGGCCAAGAACTCAACTGACATGGACCAGACTCCCACAAGGATTCAAAAACTCACCCACTTTGTTTGGAGAACAACTTGCAAAAGAATTAGAGACCTGAGAAGCCCCTCCAGAGGAAGGGAAGTTGCTAGAGTACGTAGATGACATCCTGATAGCCACACGGACAAGGGAAGCATGCACGGCCTGGACGATAAGCCTCTTGAACTTTTTGGGGCTCCAAGGGTACCGAGTATCAAAGAAAAAAGCCCAAGTAGTAAACCAGAAAGTAACTTATCTGGGTTACGAAGTCAGTGCTAGACAACGTACCTTGGGCCAAAGCCGGAAGGAGGCAATATGCCAGAGCCCAAAACCTCAGACGGTAAAGGAACTACGAACTTTCCTGAGGATGACAGGGTGGTGCAGGTTATGGATCTATAACTATGGACTGTTTGTTAAGCCCTTCTATGAACTGATTGCAACTGAAAGCAGGAACATCCAAGAGACAAAGGAAGCTACGCAAGCTTTCAACCAGCTGAAAAAAGCCCTCATGTCAGCTCCAGCCCTGAGATTGCCGGACGTGAGTAAGCCTTTCCTTTTATTCTCCCATGAGAAGCAAGGAATCGCCTTAGGAATACTAGCACAGGACCTGGGCCCATATCGGAGAGCAGTGGCTTACTTCTCTAAGCAATTGGATACAGCAGCTAAAGGGTGGCCTGGGTGCCTCAGAGCTGTTGCAACAGTCGTCCTGAACATCCAAGAGGCACACAAATTCACCCTAGGCCAGAAAAGAACTGTGCTAGTGTCTCACACAGTGTCTGCAGTGCTAGAGGTAAAAGGTGGGCATTGGCTTTCCCCACAACGGCTCCTGAGATACCAAGCTATCATAGCGGAGCAAGATGATGTAGAGATAGTAGTGGCTAACATTGTCAATCCAGCCTCCTTCCTCAGTAGAAACCAAGGGGAACCAGTGGAACATGACTGCCTGGAGACCATTGAAGCCACCTACTCCAGCTGCCCTGACTCGAAGGACACCCCTCTCGAGAATGCAGAAGTCTCGTTTACTGATGGAAGCAGTTATATCATCAGTGGAAAACGGCACGCCGGCTAGGCAGTTCCAACGTGCAAGGAAGTAATATCATCTGGGCCCCTGCCAACAAATACCTCGGCACAGAAGGCCGAGATAATTGCTCTAACTCAGGCCCTAGAATTGGCAAGAGGGAAAGAAATAAACATATACACGGACTCGAAGTATGCATTTGGAGTAGTGCATGCTCACAGAGCCATTTAGAAAGAGAGAGGACTGCTGAACTCTCAAGGGAAAAATATTAAAGATGCATCAGAAGTACTGCGACTTCTAGAAGCAGTCCAGTTGCCAGAGAAAGTAGCGATCATGCACATTAAGGCACATCAGAAGATCAACTCAGAATTGGAAGAAGGAAACGAGCTGGCAGATAGGGAAGCAAAAGAAGCAGCAAGACGGGCAAATTTCCCCTAAAGGTAAGCCAAGATACAACAAACTAGAAAAAAAATTAATCTATGAGCAAAAAGGAGACTATAACCAAGAGGGATGGGCCACCATAGAAGGAAAATTAGTTCTACCCTCCTATTTATGATGGTCCCTAATAAAGGAAGAACACCAGAAAACCATTGGGGTATTGATGCTCTAGCATAACTAGACATTTACAACTCGACAATGTGACCTTTGCCTCCAGACCAAGCCCAAAAATACTCCCAAACCAAAGCTTAGCCAGATTAGGAAGGGTCATGGGCCGGGGCAGCAATGGCAGATTAATTTCACAGAATTGCCAAGAAAAGGGGGGTATAAGTTTTTCCTGGTGCTAACACATACCTTTTCAGGATGGCCAGAAGCATTCCCCACCAGGACTTCTAAAGCTCAAGAAGTAACTAAGGTATTGGTACAAGAAAACATACCACGCTTTAGAGTCCTGGCCACAATCTCCTCAAATAGAGGACCACATTTTATTGTAAAATTCGTGCAACAAGTTAACCAATACTTGAACATAGACTGAGAACTTCACACCCCATATAACCCACAATCAAGTGGTCAGGTAAAAAAAATGAATCATTTGATCAAACAACAAATTGTACAATTGGGACAAGAAGCTAATTTGTCATGGACTCAATCCCTCCCATTAGCACTACTGCAGATCCGAACCAAACCCAAGACTAAAGAAAAGCTAAACCACTTTGAATTGCTTTATGAAAAACCATATGGGGTGCGAAAGAGAATGTCTACCCAAGACATGCCACTAACCTCCTGTATGTTAAGTCTCTTAACTTGGTGTATCCAGCACCAATCACTAGCTAATAAACACAAGTCATAACTAGTGAAATACACTGTTTAAAACACTTTATGTCACCCAATTATAATTCTATTAATTTTAGTTACTGTAAGTTTAAGGATGTCTACTTTAACACTCATGTAGAATTCGAGGATGTTAAAACACATGGCCAGTCTGACATCACTCTCTAGAACTCATAGAATCTTACTGAAAGAGGACGGTCATGATAGTAGATCAGAATTTAAATCAAGACCCCTGTAGTAAAAGAATTTACTCTATTTTAAGAAAAGGGGGGACTGAAGCAGGGATTTTTAGAGTTAGGTTAACAAAATGAATTAAGCATTTCTAATTTAGCTTGTAGAGTTATCTGTTGAATTTTCAACCTTTTACTTAAGAAACCTCTGCCTAGTAAAAAGGGCATAGGAAAATGCAAATTTCTGAAGCTTCTTGCATAAAGAACAATACCAGAAGAAGCAAAGAACCCAGATAAAGAAGCTCCTCTGTCTCCAAGCCTATCAAGACTGACAGACGTACTCAGATAAGCACCAAAGGACCAAAAGCACACGCGCAGAGAGGAAAAGTTCAAAA
This sequence comes from Vidua macroura, assembly GCF_024509145.1. NCBI lineage: Eukaryota > Metazoa > Chordata > Aves > Passeriformes > Viduidae > Vidua > Vidua macroura. The sequence continues at coordinate 809,445 of NC_071594.1, forward strand.
GTTCAATCATGAGGAAGACCACAATCTTCAGCCTCAGGACAACCAAGAGACCCCCGTACGACCACCACAGCAAACCACGCATGCCCAGAAGGGCGTGGACTTACTTCGCATGAGAAGCGAGGACAGGCGGGGCCAGGGGTTGAATATGCATGAAAAAGTTGTGCAATCTATTGCATATGGAACGTCTTTAAGAATAAAAGTGTGGGTCAGACTGAGGCTCGGGGCACAAGTATCGGAGAGCTATCTCACTTGTGCCGGGCGCTGACATACATACCCACTTCATAACTACCCCAGGTTATGGAGTCTATTGATTTCTTCCGCGTATCGTTTCAGAGGTTTCTTGACTTCGCCAGGCTGCAACGTGCCCGCTAGTACCAAGAACTGGGCAGGAGCGGGCAGAGAGCACGGCCATCTGCCAGCAGGTTGCAGCTTGCCCAGGAAAATGCAGTGTCCTTAGAATGTGCAGCAAATCTCATTTCCTGGCAAGGTCGGGCTAAGTGAGCAGTGCTGGTACACTTTCTCCTTGAGAACTGGAGCGGAAAAGCTTTTCGCTAAGATGTAGGCGACTAGAGAGGCAGAATACGCAGCCCCGGAGCTGGCCGAAAGCAAGTGCCGCTTCCCGGCGTCTTTCGGCAAAAGCGGCGCTTCGGAGCGCACCGCTGCCGCTCCAGTCATCTGGGCGCGAAGTAGCCGCTTCTTGGCCTCCGGCAGCCGGAGATCGCGGTAGCTTGCAGAGGCGAAGAACGAAGCCGCGAAGAAGCCGGCTTGTGTGCGAAGCTCGCAGACAGCTGCCGGACGGTGGCTGCCGCTCTCCTGCCTGTTGAATTCACTCTTGGCATGCGAGTGGAAGGTGTTCCAGGACAATTTTCCTGGGTTTTGACGTAGTCCTGCTGCATCCCTCCTTGGAAATTCTTGCTGCTCCCCAGAGGCTCCGAGATGCAGAGAACACGGTGGCAGCTGCTGAAAAGAAGGGCAACTGTGAGTTGGTCAAGAAGCAAGAACCTAGGCAGCTGCCTGTGCTTGGCAAGGAGCAGCTGCTGGATTGCTTGCAATTGCCTTCAGTGCGCACAGAAGCCAGCTGCTCTGCTGCTTGGTTTTTCGCTTTCAGTCAATTACACACTGCTGAAGTTGAGGCAGGCTGTTCAGCTTTGCTGCTTTTCAGCATCTCAGCTGCCCTTCTGCTCTGTGACAGCTCTCCAGGTTTCTTGCCTTCGCCAGGCTGCATCGTGCCCGCTACTACACAGAGCTGGGCAGGAGCGGGCAGAGAGCATGGCCATCTGCCAGCAGGTTGCAGCTTGCCCAGGAAAATGCAGTGTCCTTGGAATGTGCAGCAAATCTCATTTCCTGGCAAGGTCGGGCTAAGTGAGCAGTGCTGGTACACTTTCTCCTTGAGAACTGGAGCGGAAAAGCTTTTCGCTAAGATGTAGGCGACTAGAGAGGCAGAATACGCAGCTCCGCAGCTGGCCGAAAGCAAGTGCCGCTTGCCGGCGTCTTTCGGCAAAAGCGGCGCTTCGGAGCGCACCGCTGCCGCTCCAGTCATCTGTGCGCGAAGTAGCCGCTTCTTGGCCTCCGGCAGCCGGAGATCGCGGTAGCTTGCATAGGCGATGAACGAAGCCGCGAAGAAGCCGGCTTGTGTGCGAAGCTCGCAGACAGCTGCAGGACGGTGGCTGCCGCTCTCCAAGCCTGTTGAATTCACTCTTGGCATGCGAGTGGAAGGTGTTCCAGGACAATTTTCCTGGGTTTTGACGTAGTCCTGCTGCATCCCTCCTTGGAAATTCTTGCTGCTCCCCAGAGGCTCCGAGATGCAGAGAACACGGTGGCAGCTGCTGAAAAGAAGGGCAACTGTGAGTTGGTCAAGAAGCAAGAACCTAGGCAGCTGCCTGTGCTTGGCAAGGAGCAGCAGCTGGATTGCTTGCAATTGCCTTCAGTGCGCACAGAAGCCAGCTGCTCTGCTGCTTGGTTTTTCGCCTTCAGTCAATTACACACTGCTGAAGCTGAGGCAGGCTGTTCAGCTTTGCTGCTTTTCAGCATCTCAGCTGCCCTTCTGCTCTGTGACAGCTCTCCAGGTTTCTTGCCTTCGCCAGGCTGCAACGTGCCCGCTAGTACCAAGAACTGGGCAGGAGTGGGCAGAGAGCACGGCCATCTGCCAGCAGGTTGCAGCTTGCCCAGGAAAATGCAGTGTCCTTGGAATGTGCAGCAAATCTCATTTCCTGGGAAGGTCGGGCTAAGTGAGCAGTGCTGGTACACTTTCTCCTTGAGAACTGGAGCGGAAAAGCTTTTCGCTAAGATGTAGGCGACTAGAGAGGCAGAATACGCAGCTCCGCAGCTGGCCGAAAGCAAGTGCCGCTTGCCGGCGTCTTTCGGCAAAAGCGGCGCTTCGGAGCGCACCGCTGCCGCTCCAGTCATCTGGGCGCGAAGTAGCCGCTTCTTGGCCTCCGGCAGCCGGAGATCGCGGTAGCTTGCATAGGCGAAGAACGAAGCCGCGAAGAAGCCGGCTTGTGTGCGAAGCTCGCAGACAGCTGCAGGACGGTGGCTGCCGCTCTCCAAGCCTGTTGAATTCACTCTTGGCATGCGAGTGGAAGGTGTTCCAGAACATTTTTCCTGGGTTTTGACGTAGTCCTGCTGCATCCCTCCTTGGAAATTCTTGCTGCTCCCCAGAGGCTCCGAGATGCAGAGAACACGGTGGCAGCTGCTGAAAAGAAGGGCAACTGTGAGTTGGTCAAGAAGCAAGAACCTAGGCAGCTGCCTGTGCTTGGCAAGGAGCAGCAGCTGGATTGCTTGCAATTGCCTTCAGTGCGCACAGAAGCCAGCTGCTCTGCTGCTTGGTTTTTCGCCTTCAGTCAATTACACACTGCTGAAGCTGAGGCAGGCTGTTCAGCTTTGCTGCTTTTCAGCATCTCAGCTGCCCTTCTGCTCTGTGACAGCTCTCCAGGTTTCTTGCCTTCGCCAGGCTGCATCGTGCCCGCTACTACACAGAGCTGGGCAGGAGCGGGCAGAGAGCACGGCCATCTGCCAGCAGGTTGCAGCTTGCCCAGGAAAATGCAGTGTCCTTGGAATGTGCAGCAAATCTCATTTCCTGGCAAGGTCGGGCTAAGTGAGCAGTGCTGGTACACTTTCTCCTTGAGAACTGGAGCGGAAAAGCTTTTCGCTAAGATGTAGGCGACTAGAGAGGCAGAATACGCAGCTCCGCAGCTGGCCGAAAGCAAGTGCCGCTTGCCGGCGTCTTTCGGCAAAAGCGGCGCTTCGGAGCGCACCGCTGCCGCTCCAGTCATCTGTGCGCGAAGTAGCCGCTTCTTGGCCTCCGGCAGCCGGAGATCGCGGTAGCTTGCATAGGCGATGAACGAAGCCGCGAAGAAGCCGGCTTGTGTGCGAAGCTCGCAGACAGCTGCAGGACGGTGGCTGCCGCTCTCCAAGCCTGTTGAATTCACTCTTGGCATGCGAGTGGAAGGTGTTCCAGGACAATTTTCCTGGGTTTTGACGTAGTCCTGCTGCATCCCTCCTTGGAAATTCTTGCTGCTCCCCAGAGGCTCCGAGATGCAGAGAACACGGTGGCAGCTGCTGAAAAGAAGGGCAACTGTGAGTTGGTCAAGAAGCAAGAACCTAGGCAGCTGCCTGTGCTTGGCAAGGAGCAGCAGCTGGATTGCTTGCAATTGCCTTCAGTGCGCACAGAAGCCAGCTGCTCTGCTGCTTGGTTTTTCGCCTTCAGTCAATTACACACTGCTGAAGCTGAGGCAGGCTGTTCAGCTTTGCTGCTTTTCAGCATCTCAGCTGCCCTTCTGCTCTGTGACAGCTCTCCAGGTTTCTTGCCTTCGCCAGGCTGCAACGTGCCCGCTAGTACCAAGAACTGGGCAGGAGTGGGCAGAGAGCACGGCCATCTGCCAGCAGGTTGCAGCTTGCCCAGGAAAATGCAGTGTCCTTGGAATGTGCAGCAAATCTCATTTCCTGGCAAGGTCGGGCTAAGTGAGCAGTGCTGGTACACTTTCTCCTTGAGAACTGGAGCGGAAAAGCTTTTCGCTAAGATGTAGGCGACTAGAGAGGCAGAATACGCAGCTCCGCAGCTGGCCGAAAGCAAGTGCCGCTTGCCGGCGTCTTTCGGCAAAAGCGGCGCTTCGGAGCGCACCGCTGCCGCTCCAGTCATCTGGGCGCGAAGTTGCCGCTTCTTGGCCTCCGGCAGCCGGAGATCGCGGTAGCTTGCATAGGCGAAGAACGAAGCCGCGAAGAAGCCGGCTTGTGTGCGAAGCTCGCAGACAGCTGCAGGACGGTGGCTGCCGCTCTCCAAGCCTGTTGAATTCACTCTTGGCATGCGAGTGGAAGGTGTTCCAGAACATTTTTCCTGGGTTTTGACGTAGTCCTGCTGCATCCCTCCTTGGAAATTCTTGCTGCTCCCCAGAGGCTCCGAGATGCAGAGAACACGGTGGCAGCTGCTGAAAAGAAGGGCAACTGTGAGTTGGTCAAGAAGCAAGAACCTAGGCAGCTGCCTGTGCTTGGCAAGGAGCAGCTGCTGGATTGCTTGCAATTGCCTTCAGTGCGCACAGAAGCCAGCTGCTCTGCTGCTTGGTTTTTCGCCTTCAGTCAATTACACACTGCTGAAGCTGAGGCAGGCTGTTCAGCTTTGCTGCTTTTCAGCATCTCAGCTGCCCTTCTGCTCTGTGACAGCTCTCCAGGTTTCTTGCCTTCGCCAGGCTGCAACGTGCCCGCTAGTACCAAGAACTGGGCAGGAGTGGGCAGAGAGCACGGCCATCTGCCAGCACGTTGCAGCTTGCCCAGGAAAATGCAGTGTCCTTGGAATGTGCAGCAAATCTCATTTCCTGGCAAGGTCGGGCTAAGTGAGCAGTGCTGGTACACTTTCTCCTTGAGAACTGGAGCGGAAAAGCTTTGCGCTAAGATGTAGGCGACTAGAGAGGCAGAATACGCAGCTCCGCAGCTGGCCGAAAGCAAGTGCCGCTTGCCGGCGTCTTTCGGCAAAAGCGGCGCTTCGGAGCGCACCGCTGCCGCTCCAGTCATCTGTGCGCGAAGTTGCCGCTTCTTGGCCTCCGGCAGCCGGAGATCGCGGTAGCTTGCAAGAGGCGAAGAACGAAGCCGCGAAGAAGCCGGCTTGTGTGCGAAGCTCGCAGGCTGCTTCAGGACCGTGGCTGCCGCTCTCCTGCCTCTTGAATTCACTCTTGGCATGCCAATGGTAGGTGTTCCAGGACAAATTTCCTGAGTTTTTATTTTAGTTTTCATGCATCCCTCCTTGGAAATTCTTGCTGTTCTCCAGAGGCTCCGAGATGCAGAGAACACGGTGGCAGCTGCTGAAAAGAAGGGCAACTGTGAGTTGGTCAAGAAGCAAGAACATAGGCAGCTGCCTGTGCTTGGCAAGGAGCAGCTGCTGGATTCTTGCAATTGCCTTCAGTGCGCACAGAAGCCCGCTGCTCTGCTGCTTCGTTTTTCGCCTTCTGTTTAGTGGGCACTACTGAAGGTGAGCCAGGCTATTCAGGTTTGCTGTTTTTCAGTTTCTTTGCTCCACTTATGCAGTTCAACACCTCTCAAGGCTTTTTTCTTTTCCAGGGTGCAACGCGGCCACTGGGACAAGGAGCAGAGCCAGTGTGCGCCGAGAGAACGGCTAGGTGACAGCAGTTTGCCTAGGAAAGTGCAGTGGCATAGATAGGCGCAGGAGACAGATTTTTTTGGCAATATCGGGGAATGTGTGCTCTGTTGGTACGCGTTCTCTTAGCGAAATAGAGCGGAAAAGCTTTTCGCTTAGAAGCAGCAGACAAGAGAGGCAGAATATGGGGTCTCGGAGAGCTCCGAAGGGGAGAGCCGCTCCCAAGCATCTTTCGGCAGAGGTAGCGCTCCGTAGCGCACCGCTGCCGCTCCAGTATTCTGTGCCTGAAGTAGCCGCCTCTTCGCCACTGAGAGCCCGAGAGAGCGCCGTAACCTGCAAGAGGAGAAGAACGAAGCCGCCAAAACCTGGACTTGTATGCGCAACCCTCGAACTGCTAGAGAACGATGGCTGACCCTCACCAGCCATGATGACTGCGACTTAGCATGCGACTGGAAGGCCTTCCAGGACAATTTTTCTGGGTTTGGACTTAGTCCTGAGATGTCCTTCGCTGGAAATTTTTGCTCGTGGCCTCAGGCTCCGCGGTGCCGAGAACACGAGGTCAGCTGCAAAAAAGAAGGGCAGCAGGGAGTTTGTCAAGACACAAGAAGCTAGACAGCAGACAGTGCATTTGAAGGAGCATCTGCTCGATTTTTGCACTTGCCTTCAATGTGCATAGGACACCTCTGCTCTGATGCTTCGTTTGTCACCTTCTGTGTATGGCGCACTACTGAAGATGAGCCAGGCTATTCAGTTGTGCTGTTTTTCAGTATCTCGGCTGCCCTTACGCTCTGTGATAGCTCTCGAGGTTTCTTGCCTTCGCCAGGATGCAACGTGCCCGCTAGTACGAAGAGCTGCGCAGGAATGGGCAGAGAGCCTGCTCATCTGCCAGCAGTTTGCAGCTTGCCCAGGAAAGTGCAGTGTCTTTCGGATGTGCAGCAAATCCAATTTCTTGGCGAGTTCGGGGGACGTGAGCAGTGCTGGTACACTTTGTCCTTGAGAAATGGAGTGGAAAAGCTCTTCACTAAGATGCAGGCGAGTAGAGAGGCAGAATACGCAGCTCCGGAGCTGACTGAAGGTAAGTGCAGCTTCCCGGCGTCTTTCGGCAGAAGCGGCGCTCCAGTCTTCTGGGCGCCAAGTCGCCACCTCTTCGCCTCCGGGAAGCAGAGATCGCGGTAGCTTGCAAGAGGCGAAGGACAAAGCTGTGAAGAATAGTGCTTGTGTGCGAAGCTTGCAGATTGCTGCAGGACGGCGACTGCTGCTTTCCTACCTGTTGAATTCAGTCTTGGCATGCCAATGGAAGGTGTTCCAGGAAGGTGTTCCAGGAAGGAAAACATCTCTGGGTTTTTAATTAGTCCTCATGCGTCCCTCCTGGGAAATTCTTGCTGCTCTCCAGAGGCTCCAAGATGCAGAGAACATGATGGCAGCTGTTGAAAAAAAAGGCAACACTGAGTTTGTCAAGAAACAAGAACCTAGGCAGCTGCCTGTGCTTGGCAAGGAGCAGCTGCTGGATTCTTGCAATTGCCTTCAGTGCGCACAGAAGCCCGTTGCTCTGCTGCTTGGTTTTTCGCATTCAGTCAATTGCACAGTATTGAAGCTGAGGCAGGTTATTCAGCTTTGCTGCTTTTCAGCATCTCAAATGCTCTTTTGCTCTGTGACAGCTCTCGAGGTTTCCTGCCTTTGCCAGAATGCACCGTGCCCGCAACTACGAAGAGCGGGGCAGGAGTGGGCAGAGAGCACGCTCATCTGCCAGCAGTTTACAGGGTGCCCAGGAATGTGCAGTGTCCTCGGAATGTGCAGCAAATCCAACTTCTTAGTGAGTTTGGGGGACGTGAGCAGTGCTGGTAGACTTTCTCCTTGAGAAATGGAGTGGAAAAGCTCTTCCCTAAGATGCAGACGACTAGAGAGGCAGAATACGCAGCTCCGGAGCTGGCCGAAGGGAAGTGCCACTTCCTGGCATCTTTCGGCAGATGCGGTGCTCCGGAGCGCACCACTACCGCTCCAGTGATCAGTGCACTGAGTAGCCTCTTCTTCACCTCCGGGAGCCCCAGAGAGCGCCGTAGCCTGCAAGAGGAGAAGAATGAAGCCGCCAAAACCGGGCTTGTGTGCGCAGCCCTCGAACTGCAAGAGAACGATGGCTGACACTCACCAGCCGGATGACTGCACTCAGCATGCGACTGGAAGGCGTTCCAGGAAAATTTTTCTCTTTTTCAACTTAGTCCTGCGAAGTCCATCGGTGGAAATTCTTGCTCGTGGCTCGTGAGTCACTTCAGAACACCTGTGTCCCTGACCGGGTCATTTGCGGTCATTTGGGGTCACTTCAGGACATCTGAGGCCTTGACTGGGTTCACTTGAGGTATTTTTCGGTCACTTGAGGTCACCTGACGCCCGGACTGGGGTCACTTGATATCACTGAGGCACTGAGGGTGTCACTTGATGTCATTCGCGGTCACTTGAGGTCACCTGAGTCCCTCACCGGGGACAATTCAGGTCATCTGAGGCCCTGACCTGGGGCACTTGAGGTCATTTAGGGTAGCTTGCCGTCACCTGAGGCTGGACCGGAGTCACTTGAGGTCATTTGTGGTCAATCCAGGTCACTTCAAGCCCTGAGCACGGTAACTTGAAGTCACATGAGGCCCTGACTCAGGTCAGTTGAAGTTTCTTGGGGTCACTTGAGGTCACCTGGGACCCTGACCCGGAATCACTTAATGTCATCTGAGGCTCTGACAGGGGTCACGTGAGGATATTTGGGGTCACTTGAGGTCACCTGAGGCCCTGACTGGTGTCACTTTAGGCCAGCTGAGGCCCTGAACGGGGTCACTTGAGGTCACCTGAGGCTTGGAGCGGGGTAACCTGATGTCATTTTTGGTCACTTGAGGTCACCTGAGGCCGTGACAAGGGTCACCTGAGGTCATTTGGGGCCACTTGAGGTCGTCTGTGGCCATGACTGGGGTCACTTGAGGTCATTTTTGGTCACTTGAGGTCACCTGCCGACTGGACCGGGGTCACTTGAGGTCGTTTGTGGCCACTTGAGGCAATTTGGGGACACCTGAGGTCATTTGGGGTCACTTGAGGTAACATGAGTCTCAGACTGCAGTCACTTGAGGTCCTTTGGGGTCATTTGTGGTCAACTGAGATCTTGATTGGGGTCACCTGAGGTCATTTGGGGCCACTTGGCATCATTTGGGGTCACTTGATGCCACCTGAGGTCTGGATGGGGGTCACTTGAGGTCATTTGGGGTCACTTGAGGTTGTCTGCGGCCATGACTGGGGTCACTTAAGGTCATTTTAGGATTATTTGAGGTCAGATGAGGCCCCGACTGGTGTCACTTGGCATCATTTGGGGTCACTTGATGTCACCTGAGGGCTGGACTGGGGTAACATGAGGTCCTTTGGGGTCACTTGAGATCACCTGAGGCCCTGACTGGGGTCACTTGAGGTCATTTTGGGGTCACTTGAGGTCATCTGGGGACACTTGAGGTCACCTGAGGCCCCGTCTGGTGTCACTTGTTGTAATTTTTGGTCAATTGTGTTCACCTGAGGTCCTTTGGGGCCACTTGTCATCATTTGGGGTCACTTGAGGTCACCTGACGCCCTGACTGGCATCACTTGAGGTCATTTTGGGACTCTTGGGATCACCTGAGGCCCTGACTGGGGTCACCTGATGGCATTTGGGGACACTTGCGGCCACCTGACACCCTGTCCGGGGCCACCTGAGGTCATTTGGGGCCACTTAAGGTCATTTGGGGTCACTTGAGGTCACCTGAGGCCCTGACTGCTGTCACTTGATATCATTTTTGGTCACTTGAGGTCACCTGAGACCTGGGCCGGGGCCACTTGAGGTCATTTGGGGTCACTTGTGGTCATCTGAGGCCCTGACTGTGGTCACCTGAGGTCATTTTGGGTCACTTGAGGTCATTTGGAGGCATTTGAGGTCATTTGGGGTCTCTTGAGGTTACCTGAGGCCCTGACTGGGGTCACCTGATGGCATTTGGGGACACTTGCGGCCACCTGACACCCTGTCCGGGGCCACCTGAGGTCATTTGGGGCCACTTAAGGTCATTTTTGGTCACTTGAGGTCACCTGAGACCTGGGCCGGGGCCACTTGAGGTCATTTGGGGTCACTTGTGGTCATCTGAGGCCCTGACTGTGGTCACCTGAGGTCATTTTGGGTCACTTGAGGTCATTTGGAGGCATTTGAGGTCATTTGGGGTCTCTTGAGGTTACCTGAGGCCCTGACTGGGGTCACTTGAGGTCATTTGGGGTTACTTGAGGTCATTTGTGGTCACTTGAGGTGATTTTTGGCCACTTGAGGTCACTTGAGGCATGGACTGGGGTCACCTGAGGTCATTTGGGGTCACGTGAGGTCATCTGAGGCCCTGATTGGTGTCAGTTGATGCAATTTTTTGTCACTTGAGGTCACCTGAGGCCCTGAACTGAGTAACTTGAGGTAATTTGGGGTCACTTGAGGTCATTTGGGGCCACTTGAGGTCATTTTTGCTCTCATGAGGTAAACAGAGGCCCGGACCGGGGTCACTTGAGGTAATTTGTGGCCACTTGAGGTCATCTGGGGTCTCTTGAGGTCATCTGAGGCTGTGACTGGGGTCACTTGAGGTCATTTGGAGTCACTTGAGGTCACTTGAGGCCTTGACCAGTGTCTCTTGATATCATTTTTGGTCACTTGAGGTCACCTGCGGCATGGCCCGGGGCCTGTTAAGGGCATTTGGGGCCACTTGATGTCACTTTTGGTCACTTGAGGTCACCTGAGGCCCCGACTGGGGTCACTTGCGGTAATTTCATCGCATTTGAGGTCATTTGGAGACCCTTGCCATCACCTGAGACCCCGACCGGGGTCACTTGAGGTCATTTGGGGCCACCTGAGGTCCCCTGAGGTCCTGACGGGGGTCACTTGAGGTCATTTGGGGTCACTTCAGGACACCTGAGGCCTTGACTGGGGTCACTTGAGCTCATTTTCCATCACTTGGGTTCACTTGAGGCCCTGATTGGTGTCACTAGATGTAATTTTTGGTCACTTGCGGGCAGCCGAGACCCTCAACGGGGTCACTTGACGTCATTTGCGGCCACTTGACGTCATTTGGGGTCACTTAAGGTCATCTGAGGCCAGAACTGGGGTCACTTGATGTCATTTCTGGTCACTTGAGGTCACATGAGGCTTTGTGCGGGGTCACTTTAGGTTATTTGGGGTCACTTGAGGTCACCTGAGACCCTGACGGGGGTCACTTGACATCATTTTTGGTCACTTGGGATCACCTGAGGCCCTGACTGGGGTCACTTGTGGTCATTTGGGGTTACTTGAGATCACCTGAGGCCTTGATTGGTGTCACTTGATGTAATTTTTGGTCGCTTGAGTTCACCTGAGACCCAGAACAGGGTCACTTGAGGTCATTTGGGGTCCCTTGCGGTCAGTTGGGGTCACTTGAGGTCATTTGGGGCCACTTGAGGTCACCCGAGGCCCTGAATGGGGTCACCTGAGGTCATTTGGGGTCACCTGAGGTCATTTGGGACCGCTTGAGCTCATTTGGAGACACTTGAGGCCACCAGAGGCCCTGACTATGGTCATCTGATGTCATTTGAGGCCACTTGAAGTCATTTGGAGACACATGGGATGACCTGAGACCCTGTCTGGGGTCACCTGAGGTGATTTGGGGGCACTTGAGGACATTTGGGGTCACTTGAGGTTCCCTGAGGCCCTGACGGTGGTCACTTGAGGTCATTTGGGGCCACTTGAGGTCATTTTTGGCCACTTGAGGTCACCTGAGGCATGGACCGGGGTTACTTGTTGTAATTTTTGGTCATTGATGTCACTTGAGGCTGGAAGCGGGGACACATGAGGTCCTTTGGGGCCACTTGAGGTCATCTGAGGCCAGGACCAGGGAAACCTTATGCAATTTAGGGCCACTTGATGGAATTTTTGGTCACTTGAGGTGCCCTGAGGCCTTGACTGGGGTAACTTGATGTCATTTGGGGTCACGTGAGGTCCTTTGAGGCCCTGACTGTGGTCAGTTGAGGTCATTTGGGGTTACTTGAGCTTATTTGGGGTCACTTGAGGTCACCTAAGGCCGTGACTGTGGTCAGTTGAGGTCATTTGGGGTCACTTGAGGTCACCTGAGGCCCTGATTGGTCTCTCTGGATGGAATTTTGGGTCACTTGAGGTCACCTGAGAACCTGAACGGGGTCACTTAAGGTCATTTGGGGTCACTTTTGGTCACCTGAGGCCCTGAATGCGGTCACCTGAGGTCATTTGGGGTCACCTGAGTTGATTTGGAGACACATGCGATGACCTGAGACCCTGTCTGGGGTCACCTGAGGTCATTTGGAGGCACTTGAGGACATTTGGGGTCACTTGAGATCCACTGAGGCCCTCACTGTGGTCATTTGAGGTCATTTGGGGTCACTTGAGGTCACCTGAGGCCCTGAACAAAGTCACTTGAGGTCATTTGGGGTTACTTGAGGTCATTTGGGGCCACTCGAGGTCATTTTTGGCCACTTGAGGTCACCTGAGGCATGGACCGGGGTCACTTGAGGTCATTTGGGGTCACTTGTGGTCACCTGAGGCCTTGAATGTGGTCACTTGAGGTCATTTGGGGTCACTTGTGGTCACCTGAGGCCCTGAATGCGGTCACCAGAGGTCATTTGGGGTCACTTGAGGTCTTTTGGAGACACATGCGATGACCTGAGACCCTGTCTGGGGTCACCTGAGGTCATTTGGAGGCACTTGAGGACATTTGGGCTCTCTTGAGGTCCTCTGTGGCCCTGACTGTGGTCACTTGAGGTCATTTGGGGTCACTTGAGGCCATCTGAGGCCCTGATTGGTGTCAGTTGATGAAATTTTTTGTCACTTGAGGTCACATGAGGCCCTGAATGGAGTCACTTGAGGTCATTTGGGGTTACTTGATGTCATTTCGGGCCACTTGAGGTCACTTGAGGCCTCGACCAGTGTCACTTGATATAATTTTTGGTCACTTGAGGTCACCTGAGGCCCCAACCGGGGTCACCTGAGGTAATTTCGTGGCATTTGAGGTCATTTGGAGACACTTGCGATCACCTGAGACCCTGACCGACACCTGAGGTCACCTGAGGTCATTTTGGGATCACTTGAGGACAGCAGAGGCCCTGAAAGGGGTCACTTGACGTCATTTGGGGTCGCTTGAGGTCATTTGGGGTCACTTGTGGCCATCTGAGGGCCTGACTGTGGTCACCTGAGGTCATTTTGGGTCACTTGAGGTCATTTGGGGGCATTTGAGGTCACCTGAGACCCTGACGGGGGTCAGTTGAGGTCATTTGGGGTTACTTGAGTTCACGTGAGGCCTTGATTGATGTCACTTGATGTAATTTTTGGTCACTTGAGTTCACCTGAGACCCAGAACAGGGTCACTTGAGGTCATTTGGGGTCACTTGAGGTCAGTTGGGGTCACTTGAGGTCATTTGGAGACACTTGAGGCCACCAGAGGCCCTGACTGTGGTCACCTGAGGTCATTAGAGGCCACTTGAGTTCAGTTGGAGACACATGTGATGACCTGAGACCCTGTCTGGGGTCACCTGAGGTCATTTGGGGGCACTTGAGGACATTTGGGGGTCTCTTGAGGTGACCTGAGGCCCTGACTGTGGTCAATTGAGGCCATTTGGGGTCACTTGAGGTCATCTGAGGCCCTGATTGGTGTCAGTTGATGAAATTTTTTGTCACTTGAGGTCACCTGAGGCCCTGAACAGAGTCACTTGAGGTCATTTGGGGTTACTTGAGGTCATTTGGGGCCACTTGAGGTCATTTTTGGCCACTTGAGGTCACCTGAGGCATGGACCGGGGTCACGTGAGGTCATTTGGGGCCACTTGAGGTCCTTTGGGGTCACTTGAGGTCATCTGAGGCCTGGACCAGGGACACCTGATGTAATTTAGGGCCACTTGATGTAATTTTTGGTCACTTGGCGTCACCTGAGGCCTTGACTGTGTCAGTTGAGGTCATTTGGGGTTCACTTGAGGCACCTGAGGCCGTGACCGGCGTCACTTGCGGTCATTTGAGGTTCGTTGAGGTCACCTGAGGCCTTGACTGGGGCACTTGAGGTCATTTTGGGTCACGTGATGTCCTTTGAGGCCCTGACCTGGGTCACTTGTGGACATTTGGGGTCACTTGAGGCCATTTGAGGCGATGACCAGGGTAACTTGCAGCCGCCTCAGGCCCTGACCGGGGTCACTTGAGGTCATTTGGGTTCACATGAGGTCACCTGAGGCCGTGACCGGCGTCACTTGCGGTCATTTGAGGTTCGTTGAGGTCACCTGAGGCCTTGACTGGGGCACTTGAGGTCATTTGGGGTCACTTGAGGTCACCTGAGGCCCTGACTTAGGTCACGTTAGGTCATTTGGGGTCACTTGAGGTCACCTGAGGCCGTGACTTCTGTCCATTGGGGTCATTTGGGTTTCCTTGAGGTCACCTGAGGCCCAGGCTGCAATCACTAGAGGTCATTTGGGGGCATTTGAGGTCATCTGTGACCCTGACTGGGGTCACTTGAGGTCACTTGAGGCCCTGATCGGGGTCACTTGAGATCATTGGAGGTCATTTGAAGTCACCTGAGGCCCTGACTTGGGTCACTAGAGGTCACATGAGGACCTGTCCGCAGTCGCTTGTAATCATTTGGGGTCACTTGAGGTCACCTGAGGCCCGCACCGGGGTCACTTGAGGTCATCTGAGGCCCTGACTGGCAGCATTTGGGGTCGCTTGAGGTCACCTGAGGCCAAGAGTGGGGTCAATTGAGGTCGTTTGAGGTCACTTAAGGTCACCAGAGGCTCTGGCCATGATCTATTGAGGTCATTTGGGGTCTTTTCAAGTCATCTGAAGCTCTGATGGGGGTCACCTGAGGTCTTTTGGGGTCACTTGAGGTCACATGAATCCATGACCGGGGTCACATGAGGTCACCTGAGGCCACCTGAGGGCCTGACTGGGGTCACTTGAGGTCATTTAGAGTCCCTTGAGGTCATCTGATGCCCTGACGGGGGTCACTTGAGGTCATTTATGGTCACCTGAGGTCAGCTGAGGCTGTGACCAGGGTCACTTGAGGTAATTTGGGGTCACTTGAGGTCACCTGAGGTTCTGACCAGAGTTATTTGAGGTCATTTGGTTTAATTTGAGGTCATCTTAGGCCCCGTCTGGGGTCACTTGAGGTCATTTGCTGTCACTTGAGGTCACCTGATGCCCTGAGTGGACTCACGTGACGTTATTTAGGGTCATTTGAAGTCATCTGAGGCCCTGATGGGGGTCACTTGAGACCCTGACTGGGGTCACTTGAGATCATCTGAGGCCCGGATGGGGGTCACTTGAGGTTATCTTAGGCCCTGACTGGAGTCACTTGAGGTCATTTGGGGTCCCTTGAAGTCATCTGAGGCCCTGACTGCGGTCACTTGAGGTCATTTGGGGTCCCTTGAAGTCATCTGAGGCCCTGACCGGAATCACTTGAAGTCATTTGGGGAAACGTGGTCATCTGAGGCCCTGACTGGGGCCACTTGAGGTCATTTGGGATAACTTGAGGTCATCTGAGGCTCAGAGTGGGGTGCCTTGAGGTCATTGAGTGTTATTTGAGGTCACCTGATGCCCTGAACTGGTATCACTTGGGGTCATTTGGGGTCACATGAGGTCATCTGTGCTGTTGACCAGGGTCTCTTGAAGTCATTTGGGGTCCCTTGAGGTCATTTGGGTCACTTGAGGTCATCTGAGGCCCTGAGTGGAGTCACTCATCATTTGGGGTCATTTGAGGTCATTTGGGTCACTTGAGATCATCTGACGCCCGGACTGGGGTCACTTGAGATCATTTGGGGTCACATGAGGTCATCTGAGGCCCTGCCTGGGGCAACTAGAGGTCATTTTGCGTCACTTGAGGTCATCTGAGTTCCTGACCGAGGAGACTTGAGGTGATCTGGGGTCACTTGAGGTCATCTGAGGCCCGGACCAGGGTCATTTGTGGTCATTTTGGGTCACTTGAGGTCAGCTGAAACCCTGACCGGGGTCAATTGAGGTCATTTGTGGAAACATGAGGTCATGTGAGGCCCACACTGGGGTCACTTGAGGTCATTTGGGGTCACTTGTACTCATCTGAGGCCCTGACTGGGGTCACTTGAGCTCACCTGAGGCCCTGACTCGGGCCATTTGACTTCATTTGCTGTAATTTAAGGTCATCATGTTGCCCTGAGTGGAGTCACTTGACATTATTTAGGGTCATTTGAAGTCATGTGAGGCCCTGACTAGGGTCACTAGAGGTCATTTGGGATCACTTGAGGTCATCTCAGGCCCTGACTGGGTCACTTCAGATCATTTGTGGCCACTTGAAGTCATCTGAGACCCTGACTAGGGTCACTTGTGGTCATTTGGGGTCACTTGAGGTCATTTGGGTCACTTGAGGTCATCTGAGGCCCTGACTCGGGCCATTTGATGTCATTTGGTGTAATTTGAGGTCATCTGAGGCCCTGAGTGGGGTCACTCGTTGTCATTTGGGGTCTCTTGAGGTCATTTGGGGTCACTTGAGATCATCTGACGCCCAAACTGGGGTCACTTGATATCATTTGGGGGCATTTGAGGTCATCTGAGGCCATGCCTGGGGTCACTAGAGGTCATTTTGTGTCACTTGAGGTCATCTGAGTTCCTGACCGGGGTGGCTTGAGGTCATTTGCGGTCCCTTGAAGTCCTCAGAGGCCCTGACCAGTGTTACTTGAGGTCATTTGGGAAAACATGAGGTCAACTGAGGCCCTGACTGGGGTCACTTGAGCTCATTTGGGGTCACTTGTACTCATCTGATTCCCTGACCGGGGTCACTTGAGGTCACCTGAGGCTCTCTCCGGGGCCATTTGAGGTCATGTCGGGTCAGATGAGGTCATCTGAGGCCCTGACTGGGGTCACTTGTGATCATTTGGGGTCATGTGTGGTCACCTGAGGCCCCCACTGTGATCACTTGAGGTCATCTAAGGCCCTGACCATGGTAAATTGAGGTCAAGTGAGGCCCTGAGTGGGGTCACTTGAGGCCACCTGAGGCTCTGACCAGGGTCATTTGAGGTCATCTGAGGCCACAACCAGGGTCATTTGTGGTCATTTTGGGTCACTTGAGGTCATCTGAGGCCCTGACCAGGTCACTTGAGGTCATTTGTGGCCACTTGAAGTCATCTGAGGCCCTGACTAAGGTCACTTGAGGTCATTTGGGGTCAAGGTTGGTTATCAGCAACTCTTTCCTAACAGAGTGATCATTGTCCAGAGTAATATTCATGAATGATTTCCTTTATGATGCTTTGAAATTTGATGGATTCTGGAAATCCTGTCCCCCAAATTTCTACTCTTGTGCCCAACAGTGATCCCACAGAATCACTGTCAGTGGGAGGAAGGAGCATTTGGCTGTCCATCTTCCACCCATGTGCAATGCCTGTGTGTCCTTCCGTGTTGTGTGCTCTGTGCAGGGAGAAGAGCAGAGAGGGAAGGGGCCGGGCCCAGGGCTGTGCCCCGGGGCTGAGCCTTTCACAGCACCTTTGCCGGCCCCAGGGAGCCTGAGCTGCCCCCGCTGCTGCTGCTGCCAAGGCCTGGCCCTGGCTGGGGCTGGGTTTAGAGCTGCTGGCAGCTCCAGGGAGTCCTTTCTGCCCTGACTGCCCAGCAAGGGGCTCCTTCCATCCCAGTGTGGGGCCACTGCAGGCACATGGTCCCCCTGCCCCTGCTCCTGAGTGGGAGGCAGAGCTGATCGAGTTCCTTGGAGGCCACCAATTACCCAGGGGCACTCACTGCCACTCTGGCCTGAAGGTGACTTGGAACAACTTTCTGTTAAGGTCCTCCGAGATGGAAGAACGCAGACATAGGAGACAAGAAATCCCTGGAGGCAGTGAAACATCTAGACCAGATGCTGAGTGACCTGGAGAGACGCCGTGGTGGGTGCATTTCCCCCAGTCTTCCCTTGGGACTCAGCAGCCGGGGGCGTTCCCTGCACATCTGGACACACTGTGTCCGGCACAGCGGGAAGGGATCCATGGCAGCCTGGCTGTCCCGCTGCTGCTTTCACGGCCTGCAGGGCTGTTTCCCAGCCTGGCCTGGCTGCAGCTTCTCCCCAGCCTCTGCAGGAAGGCATTTGGCAGCAGCTGACAGGGAGCCCAAACTGCACCATGGGCCACGCACACCCTGAGATCCCCTGCAATTTCCCAGTCTCCGGGCAGCTCAGGAGTGGTAGCTGTTTGCAGAAGGGAGGGCCCTGTGGCAGCCCCAAGAACCTTGGCTCTTTCCTGATCCTTATCCATGCCTTTGACTAGTAGTACTTCGTGAAGATGCCATCTCCCCAATGGGGAATGCTTCCACCTGATCCAGCTGTCCTTTTTCCTTTCTCCAGAGATGGACCAAAGGGCTTTGCTGAAGGCAGCACTTCCAGGAGGAAGCAACGGCTCCATGCCAGCCTCTGATACACGAAGGGAGGAGACGCCAGACAGTGCCACAGAAGGTGATTGCTGTGCCAGGCTCAGCCAGCCTGAGCAGTCCTGCTGGGGTCCCTCCATGGGAGACACGTCCCGAAACCTGGGAGCGGCTTCCACCAAGGCTGCACTGCACATGACTGGGGTTCAGGGCTCCATTATCAAAGGGCTTTGAGAAGTTTAAATTACTGTATTTTTACTATTTGGTTTTCTTTATGGCATTCATTCACTTTTTTTACGCTTAGTTTAAAAAAAACAACTTCTTTTCCAGTGCTTTTCAGTTATTTGATATAGTGAATGATGACACAATTATCCCGTGGCTGAATGAGAAAATTGTAAGTACTACAAAATGAAATAATATTTACACACTCATGTCTTTCACATGAAACTTATGTTGGTTTGATGTGACCAACAGAAGAGTTTTGCTCTGCTTTTAATTCAAACAAGAAGCAGTGCTGGAACCTGTTGAGAAGAGTCTCTTCACTTCATAGCTAAAGCAAACTGCCAGCATTCTTTTTTCCAGCTCTGGGCAGGAAGATAAAAATCTCTCAGCAGAAAATACTCGAGTGAAGTAACTGATATAAATTAGGGACTTGTCTGTTTGCTCCCTAAGCCCTGAGTTCCTCAGAGCTGCAGCTCCCTACTCTCTCTGCAGACAGAGGCTGGCTGTGGATGACAGTCACGTGTCTGGCCTGGTGCACACCAGGTGCACACACGAGCTGAGGGATCATCCCTGCACACCCCATCCTGGAAGAACCGAGGTCATTGATGAATCTGAGGTTTTATGGCATGGCAGCAAAAGAAGGCAAAAGAAAGGCTACAATTGGTACCATTCCATCCACTTGACATTTTGCCGTGTGTAATGGAGATAGGAACTACAAGTTTCCTATTCATGCACAATTTGCTGTCTGAGAGCACTCCATTCTCAAATCACAGGGGCTTGCAGGTCTGTGTCTGAGATGACTTGAAAAACAAAAACAACTTTTATGTGCAACACCTGTGTATCAAAACTTCACAATACAAATCACAAGCTGATTTCTGCTGTTAAGTGCATGAAAAAAAAACCCAAAAAGCAAGAGCAAAACTGTGACCAAATAAAACAGGCAAACACAACAACCACCAAGAAAACAACAAAACCAACACAAACATCCCCACAAATCCAGAAAAAGATAAAAATCAGGTGAAGGAGGCAGAGATCCAAGAGCAACAAATGGGCAGAGGAACTACAGGAAGGACAGCTCATAAGAAAGGAGAGATAAGAAGTGGCTATGGCATCAAACATTTTGTGTGAGTTGTGTTTTCCTTGTTAAGTCACATCATCTGGCAAGGTTTTTTTTCTGTGCAAAGAAAAACACTGCAGTGGAAAAGGAGGCCAGCTGGGAAAACATTAAAAGCAAGAGCTAAGAATAAAGTACCTTTTTTTAATATGTTGTTTGGTTGGTTTGCTGGTTGTTCATGGGTTTTTTGTCTGTCTTTGAAAGCAGCCCCTCGGATGTTAATGCACGCAACAAGTCCTTTGTAAAGGGCTGTCTTTGCAAAAAACCTGCCAGTTCTGTGATGCAAGACAGAAACAGCTTCCCTTGGGCTACACCCAGGATGTTATAAATAAATTCACTTTCAAAGGTGGAGTTCTTAATGGTTAATTATTACAGTAAGATTTTTGGATTGTTAATGAATATAATGAGTTGTTATACAATTAATGTGATAAGTTATTACGTTGAATGTACAGTTGTTTAAGTGTATGCATTTGGCTACTAAACAGAGAAAGGGGGGTAGTAATAAGGTGCAAGAGTAAGAATCTTCTAGAAAAGTGACATCATAGGGCGATGACAGCAACTGGAACTACAACTGGGAAACGAGCCACCCAATAAGTTTGCTGTGTTCCAAAATGTTTGGTCAGGACTGCACCATCTTATAGAGCGATCAGCGACCAAGAAAAGGATGGTTGGCAAGAGGATCCAAAGCGCACCAATCGAGCACCCCCAAGAGACTTTAAAAAATCCCTGGGTGCGGAGCAGCCCGGCTCTTTTGAGGGCACCTCGTGTCCACAGGAGCACCTTGTCACACAGCGCTGTTAGAGCTACCTCTGGCTTGTGGCGCAGGCCCCAGGCTTACCCTGAGGCCTCAGCCTCTGTTGTTCTAAGTTTTAATAAACAGGCAATTTTTTATAAAAGTCATTGATGTAAATTAAGGGCCAGGAGACCAGCTCCTTTGAAAAGGCCTTTATTAGGTGATCAGCTCTGGGTGGGGGCCCGAGGGGTCACGCACACCGTCGCTGCTCCCTTCGGCGACGCAGAGGAGGAGGTGGTCAGTTGTGCTTCACAGCAGAACTGGGGCTTCCGTCCTCGAGGGTGTGCCTAGGAAGACGATTACTGGCTCGTAGACTAGGGTCCTCATCACGGTCTGGCTACTTTAGGTGGTGGTGACCTCCAGAATTCGATTGATGGCATGGGAGGACTCTTCCCACTAGGTCTAGTCACTTGGTTCCTCGAATTTCCACGTTAGTTTGGTGTTTTTAGGCCCTTTTGGTGGATTCTGTTCTGCTTCACCTCATTTGCATACTGCCGAGGCTGTTTCTGGCCGCCATTTTGGGAGCAGCGAAGGCAATGCCCGAGGGACTGAATGAGGGTAACGATAAAGGGATTTGACAAGGGGTAACAGGGGGGTATTATGCAACCCTAGTGAACATGGGGGAGCATATAACAACCAGGGGGGTATTACAACAAGGGTACAGTTAGAAGGGACATGGGGAGACATATAGAAGCAGCAAACAGGGGGGTGTATTACAACCAGGGCACAACTGGAATGAACAGGGAGAGGCATTCACAGTGGGAGAAATAACAAGGGGGGGTACAATTGGAATGAACATGGGGGCACAACAAATATGTAACTTTTACTGAATTCATTCATAACAGTCATCAGCCTCCTTTTAATTTCATTTTGCCTGTTTACCACAAGGAGGCCCAGCAGCTCCTTGCTGAGGGCCCATTACATGCAAGAACTGGCACTCAGAATATTAAATCAATTAAAAAGAAAAGGATGGGGGAAGGCAGCAGTGAGGTGGCCTCAAAGGTTCAACTCTGCACTCTGCATTTGTCACCAACATTAGCCAAGTTCCTGTGCTTGTTTTCCTGGAGAATTTGTAGTCAACAGAGCTTCAACGCCTTTGATCAGATCACCTTAAGAGCAGCTCAGCTCTGGGTCAGTCATTGAGCACAGACTGGGGTCCAGCCTGTATAAAATTTAGGTCCTCCGGGGGTTCCCTGGGTTCCCAGCCAGTCCGGAGAGTGATCCTCGGCTGACCGGTCCGCAGGGAGGGGTAGATGAAACCCGGAAAGCTCCACCAAATAAAGACGAGACGTCTCCCGAGCAGCAGGATCCGAGAGGTTTATTGTAGGAGAGAGAAGGAGCACGAGGAGAAGGCAAGGAGCAGCAACACTCTCGGAGGGAAAACTGACTCAGGGAGCCTAGTACAAGGGCGGGACCGAGAATATAAGGGCAGAGGGATAGGAGTGGCTAGGGCACAAACCAACCAATGGGTAACGGGTAGAGGGGAGGAGACGGGATGGGGTGACATGTAATGAACCAATCGGGATACAGGAGAGGAGTGGCATTCTAACAGGGTCCAATGGGATTAACAGAACAGAAGAACTTTCTAGAACCGGGGAGTGTGTTAAGCTTTGACAGACAGCCTCAACTGGGGAGGGAAACAGCATGTGATTGACAACTTCTGGCTATATTGAAGTTGCCTCCCAAGGGAGGGCGGGGACCCCTCCCACACAGCCAACAAAAGAACATTAGCTGCCGACCACCCACCCAGCTTTTCTTATTAATGAGCACAAAGCCTTTATTTTTGTAAACAGAGGGATGTTGGGAGGGTTTTTGCACCATCAGGCCGAGGCACAAGGCTCTGCATCCTCCCAAGGAGCAGAGCCAGCCCCCTTGAGTGCCAGAAGGCACGGCCTCACTTGTAGCCCCCGTGCCTCCTGTGCCCCAGGGCACGGCCCTGGCTGTAGATGTCTTGGGCTGCAGCACAGGGCCAGGGCGGAGCTCAGCAGCCTCTCCAGAGCCCAGGGCCGCGGCCCTTCCCTGCCGGGGCCCTCGCCTGGCCCGGCCCGGCCCGGCCCGGCCCGGCCCGGCCCGGCCTGAGCAGCCCGGTCTGGCCCCAGGGGATGGGCTTGGCCCGGCCCCTGTGCCCACAGCCTTTTGGGCCCACGGGTTTGCAAGAGGCTTTCTCCCAGCTTTGCAAAACCTTGGCCAAGTGTCCCTTTGCTGTGCTGAGAAGAGTAAAAAACCCCCTCACATTTAGCATGATGCACAGCTCATGAGGGATCCCGGCACACCTTAAGAGAGGCCAGAAATACTCCTGTGTGCCTCATGAGGCATCCCTGCACACCTCAGCAGAGACCCCAAAATATCCCTGTGTGCCTCATGAAGTGCAGGCCCAGATGATCCCACTGGAGGAAATGTGCCCTCGGCCCAGGGACGCTCAGCATGGTCTCCCCCAGCCCCTCGGGGTCCCACTGCTGCTCACAGCAGCCCCTGCCTGGCTCCTGCCTGCCCTCATCGTGGGCATCCACGGCTGCTCCTGGGCACGGAGCTCAGCCAGCGCTGGTGCCGGCTGGGCTTTGCTGGTGGTACCACCCGGACATATCTATGACAACTCTATTTTTTTATTTGAACATAAAATGTGGGCCAAGCCCTGCCCTGGCAGATGAGGCCTGCCTGCCTTTAGTCGTAGTTGGGGAACAGGACCAGGGGGCTCAGGGTTGGAGGGTCTCGTTGTGGAGGGGTGGGTTTGGGGAAGGGCTCAAGAGGGTGCTGCAGCTGCGGCAGGGAATATGGGGACAGAAGTAAAGAGCTGGGAAGATGGGTCAAGTTCTCTTTGCCGGAGTTGTTAGGCTTGTCTTCTGAAGATGGGCAGGAGCACCTTTGGAGAGAGGAGTGGCTGAGGCCCCCAGCTGCCAGTGGCACACTGGGACCCTCCTGCACAGCAGGGCCCAGAGCTGGCAAGGCTCCCCAGCCCGGCTGGAGCTGCTGGCACACCTTGGCCCAACTGGACAGCTGCCCCTCAAGGCCCTGGTGAGCAGGGGACGGCTCTGGGCAGGCTCCCTGACCAGGAGCGGGCCCCAGAGCACGACTGCCTTTCAAGGGCAATCTTGTCCCTGCTCTTTCTCCTCCCCACCTTGCCTTGCCTCTGCCCTGTGCCCCTGGGGCTGCTCTTGGCCAGGCAGCTTCAGTGGGAGCCAGCACTGGCTGCAGCCCCAGCGGGCCCCCCAGGACAAGGCCCAGCAATTAAGAGGCCAATGAAAGCACTGGGCAGCAGCAGAACCCTCAGCAGAGTTCTTTGGACAACCACAGACTGGCCACAACTCCACTGTAGCCTCACTGCAAATGTTCCCTGACTATCAGCAGCCATTAAAGGAAGCTTTTGAGGTCGATATCAACAAAACACTCACCATTTTCTCTTCCAGCAATACCAAATTCCAGCAGAGCAAATCATCAGGCAAAGTGCGGCACGAGCCTCAATGGCCATCAACTTAACCAAACAAGGTGTTCCCCAGCAGAAAACTCTTCCCGGCCATGGCCGGGAACAGGCCCTGAGCCCCGCAGGAGGATGGAGCTGGACCACAGCCAAACTCAGCCCAAGGCAAAGCTGGGCTCGGCAGCCAGGGCTGCTGAGGTCTGGGGACAGAGGTTGGTGCTGACAAATGTCCTGGGCGCCCTCCCTGCTCTGTCCATGCCCCCAAGGGCACAGAGCAGCCTCCTCTCTCGTGCACTTGCCTGTTTTCAATGCCTTGCACAGGCGCTGGCCCTGCCCCACAAGGCCTGGGCTGAGTCCTGCCCCTGCACACTCAGCCAGGCTGAGACGGACACCGATGGTTTCTGGGCCAGGCTCTCGGAGCCCAGCCCAGCTCCCTGCAAGCTCTGCCAGCTGCCCTGAGCTCTGTGCAGCACCAAGGGCCTCTCCCCAGCACAGCCCAGCCGGCTCTGGCCCCACAGCTCTGCTCAGGCCAGGCTGCTCTGGCCACTGGCCCCACGGCCTCAGCCCCTGGCAAGGGCACAGCAGCAGCTGCAGCTCAGCCAGGACTCAGCCCCAGCCATGGGGGAAGGGGCTTGGCTAAGGCAAAAGGAGGCTCCCTGGCTGCCCTGCTCCCCTCTGGCTGAGGTGCTGAGAGCTCTGCAGCCCCTGCTGCCATCCCATCTGCCCAGGCCAGCACAAGAGCCCCAGCCTTGGGGCCCTCCAGAGCTGCTCCTGCTCCAGGCCCAGGGCCCATCCCAGAGCTGGGGCAGCCACAGAGCTGTGCCCATTTCTGGTCATTGCTGCTCTGATGGGGATGGATCCTCAGCACCTTGGAGGTTGTTGATGAATTTTACTACTCCAGAGGCCTCTTCTTTCTTGACTTCTTCAGTTCAGGAATTCAGTGGGAAAAGCTCATAAACATTTGTTCAAGACACCCAAACAAGAAAGACCTCTGGGAATAATTGGAGTTTTCAATTCTTCTGTAGTTAATTAGACAGATTTCAGAAGTTTACTGAAAGTGAATATACTATATTGAAAACAATGCAGAGAGAACTGGTTTGCCCTGTTTCCTTTTCCTGTTTGTAGATTGATATCATCAATGTCCAATTGATATTGACCCCCAGCACCTTCTAATGCAGTCGGAATAGATATGAAAATCAAGACCCTTCATGGCTGACAATCAATAACACTTTGTCCCCAGCCCCTCCCCACAATTTCCCTCATCCAACTTCTGGCACTCAGAGCAGCTGAGGAATGGAGTCACATCCAGGGGTGTCCCCAGGGCTCAGGACTGGGGCCAAGTCAGTGAAATCTCTTTACTGCTGATCTGGATGAGGCCATCGAGGGCACCCTCAGTCAGTTCCCAGGTGAGCCCAAGCTGGGTGGGAGTGTGGCTGGGCTGGAGGGCAGGAAGCTCTGCAGAGGGATCTGGACAGGCTGGAGCCATGGGCCCAGGACAATGGGATGAGGTTCACCAAGGCCAAGGGCTGGGTCCTGCCCTGGGTTCATAACCACCCCAAATCCCCGGCCGTGCCCTGCCCCTGATCCCCACAGCCTGTCCTGTTTCCTTCATCCCTGCATTGCCAGGGACCTTCTGGGACAAGGCAACTCTGATCTGGGGATGGAGGGAGGTCCAAGTGCCACCACTGGAGTGGGAACCACAGCTCATCAGGTTTGTGTCTAATGGGGGTCAGGAACTGGTGCGACTCAGAGGCACATAAAGTTTCTCTTCATGGCCAACAGACCATAGTTGAACAGGACACAATTTAATAACAATCACACTCTTCCCTGAGCTATGTGCAACGTCCCAGCAGTGTCTGATGAGTCCACCATGCACAAATGATTTCCATACTAATATTGATTTTAGACAAACGTGGTTCTGTGGTAGATATAACCACAATTAAGTTCTTGTATCAGGATGCTCATCCTGGCAAAACAGATCAAACAATTCTTGATTTGCAAAGCTTTCAGTGGTGGATGGAGAAGGGAGGTCAGGCTGCTTTTGGTGTTGAGGAAATGCTGAAACCAGCCTGACTAATTTCGTCTTCTCGTGGCCTGGCTGATCTCCCCTCTTTCCCATTCCACCCATTGGCTTTTGTCTCCCACCAGGCCCCCCGGTGAAGAGCCTGGCTCTGTGTTCTCCATCCCCTCCTCGCTGGCACTGCCAGGCTGGGATGAGGAGCCCCTCAGCTTTCCTTGCTCTGGGCTGGACAAGCCCAGCTCCCTCAGCCTCTGCTCACAGCCCAAGGGCTCCAGCCCCACCTTGGAGGCCCTTCCCTAAGCCTGCTCCAGCTGCCAGGTATCTTTCCTGCCCTGGGGAACCCAACCCAGGCCACAGGGACCTGGATAATCCACGTCCTTGATGCCCTGGTCACACAGCCCTGGCCCCTTTTCCTCATGTCAGGCTCTGGGCTGGATCCTGTGGAACATCCTTTGGTGGAGGCTGTGGCTGCAGGTGAACTGGGGGGATAGCGGGGGACAGGGACCCTGCTGGGCATGAACAGCATTGGACTTGTTGGGAGAAACTGTGAGGGGGAGCTGGGGAGGAGTGACCAACCCAGTGACCTCACACAGCCCTCCTGGGATGTCACACAGCCCCTCTGTGATGTCACAGCTCATTCTCTAATGTCACACAGCTGGTCTCTGATGTCACAGCCAACTCTGTGATGTCATAGTCTGCTCTGTGATATCAGACCTCTGCCCTGTGATGTCACAGAGGCAGTCGATGATGCTGTAGCTGCTCAATGACCTCACATAACCCTCTCTGTGATGTCATAGCCCACTCTGTGACCTCATGTTACCAGATGATAAATTGTCTCCACCAGGTGAGCTAACACCTGGAGCTTGTTCTCCAAAAACCCAGGCCTATGGAAACCACACAATGCCCATTGTGAGAGAAGGGGAACTGGAAGTTCACCAGCCTCAGTGTCATGCCAGCTCAGCCAGGCCGACTGGAACATTGGGGTCCCCGGCCACCAGGGATCACCAGAGAGACCCCCAGGACAGAAGAATGCATGGGTAAAGGGGAGGGGAAATATGTTAATGATTTGGGGGAAATGATTATTGTCTGTGTGTTTAGTCCAGGACAATCAATGGATATGTGTGCAAAATACAGAATATGAACAGAAACTTTCCTGCATTCAGCATGCTCTGCTTTTGGAGGAGCTATCCCCCGTGCATCCAGCTGAATAAAGAATGCTGCTTCTTAATGCTGTATTGGTGTGAAGGAGTTTTCTGTTTTACCAAATTTTTGGAAAGACTCCCAAGGAATGTTCTGTCTCCTGCTGTTCCCAAACAGAGAAGGGCTGGTGGCAGATGTGGGGGTCGGAGGCTGCCTGGGGCACAAGTGACCATGAAATAATCAAGTTTTCAATGTTCTGTGAAAGAAGGAGGGGTAGCAACAAAACTTCCATACTGGAATTAGGAAGGGCAGACTTTGACCTATTTAGGATGCTGATTTGGGGAGTACCGAATCAGGTACTGATTTTTTTTAAGGGAAACAGCCCTTAAAAACAAAGGGGTCCAGGGAGGATGGACACATTTCAAGAAAGTAATCTTAAGGGGGAAGGAGCAGCCTGTCCCGGTGTGGCAAAAGATGAGCTGGTGAGGAAAATGACTGCCCTGATTGCCCATGGAGCTTTTGTGGGAACTGAAGGGAAAGAAGAGGATGCATCAACTTTGGACAGAATGTCAGGCAACTTAGAAAGTGTTTGAGGATTTTCAATATTAGGACAGGTTGTCCTCAGGACAAGAGTTCTCCTGAGCTGGCAGATGTGCACAAGGAGCAGAACAGGCCCCTGTAATCCAGGAGGAAGCAGTTGGTGACCTGCTGAGCACTCAGATGCTCAGAGGTGTATGGGATCAGATGGGATCCATCCTAGGGGGATGAGGGAGCTGGTGGATGAGCTCCCCAAGCTGCTGTCCATCATTTACCATCAGTCCTGGCTCACCAGGGAGGTGCCAGAGGACTGGAGGTGCCAGTGTGAGCCCATCCCCAAGAAGGGCTGGAAGGAGGATCTGGGGAACTCCAGGCCTGTCAGCCTGACCTCGGTGCCCAGCAAGGTTCTGGAACAGATCACCTTGAGTGCCATCACAGGGCACCCACAGGATGGTCGAGGGATCAAAGCCAGCCAGCGTGGATTTCAATACATGCATTGATGATCTGGATGAGGGGACTGAGTCCAACATCAGCAAAGTTGCAGATGAAACGAAGCTGGGTGTGAGTGTGGAAGTGCTGGAGGGTAGGAGGGCTCTGCAGAGGGCCCTGGACAGGCTGGATCCAGGGCCCAAATCCAACAAGGTGAGGTTTAACAAGTCCAAGTGCCGGGTCCTGCACTTTGGCCACAACAACCCCTGCAGTGCTAGAGGCTGGGGACAGAGTGGCTGGACAGCAGCCAGGCAGAAAGGGACCTGCAGGGACTGATGGACAGTAGGCTGGACATGACCCAGCAGTGTGCCCAGGTGGCCAAGAAGGCCAATGGCTCCTGGCCTGAATCAGGAATGGTGTGGCCAGCAGGAGCAGGGCAGTGATTCTTCCCCTGTGCTGGACACTGATTGGGCAGCACCTAGAGTGCTGTGTCCAGTTCTGGGCCCCCAATTTGGGAAGGACATGGAGGGGCTGGAGCATGTCCAGAGAAGGGCAACAAGGCTGGTGAGGGTTGTGGAGCACAAGTCCTGTGAGGAGCACCTGAAGGAGCTGGGGTTGCTTATCCTGGAGAAGAGAAGGCTCAGGGGAGACAAGGCGGTGTCAGGGCACAGGTTGGACTTGATGATCTCCAAGGACATTTCCAGCCTTACTGATTCTTTGATTCTCTGAAACCACCCTTGGAGCAGTTGCAGGAGGAGCCCTGGGCCTCCTCTTCAGAAGCTCCAGCAGCCCAGGTCCCTCAGCTTCTCCTCAGAGCCCCAAAGCCCATCCTGTCAGTCCTGCAGAGCCTCTGCAGCTCCTCCTCCTTGCCCAGAACAGGGAGCCCCACAGGCAGACACAGCAGCCCAGATGTGCCCCCCTGGCCTGGGCTGCCTCTGGCAAGGGAGCAGCACGGGGCACTGCAGGAGCCTGCAGACAATTCCTGCAGCAATTGTGGGATGATCCTGCTCCCCAAGGGATGTTCCCATGGTCAAGTCAGGAACTGCAATGGGGAGTGGGGCCAGAGAGGAGAGGGCAAACAGGGATGGGCTGTTTGCAGGGGAAGGAACAGGGGTGGGCAAGAGGAAGAAATTTGTATCAGGAAGAGTAAAGAAAGCAAAGGAGAAGCCAAGGAAATGCTCAGGGCAGTTTGGGGGTGGCTGCCAGGCAGCCCTGGCTCTGAGCAACAGCATCTGCAGTGGGACAGGACACTCCCAGCTGATGGGAACAAACTTTCTGGCTGACTGCAGAGGCCAGGACAAAGCTAAGTGGTTTCCCTGGCGTCCCCCAGCCCTTCCTGGCCCCAGGGGCTGATGGCATTTGTGCTCCCTCAGGTTCATGTCCCCACAGCACCAGCATGGGGGTGCTCCCGCCTGCTGTGTGCAATGCAAACAGGGGCTCCTGAGCCAGCGCTGCTGTGTCTGTGCCTGCAAGGATGTGGCACCTGTGTGAGCTGGGGGAGAGGCCAGGGCTGCAGAGGGGGGATGTTGTTGGCAGCTCCATGAGGACGCTCTGGGACGCTGCCCTGGGCTGTCCAGCGCACTGGGGATGGATCAGCCCCTGCTCTGCTGCTCCTTCCCCTCTCCCCCAGGGCCCTTGCAGAGCACCAGCCGTGCTGTTTGCCCCCAGCCTGCCCACGGCCAGCCTGGGGCTGCTCACAGGGATTTTCTGTGCTGAGCATTGGTCTGGCTGTGTCCTTGAGAGAGCCTGGGCAAGGAGCCTGGAGCCCCCAGGCCCTGGCCTGAGGTGTCAGCACTGCCCCAGCAGTGCCCATGACCTGTCCCTGCTGCAGCCCCGGCACTGCCACCCCCAGGACTGTGCCCGGCCCCGAGAGCACTCAGGCCCTGCAGCAACACCAGGACAACCAGGGCAGCAGGGCAGGGCCACAGGAGCAGCACTGGCAACACCAAGTGCTGCTGCTGCTGGGCACAGCTGCTGTGCCAGCACTGATCTGCCCCCAGCTCTGCACACAGACATTGCTGCTGCAGCTCCAGAGAAGGCAACAAAAGGGGGATCTCCAGTGAAAACTCTGCTGGGAGATCCTTTCATTCATTTAAAGTGGCTGAGAGCACAGCTCCTCCTTGACACAGTCTGGAGCCTCAGCAAAGGTGGAGAGAAACAAAATGAGAAATGGCACAAGCAATGGCATTTCTTTGTGGACAACATTAAAAAACCAAATCAGAGGAATAAAAAGAAGAAACCAACCTCAAAACCCAACAAGAAATATCAAAGATTAATTTTATTACACATGATTTGCAGAAATAGGCCGTAAGTCTACTGTTTCTGAAATCGTCCAGTGATCAGTCTCCACAGTTGCAGCCTTGAGCTCCTGGTTCCTCAGGCTGTAGATGAGGGGGTTGAGGGCTGGAGGCACCACCAAGTACAGAACTGACAGGGCCAGATCCAGGGATGGGGAGGAGATGGAGGGGGGCTTCAGATAGGCAAATGTGCCAGTGCTGAGAAAGAGAGACAGGACGGCCAGGTTAGGGAGGCAGGTGGAAAAGGATTTGTGCTGTCCCTGCTCAGAGGGGATCCTCAGCACAGCCCTGAAGATCTGCACATAGGAGAAAACCATGAACACCAAACAGGCAAAAGCTAAGAAGGTAGTGAAAACAGAAACCCCGAGTTCCCTGAGGAAGAAATATGAGCAGGAGAGCTTGAGGATCTGTGAGATTTCACAGAAGAACTGGCCCAGGGCATTGCCATGGCACAGGGGCAGGGAAAATGTATTGGCCGTGTGCATGAGAGCATTGAGAAAGGCACTGGCCCAGGCAGCTGCTGTCATGTGGGCACAAGCTCTGCTGCCCAGGAGGGTCCCATAGTGCAGGGGTTTGAAGATGGACACGTAGCGGTTGTAGCACATGATGGTCAGGAGGGAAAACTCTGCTGAGATGAAGAGAAACAGAAACAGCTGAGCAGCACATCCTGTGTAGGAGATGGTGCTGGTGTCCCAGAGGGAATTGTGCATGGCTTTGGGGACAGTGTTGCAGATGGAGCCCAGGTCGCTGAGGGCCAGGTTGAGCAGGAAGAAGAACATGGGCATGTGCAGGTGGTGGCTGCAGGCTCCGGCGCTGATGATGAGGCCGTTGCCCAGGAGGGCAGCCAGGGAGATGCCCAGCAAGAGGCAGAAGTACAGGAGCTGCAGCTGCCGCGGGTCTGCCAGTGCCAGCAGGAGAAGTGGCTGATGAAGCTGCTGTTGGACATTTTTTCACTCTGGGAGTCATGGACTATTGAAAGAAGATATTGACAAGCTGGGAGAGATTTCATTGTGTCATTCCTATGATTTTTTTATTAAGAATCCCCTCAAAAATACTTCACTTTTTTGGCTGAACTTTGCTCAGCCTTTTTTCTCTGAGCTCAGGTTTGTGCTGCTGCCTCATCTTTGACACTGCTCTCAGCCTGAACCCTGGGGAGCCCAGAGGGAAAACAGGGCTCCCTGTGCCCCAGTGCAGTGAGACCTGCTGGTCCCACACAGGTGCCCTTTGCTCATTTCACCTTCCTCTATTTCAGAGTGATCCTACTTCCAATGTGCTTGAAAAATAATGTGGCCTTTTTGAAGACTTCAGTTTCATTGTCAGCATCTCTAATCTTTTCTACATTTCCCTGTGCAGCTGTGAATGGAGGGGTACCAAGGGTTGGTCTGGCTCTCTGCTTTTTTTGTCAGTGCTACCCAGAGTGATTTTGTGACGGGAAACTCAGACTTTTTGTCAAAGGCATCATGATTAGCAGATCTTGAAATGCTCCCTTGACTCCTCATTGTCTCTGCTGGACCCCGCATCCAAGAGCCAAACCCAGCCCCTTCTCTGCCTTTCCTCCCCCTGCCCCAGGGGCTGGCAGAGCCAGGGTGGCACAGGTGACCTTTGGGCTTTGCAGGGCTCAGGCACAAGGGCCGTGACAGAGCCAGGGCTGAGGTCACACTCTGTGGGCTGGGGCAGAGCCCAGCCAGAAATGAGCCCTGAGGCAGCAGCTCTGCAGTGCTGGCCACCAGGCCGGCTTGCCAAGGGAGGCTTCTGGCCGTGCCCTGCAAGCAGCTGCTGCTGCCAAGGTGCCTTTGGTGCCTCAGGCTCTCCCTGGCACAGCTCCCAGCACGGCACTCTGCCCTTGTGCCCGAGGCCTTCCCTGTACTGGGGCTGGCCTGGGGCTTTTCCTGCAGCAGGACCTGCCCTGCTCCTGGCACAGGAAAGGCAGTTCCTGCTGGAGCAGGAGGCTCAGCCTGCAAAGGGCTCAAACAACTCCAGCAAGGCTCTGTTTGCAAAGCCCCCAGTGGGAAATAAAGGAGGGGGGTCGTGCTGCTTTTGGGGTGAATAATGCTGAAACCAGCCTGATTCCTCCATCCCTAAATTCCACATCCTCAGAGGGAGCTGAAGCTGTGTCAGGGCTGGAAAAATCCCCAGAGAAAGGAACAACCACGTGACACCACTGAGAGCTTCTGCAGAGCTGCTGAGCTGGCTCAGCCTGGGTACATCTGACCAATAGGGCAGCACTTCAGACTAGAAAAGCCCCGTCCTAAATTTTAATGGCAGTGTCTCCTGACATTTCCCTTCTTGGGGGCTGTGGAGATTCCTCCCTGCAGTGGAGACACCCCTCAAGGTCACTGCTCCAGGCTGAGCCTGAGATTTGCCCATGGTGGTTGGTCTGGGGGAGTGACATCAATCTCTGCTTAAGAACTGGTTTTTGTTTAATACATTGCTTCAAAATTTAACACAATGGCCTCCTGTTTCAGCCTGAGTGTCCCTGCAGAAGAACAGGGCACCTTTCAGGCAGTTCCAGAAGCTCAGGGTTCTCATTTCATGAGAAATCTGGGATGCAAATGGCCTTGTAAGAAGGAT
Source organism: Vidua macroura (assembly GCF_024509145.1). Lineage (NCBI taxonomy): Eukaryota > Metazoa > Chordata > Aves > Passeriformes > Viduidae > Vidua > Vidua macroura. The sequence continues at coordinate 841,944 of NC_071594.1, forward strand.
AAAAGCAGAAGCAATGGACTAGAAATAATTAGAAAAAAATACCCTTCTTCCAGACAAAGTTCACCAAGTCATTCCCTGCATTTTTCCTTTTCAAATTCTTTCTGTCACCTGATCTCAGATGTCCAGCTTGTTCTGGTGCTTATCATGAACTGACTGTGCTCTTGATTTATACCAGTGCAGGAGATGTAGAATCACCCAAACTGAACACAGAAACAAACAACCTCTGTCAGCCCATTTTCATCTTCTAGATCACTTTCCAGGTGTCCATGGAGATGTGGGAATGATGATCACACAACTCTCCATTTCTGGCTGCAGGCTCTGGAGATTCTTTCTCTGCATTGTCAGGCTTGTATTCTCTAACAAGTCCTGGTTCCACCTCCTGTTTTCCAAGGCTGGAACAGTCACAATGAAAACCTCACCAGTGGCACAACTGCCCAGCTCACCAGGAAAAGAAAGAATAAGCTGTCAAGTTCTCCAAACCTTTGTCCTGCTTGGCTGCAAGAGTCCTGCTGCACACACGGTGGAAAGCCAAGAAAAGCTGCAGTTGGTGGCACATCTTGTGACAGGAGCTCAACCTCGTTCTCCAGGAAAGGTTCTTGAGAAGAGCAGACAGGACTGTGGAGAAGATTCCAGGAAAACTGAAACAGCTTTCCAGAAGTGAAATGAAAATTGGAAGAAACAATCCAATATGTTTTCCTCCATTTATTTCTCTGCTCCCTTTTTCCATCTTGCACTACTTCTCCATTGCATGAATTCCAAATGCATCTCACCTCTCAGATTGGTGACTTAGTGAGCTCTAGACACTCTAAAATACCATGAGCTACATACAGTTTGCCTTCCAATTTTTGCTGGAAAGCAGTGCTGGACCCTTAAGCACAGGGCCAGGGCCAGGGAATCCTCCAGCCAGGCAATGTGCCCTGATAGGGTTTGATCCTCAGCAGGGACAATGCACAGCATCGACCGAGAGAATTCCTCTGCCACTGTGCAGGAGTCCAGACTCTGGGTCTGGGCTGAACAGGGCAAAGTTCCCGTGTTTGGACAGGCTCAGGGGCTGCCCTGGGGAGCGCGGGGCTGGACGCAGGGGCGAGCGGGCAACGACCAAATGGACACGGGAACAAACGGCCCCGGAGCTTCAGTTGCAGCGGCAGCAGCGGCAGCAGTGAAAGCAGCGAAAGAAGCAGCTTTGTCGAGTCCCTCTTGCATCTCCTCTCCCTTTCCCGCTGTCGCCTCCTCTCTCAGTCTCCCTCTCCCCCTGTGGGGCCGGGCCATGCCCCCGGCCCGCCCCCGGCCCCGGGCGGGGCTGCCCCGTCCCCGCCCCCGGCCGTCCCGCTGCGGTCTCGGCTCCGCCCGGCTCTGGCTGTGCTGGCGGTGGCGCTGCTGGGCGGGCATCAGTGCCTGGGGCTGGGGCGGCATCGCCGCCCTTTGGCTCCGCCTGGCCGGAGCCTGGCCCCAGCCCCGGCTCCTCCCGGGCGCCGCGGAGGACACAGGCGGCGCGGCCGCTCCCGCCGCCTCCGCTGCGGCTTCCCCGGCCCGAGCTCCGCCGCTCGGCAGCGCGGCCGCCGGCCCCGAGCCGCCGCTGTCCCGTTGCCAGGAGCGAACGCCTGGGGATGGCCGGCCCGGGGCGCTCGGGGGGCGCTCGGGGGCCGCTCCTGGCCGCGGGCCGAGCGCTGACAGCCGCGTCCCGCCCGCAGGGAAGGCGCAGGAGGCCCTGCAGGAGCGGTACCGGCTGGGTTCGCTGCTGGGCAGCGGCGGCTTCGGCAGCGTCTTCGCGGCCACGCGGCTCTCGGACGGCGCCCCGGTGAGCGGCGGGGCCGGCAGTGGGCGCAGGAGGAGGAGGAGGAGCAGGAGGAGGAGGGGGATGGGGTTGAGCTAGGCGGGGGGCGAGCTGAACCCGCTGCTCTCCCTTGCTCGCGGGTGGCCATCAAAAGGGTGCCGCGGGATCACATCCGGCACTGGGGCGAGCTGGTGAGTGAGCGGGGCCAGCGGCAGAAGCCGGGCCGTGCCGGGCGGGGATGAGCCGGGGCCCGGCAGGGTGGGAGCTGCCGGGAGCCCTGCAGGGAGAGCGGGCGTGGGCTGAGCGGGGCATGCAGAGCATCCCGGGCTGGCTGATGGGTTTCCCAGCCCCGGCACGGCCTCAGCCCCACTGACGGCATCGCGCTCCTCCCGCAGCCCGATGGCACCAGCGCACCCCTGGAGATCGTGCTGCTGGCCAAGGTGTCCTCTGGCTGCGCTGGTGTCATTCAGCTCCTGGAGTGGCTTGAGCTCCCCGACAGTTTCTTGCTGGTGCTGGAGCGTCCGGAGCGGTGCCAGGACCTGTCGGGTTTCCTGGCGGAGCGGAGGTTCCTGCCGGAGGAGGAGGCGCGGGGGCTGTTCCGCCAAGTGCTGGAGGCCGTGCAGCACTGCACCAGCTGTGAAGTCCTGCACAGGGACATCAAGCCCCAGAACATCCTGTTCGACCTGGCCACTGGGCAGCTGAAACTGATCGACTTTGGCTGTGGCGCCTTCCTCCAAGACACAGCCTACACCCAGTTTGCAGGTGAGCCCTGCCAGGGGATGCTGGATTAATGCTGGAGCCAAGTTGATTTGAGTAGGGGTGTGAGGGGGTCCAGCTCCCAGCCCTGCTGACAGCCTTCAGCACCCACTGTGCCCTGGGCTGGGGCTGGAGCTGAGGCAGCCAGCCTGACAAAAACCCCCATGGGGGTAGCAGAGAGGGGGGTCTGACCCCGTGCCCCAGACGGTTTGGTGTGCAGGCGAGGAAGGGCTTAGACTGCTCTGCTCCCCTTGTTTGCCTTGGCTTGTTAACATTTTTGGGGGGCTGTGCAGGTAGGTAGTTGAGTGGGTTTCTCCACCAGTGGATGAGTTTTTCTTTTGTGTGTCATGGTTGGGCCTTCCCAGGGTTTCTGCTGCCCTCTTCCAGCACCGGTGGCTTCTTTTCCAGCCCCGAGTCTGTACACAAGTCCCAGGTGCTGGTGAGAGGGCAGCGGTCACCCCGTGTGCCACTGGGGCAGCCCCCACATGCCCAGGGGTGCTGGGGCCAGGCTCTGGGAGCAGCAGCATCCCCCTGCTGAACTCTGTCTGTGTTCCAAAGGAACCCTGTCCTACAGCCCACCAGAGTGGATCCACCACCAACGCTACCACGGCGAGGCAGTGATCTGGTCTCTGGGCCTCCTGCTGTACCACCTGGTCATGGGCAAGCACCCGTTCAGGAGGGGCCAGGAGATCATCTGGGGGCAGATCTTGTTCCCACGACGGCTCTCTCAAGGTGGATCCTCATCTCTGGCCACGGGGGCAATACCAGTGCTGGGAGACAGCAGCAGCTCGTGGGCATCCTGCTCTGGCAGCTGCTGAGGAGATGGCACATGTCCTGTTCTCCTGCTCTCCTCCAAACAGAGAATACATGGGGAAGTTTAGGCCCAGCTCTACACACATCCATCATGGGCACACCCATCGTGGCCTGGGCATGGGAACTGACTGGTGATTCCTGGTTTCTCTCCCCAGAGTGCCAGGATGTCATTAAGAGGTGTTTGTCCATGCAGCCCTTGGACAGGCTGTCCTTAGAAGAGCTTTTCTGCGATCCTTGGGTGCAGGGTGTTCCTCTGCCCTAGAAGATGGGAGAGTTCCACGTGCACAGTTGGATCCAGGGGCCTGGCAGGTTTCAGCTCCACACATCTCTTTGCAATCAGTGACAAAGCCAACCAGACAAGTTTTGTTCTGCCTGTAGCTCTGAGCAGGGGTCAGCAGAAGGGAACATGCAGCTCTTGGGCTGGAGCTGAGCTAGAGACCTGGTGTGGCAAGCACTGGTGGCTACCATCTGAGCTGGTTTTGCTTGTCCTGGTTCACTGACCGCTGAAGCCCTGGGCAGAACCCTGACAGCCTGGTCTGGCCCCAGGGAAGGAGAAAGAGCCCCTGGAGAAGCTGTACCCAGTGGGGCTGCTGCTGGAGACACCAAGGACAACTTCAAGGACGACAATGTCTTACTTGGCCTGGCCAGCTGAAGATGATGGACTTTGATTCTGGCACCTTCTCCAAAGCCAGGCTCCACAGGGAATTTGCAGATGAGTCCACACGCAGGGGGATGCTCCCAGATTTGGGCATTGCACAGCCTGGCCGGGAACCAAAGGTTCCCCTTTGCTGGGGCGGATGCAGCTGATCCTTCAGTTGGCTGCCAGGCTGCTTTTGGCAGGGCTCGGGGCATGGGCTGGGGTGGGTACGAAATGGGAGTGGGCTCCTGGCCCTGCCAACAGCCCCCACCACCCACCATGCCCCGGGCTGGGGCTGGGGCTGGGGCTGGGGCAGCCAGCCCGACACAAACAAACCCCCATGGTGGGAGCAGAGGTGGGACTCCAGAACCTGTGCAGGGGCTGATTTGCTTTGCAGGCAAGGAAGAGCTTGGGCTGCTCCACTGCCCTTGTTTGCTTTGGGATCACCATGGGGGGCAGTGCAGTGGGGGAATGGCGAAAGCCTGGGCTTCCCTCACCTGTGGGTGGGTTTTCCTGGCATGCAGGGCTCGGGCCTTTCTCAAGCCCCTGACAGAGGTAAGATTTCTGACCTTTTTTCTTGTTTTCCTTTTTGTCTATAATATATTTTCAATAATTTGTTGTGTGTTTTTCTAGAGGAAGCATCCTCTAGGTGGGGTCCAGTCTGGATGGGGAAGTGCTTGGGAGCAGCTGCGGCGTGGATGGGCCGTGCCCTTGGAGAAGGCTGAGGACATCGTTTGGGACCAGCTTTTCTTCGAGCGGTGGATGGTGTCAGGTGGGTCCCGTCTGCTTGGCATGGTGGGATCAGAGCTTTGGGGAGATGGCAGCGAGCACAGGAGCATCCTGCTCCGGGCAGCTGCTGAGGGCTGGATGTGCCGTGGCTGGCTGCAGGCTGGGCACATGTCCTGCCCTCCTGCTCTGCTGCCAAAGGCAGCGGTGATGGGCAGCTCTGGGCACTGTTCTGGGCACGGCCAGCATGGCCTGGGCACCGCGGGTGGCTGGGACAAGGGGACAGGAGCCTTCAGCTGACGGGCGCTTTCTGGTTTCCCTCCTTGCAGCCGGGCTCTGCGGGTGCTGAGGCTGCTCTGGGCTCTGCCAGGGCTCTGCTGGAGTTCAGCACCGGGCCAGAATCAGCCAAAGAAGAAATGGTCTGACCTGCAGCACAGACTTGCTTGAGCATTTCAGCAACACAGCTCAAATGTTTTTAGAGTGTACACCTCCCAGGGAAAACACGACACCACCCAAAAAATAAACTTGTTCAATAGCTTCTGAAATGAAATCAATCTGGGATAACCCCAAATGACATTTTGCAGCTTGCTCAAGCAGTAGCTAAGCCTTTCTCTGAACTGTTCTCTCTCCCACCTGCCTTTTACTTCCCATCTGCTCCCTCTTTTCCCCCAGTGAGTTCCCAGCCCATGGTAGTCTCCATCACACTGTTGCCTTCCTTGGTGCCCCTCACCACGAGGAAGGCCGAGCCCCTGGCTTAGGGACTCATCCTGTCACTGGCTGAGGAGCAGCAATGTCTCAGAGGTCTGGTGGGCTTTTAGTGTCATTCAGAGCTGCTCTCCAGCCCTCAGCTCTCCTCAATGGTGAGTTCCCACTCCCTTTTCCTCGTCTTTGCAGCTCTGTGAATCCCCTTGAGCCTCCCCACTCTTCTCAGCCCATGCACCCACCTCAGTTAGGCTGAGGCTGAAGCTTCTTTGTCTCCTCTGGCACACCAGTCCAGTCCCAGAGCACAACACACAACAATGCACTCCGGGCTGGAGCAGCTGCCCTGCAGCTCTGGCTTGGCTCTTTGTGGCAAGGGAATGCTCCCTGTTTGCAGCTGTCCCTGCAGGATGGCCCCAGGGCAGAGCCCAGCCGGGCTCCCATTGCAGCCCTGAAGCTTGGGGCAGACAGTGGTCCCAGAGCTGAGGTTCACGGGGAGCACCTGGAGCTGTGGCTTGCAGTCAGTGTTGGCAAATGTTGTGTTTTCATCTCCTGCAGCCTGTAGGGAAAGCAACCTGTGCTGCCAGGCCTGTGTGTGCCAGGCCTGTGTGTGCCAGGGGCTCTTGGATGTCTCTGTACCCATGGACAGAAGGCTCTGTGTGTGCCAGGGGCTCTTGGATGTCTCTGTACCCATGGACAGAAGGCCCTGTCTGGGCCAGGGTTTCCATAATGTCTCTGTACCCATGGGTATAGAATAGCATGGACAGTGACAGTGTCAGTCGCGTTGCTTGCACGCTCCTTCCTTTGCATACAAGACACATCCATGCACACCCCCATGTACAGATACATTAAAAGGACAGGGAGGGAGAGAGATTTCCCATAGAGCTCTAACTTTGGCATAACTCACCTTGTAATCTGGCGACCAGGGGATTTTTTCCCCAGCTCTGTGTGAGAAGGTGTCCAGGAGCTGAAGGAGCAGCATTTAGAAGCAGTTTCAGGATTTCTAGGCAGGAAGTGGAGCTGACCACCATCCACGTAACTCGCCGTATTCATCAGGATGTGCTGCTGGTTTTTTAGGAATATGGCCCAATGGAGACACGAGACTTGGAAAAATCCCAGCTCTCTGTGGATTTGTGCAAAGGGGGAGCAGCAGAAACACTTTGTGTCTGCTTTGGGGACACAAGGTCCAAGGAGCTGCGGTGGCAGTGGGTGACCTGGGCTGGTGGCAGGTGAAGTCCTGGTTCATGACATCCCAGAGTGGCACAGGACAAAGCTCCAAGCACCCCCAACCCCACTGATGAAGTCTTTCTGATTCTGCACATCTATAGGAAAAGCTGCTGTCACACAATGGACTGGGATTTGTAAGTTTCATTTTCAATACTTTAGGTCCCAGTTTCAAACTACAATATTTTTGCCCTCAAGGCACAGTCATGCACAATCCATCTCTCATCCTCCTGTTGCTTCAACTCCAATTTAAAAAAAAATCTTAATATTGGAAACAAAACCCAAAATCTTTAAAAAATGATGCTGAGGTCAGTTCGTAAGATGGATCCAGGCCATCTGAACATGCACAAAGTAAATGAGTTCTCCTTTTAAAAAGATCAATTACCTCTTAATCCAAAGTTACAGAAGATTTTCACTACACATTTGTTTCTTGTTTTTATCTTTCATATTTTTCTCATTTTTGTTTTTAAGCAGATAACATGTCCTGAAAAAGAAATGTACAGCAAAATGAGATACATTTCTGATAAACAATAAAAATATTTACTTTTCTCTGGATACCCTGATGTAAAAAATATAGCAGATATGAGCAGGGGTGTAAAGTGTTTGCTTTGGATTAAGCTGGAGTTCAGCACTGCTGACATGTTGATCCAGCCAAGAGTTGCAGAATTCTTTTGCACATCTCGAGCCATGTGTTTGCAGGCACAGCACCTGCAAACTGACACACCCGTGCATGTGAATAACTCTGTTACTCCCTCCAGAATTTGGGCTGTGCCCCAGAACGAGGTGCTACAGCCCTTTGCTCCTGGTTCCTGTGGGGAGCAGCTCCCTTCCCTGTGGCTGAGCTGCTCAGGCAGAGCCCGGCAGCTCCTGGCCCTGCAGGGCTGAGGCTTTTCCCCGTTGCTGGGCACAGACTGATGGAGCAGCACTGCTGAACACGGGGGCACACAGAGGGACCAGCAGCAGCTGCCTTTGGCCACCTGGAGCTCCAAGGCCCAAACTCAGAGCAGACAGGGCTGGAAGAGACTCACAGGCTCCCTGCTGGCTCTGCTGCCCCACTTGTGCCCACCTGGGAGCCCCCAGTGCCAGCAGGGACTTGAGATGGCAGCCCTGGGCTCCTGGAGGTTGTGCAAGGAATGCAGCTGGGGACTCCCTGTCCATGGAGAGCTTCCAGATGGAAAAGGCTGCTGTGCCCAGGCAGTTCCAAGGGCAGAGAAAGGAGGGTCTCGACCACTGGATCTCTGCCAGTCCCACAGTCCTGGGCAGCAGCCACCAAACCCTGGGGGAGCAGAGGGCACAGCAAGAGGGACAAAAGCAGGCAAAGTCAGAGACTGGAGAGAGCCAGACCTGGGAGCAGGAACAGCTGCTCCATTGCACTCTTGGAGAAAGCTCTTGGCTGGTTCAAAGTGCTGAAAGGCATGAAGGGCAGAGAGGAGGCCACAGCAAACAATGCTCCTGTTTCCACAGCCTCCCCTCTCTGTGTCCCAGAAGAAATTGGATGGATTGTGTTTTTCTCTCCGAGTCGTCTCGTTCAGCATGAGCAGCTGAGCACCAGGAGCTGAAGGAGCTGAAGCCTCAGGCCACAAGAGCTGGGCCAGAGGAGACTTTCTGAACAAATGAATGCTGCTAACATGGACCTGGCTGAATGCAGCAGATGGAATCATGGAATCACAGGATCCTTTCTGTTGGAAAAGACCTCTGAGCTCATCCAGTCCAGCTGGTCACCCAGCAGTGTCGAGCCCACCACTAAACCACGTCCCTGAAGTGCCAAGGCCTGGACAACAGCCCTGAGTGAGGCCTGAACAACAGGCCCTGAGCCAAAGGTGACCTCTGGATGAACCTTCCAGCCAAAGGTTATCTTTGTATCCGCTCATTAATGAAATATGCATGGTCATTAGCACTGTGATAGATGTATCCACTCATTAGTGAAACATGTATTGGCCTTTCCCTATTTAGAAGCCAGACAAGGACGTGGAATCTGACATCTGGCCTTGTCTGGGGCTGAATGGTCAAAGTCACCTCCCTTGGTTCCTCCTTGGGCCCTGGCCAGGCTTTGGGAGGAACCCGAGAGGAGAATGAAACCAGATGTTCCCACTCCAGAAGTGCTGTCAGTTTGTTCGTTCAGCACTGTCAGAGCTGGGCCCTCTCACAGCGAGGTTGGAGCCTCACCTGTGGCTGGAGGCAGCTGCAGGAATTCCCAGTGTCCAGGAGTGGCTCTGCAGCCCTTGGCTGTGACAGCTTCCCCAGCTGCTGTGTGGATCTGGGGGATGGCAAAGCCTCAGGGTAACTGGTGCTGGATCTTTCTTAATCACTGCTGCAATCTTTGGTGATGATGGTTGGGTGCATTGCTGAGCTGCTCCTTTTGTGATTCTTTGCTGCTTTGAGCTACAGTCAATGACACCGATTCCTTCAGTTGATGTCTGTGTCTTTGGTGCTGACCCTGCCCACTGGTAAGACAAAACTGGCACAGTCTGGCCAGATCACCACAAAATGTCACTTTTTGAATGTAAATGTGAGGAATCAGTCCCATCAGAAATTCCCAGATGGGAAGCCCTTCCCTGGAGTTCCCTGGCTGTGGAGTGGGCTGAGGTGGGAGCACCGTGTAAGCAGTGGGGCAGTCGGTTAAAAGAGGCTGAACCCCTGGATGTCTTAAAATGCATCCAAAAATTGCATATGGAAGAAGGAAAAGAATTGTGTGTTTGGGAAGACGAGGGTGAATTTTGTTAATGGCACATTGGAAACAGCATCAACAGAAGGAAGAATTGGTTTTGGAATGCTCCCACATGGAGGGACAGAGGAAGGTTTAAATCTTGAGCTCAGGTTCATTTGTGCAAATGAACTACAATGTTGTTGTGTAAAAGCTGGGCCCTCTCACAGCAAGGTTGGAGCCTCATTGTCTGCAAAGCTGGCTGCACCTGCAGGAATTCCCAGTGTCCAGGAGTGGCTCTGCAGCCATTGGCTGTGAAAGTGTTAAAAGCACTGTGCCTAGGAATACTTAGGCAAGAATAAGATAAATTGTACCCAATGTGGAAGCTAGCAAAAATTAACCACAAGCTAAAGACACAGGATGAAACTTGGCAAGAAACAGGGAACAAAACTTGCAGAAATGAAGGGCAGAGCTTGCTAAAACCAGTGAGGAAATTGCTGAAACTGCCAACAAGAGACTGCACATGCCTAGAGGAGAAAGGTGAAAAGGGCACAGTGATGAAGACGTCCAGCCTTCATCAGGGGACCACAGAGGAAGATGCGGAGCCTTCCTCAGTGCCACCTCCAGCGTGCACTGTGCCTGCGCCTGGCGTATGCTGATGATTGTAATGAGTACTGAGAAATACTTTGCATAACCACACCTTTTCTAGGGCAAACCGTGAATATGCATAAAGAATAACCCTATATTGTAATCTGCTGTGTGCCTGAGCGTGTGTTAGGAGGAGATATCCCCACGCACCCGGCGCGCTGAATAAAGCAAATCCCCGCTCCTTGGACTTGGTCTCGGAAGTGTCTCTTGGCCCGGTTTGGGGCCATTCACATCCACGGGGTTCTGTCAAGTCACAGTGGAACCTTGGTGCCACATTGTTCCATGGCTTCACAATGCTCTCCTGGCTGCCATGAGGTCCCTCCCGCTGTGACACACTGCAGCTCTGGTTCCATGAGGGTCTCTTGGGTTCCACGGTGCACGCCTTTTTCACATCTGAGCCTTGCTTCCATGGGTTCCATGGACTGACAATGGCCGTCTGCATTCCATGGGCCCAGCTAGATCACAGCAGAGTCTGGCTTTCATCAGATTCCAAAACCTGTTCTGCCAGCTGACAGGGGTGATTTAAAGAACACAGAAACCGATGGAAGGAACGGTCTTATTTTACTGTGAGTGTTAAGGCAACACAGAAGTAAAATTATACATTCAATAAAACTACGTGCTTGGCTTTAGCAACAAGCAAAAAGAAGCAAAGTAATGTACCTGATCATTATTATAGGAGAGAAAGAACAGGGATTGAGAAAGATACATCCCCAATTGCCTAAATACTTTACCATCATCCAGAGCCCTCAGTTGCTGGGGAGCCCCGTTTCACAGCGAGGATCTGGAGAACCCTTCCAAACAACTGGGAAAATCAAACATGTTGCATCCACACGTAGGGTGAGGTCTCCGAATTTGCTCCAAAAGTGGGTCCAGCGTTTATAGACCCAAATCAGCAAAACAAGTGACTTGATGATATTTTTAGCACATAAACTCCTGGGTCTTATAGCACTTTTGCTGACCAGGAGAGCCCAGGGCTTGGCCAGAGCCCAGTCCCTGGCTTGGAGGGTTTCCCCTAAAATATCCTACAAGCCTCCAGTCATGTCAGTTGGGAACATTTCTTAAAATTATACATTTCTTGCAGGTAACTGCACAAGAGTATGTGACAGTTTCTAAAGCAGCCGGTTTGGTGTTAAACAGCTGGAATAAGCATCTGGGTCATCCATTTTTAGCTAACTAAAACTGATGGTGTTAGTCACATAATGCCCAGGGTTCATCCTGTAAGCCAGCTCTGGCTGAGGCCTGCTACTCAGACCTAAGCACATCAGAAGCTGAAGTGACCACGACTGGGAATGGCAAAAACACCCCACTGGGGCCCCAGGACTCCCTGGCGTGGATCACCTCAGGAGACAGTATTCCAGGGAGCCCAAAGGGCTTTTGGGAGAGCTGCTGTGGAGACAGAGGGAATTCCATAGCTGAATCCCTTGTTGGGGCTCCCAGAGGACCCTTCTGCTGTGGGGCTGCTGAGGGTGGAGGAACAGCAGGCACCGATGGCCACCCCAAAACAGGGCCCCGTTGGCAACACGGCACCGACTGGGACTGCGGGACCCCATCCCTGGGGTGAGTCAGGAACTGCAGAGCTGGGAGTGCTCAGCCAGACCCGCTGACCCTTCAGTAGCCCCACATGGCCAGAGCGTGAGCCCAGTGGGGAGTGGCCACTGGCAGGGACTGTGGGGGTCTGAACCAAGTCCCATCCCCACTGAGAGCGGCTGTGCTGGACATGCTGGAACTCCAGGAGCAGCTGGAGTCCGAGGCAGCCAAGTGGTGGCACCATCAATGTTCCTTTCTTCTCCTTCAGAAAGAACACTGGGAAGCTGGGGAAGTGTCAATGAAAGGAGTAGGTCTGGTAGAAGTTGTAGAACAGCACTAACATGATGTCCTGGTTTAGGGCAAATTTGGGAGAAAACTTCCAAAAGGGGCCCCTTCAGAAAGCAAACCACACAGCCCCTCCCCAAACTGGTTTGGGAAGAATTTCCTCAGAAATTCTTCGAGGTGGAAAAAAAAACACCTTGAAGAATTTATTGAAACAGGCAAAGCACTCCCCAGCAGAAAAAAATGAACAATACCAGATGACAAAACCCATTCGCTGGTTTGAAGAGATGACAAATTCAGAAAGTCTCTCCTGTGGGTGGTCACTCTGTTATCGGTCCCTCCAGCTCTGGGAAATGCTGCTGCTGCCCAGAGAATGCCCCAGTGGGCTACAAAGTGCAAGCTCTCGGTGCTTCCCGGGTCCCAGTCCGGAGCAGGTTTGAACAGTTCAGGTTTGAACAGAAAAGGGAAGGAAAACCAGTCCAGGGAACTTCTCTGCCTCAGCTAGCTAAAACTAACTAAAAATCAAAGAAGCACTCTGTTCTGCTCTGTCTGTGCCCAGACAACACAGTGGAGTAGAATGTGGAGGAGTGGAGGAGTGAGTGCAGGCTGATAACAAACTCTGTGCTTCTTCTTCATCCCGCCTTCACTCTCAGAGCCACTCTTGAAGGCACAGAATGTAATATCCATCATAAACAGAACACACCATTGGGGATACAAGCTTCTAGGACACATGAGAAACCCAAACTCTTCTGAGAAAGGAGGGCAGAAATCTCTGGTGCCCAGCATCCTGCCAGAGAAACCCATTCCCAGAATTACCAACATAAAACCATCCTCCAATTCTCTGGATTGTGCTGCTCCTGACCCACTAAAACCTTCCCACCAGAATGAAGCTCAGAAGTGGGACTGATGGGGGAAACCTGAACCCTGAGCCATGCCAGGGTCCGTGCCAGGAGCATCCCCTGGCGCTGTTTAACAGTGGCTCTGCAGGAACTGGGGATGCAAACAGGACGAACCTGAGCATCTCCCACCAGCAGATACCTTAGAGCTTACACAGCAACACGGCCATGACTCTCCCAAACTGGATTTAGGTACGGCACACCCACTGTAGCCATTGGATCCAGATTGCCCAGATCTCTTTGGGACTCCTGCTTTTGGTGTCTCTGCCTCCTGTCCCTGCCCCAAAGAGGCTCCTCTCTCCCTCTCCCTGCCCTGACAAGACAGTCACACAAATAAAGACGTGGGATTGCCTGGTGCTGAGGGGCTGTAGAAGGAGCCTTCTCCAGGTCTGGCCTGATTCCAAAACCCACAGAGTCTCCTGCAGCAAGGAACCTCCTTGTTCAGCCTCTCCAAGCGTGTCAAGCTCAGGAAGCTGGGCACACCCTGCCCAGCTGGGGGAGCTCCCGTGTCTCCATACCAGGGGATAAAACCAAACACCTGGGGAACACCCCAGGAACCCTGGGGGCACTGAGACTGTGGCATGGGGACATCTGTATTTATTTCCCAGTGACAAACAAAAATATGGAATGGTGCCAGAGCTTGTTTTGATCTACATCAACCTTTGATAAACGTCCCTCCGCCTGACAGTGACTCCTCTGCAGCTGCTCTGGGAGATCTCCTGGGCTGAGTCCAGTAAGAGGAGATTTCAGTGGTGCTGAGGTGCTCGAGGGGGCCCATTTCAATGCTCTGCTGAAGTCCAAGGACATTGTGTTTCCCCAAGGAGCAACGCTCCTTTCTGGCACCCACTGCCCTGTGAGGGACATTATTCAGTTGCTGCCGTTGGGTGAGTTCCAGCCACAGGGAGAGGGAGGAGGAGATGATCCCACCCATGGCTGCTGCTGGCTCCAGACATTGGGTGCGATAAAGCTGAGACAGAGCTTCAGCATCTCCCCCAAAATCACACAATCACAGAATGGCTTGGCTTGGCTTGGAAGAGACCTTCAAGTTCATCTCATTCCACCCCCTGCCGTGGGCAGGGACACCTTCCACTATCCCAGGCTGCTCCAAGCCCTGTCCAGCCTGGCCTTGGACACTGCCAGGGATCCAGGGGCAGCCACAGCTTCTCTGGGCAAGCTCTGATCTCTGCCGAGCTGAGCAGGGACAGGACCTGAGGGAACAGCTGGAGCTGGGCCAGGGCAGGGCTGGGCTGGAGATCAGCAAAAGCTTCTCCCCCCAGAGGGGGCTCAGGCACTGCCCAGGCTCCCCAGGGAATGGGCACAGCCCCGAGGCTGCTGGAGCTCCAGGAGCCTTTGGACCCCGCTCCCAGGGCTGCATGGGCTGCGATTGTTGGGGTGTCTGTGCAGGGCTGGGGGCTGGACTCGATGATCCCAATGGGTCCCTCCCAGCTCAGCCCCTTCTGCAGTTCTCACCCTTTGGCTCAGGCTTTATGTCTCCTCGAGGCGCTGGCAGAGCTGCTGGGGACAGGGCAGGAGCGGGGCAGCCCCAGCGTTCCCCTGTCTGTGACACCCCAGCGGTGACAGCCCCAGCGTTCCCCTGTCTGTGACACTCCAGCGGTGACAGCCCCAGCGTTCCCCTGTCTGTGACACCCCAGCGGTGACAGCCCCAGCGTTCCCCTGTCTGTGACACCCCAGCGGTGACAGCCCCAGTGTTCCCCTGTCTGTGACACCCCAGCGGTGACAGCCCCAGCGTTCCCCTGTCTGTGACACTCCATGGGTGACAGCCCCAGCATTCCCTCCCTGGAGAGGCTCCAAGGGAAGCGTCCAGAGCCGCGTCCAGGCAATGGAACTGACCGGTCACTGCCCAGCCCGGCCTGGGCTGATGTGGATTCCTCTGCAGACAGCTCGGGGAAGGTGCCCCTGGCCACCTGTGATGTAAATAACTGGGCCAGGAGACCTTGTGCTCCTTTCTTGATTAGGCCTTTATTTGAAGAAACAGCCTAAGGGGGCTGGGGTACGGGGTTCGCGACGCCGCCGCTACTCCCTGGTGAGTTGACGTCCCAGAGGAGGGGTAGACGATCCTGTCAATTATGGCAGGGTCAGAGTCTCCACCCTCGGAGGATACGTCCAGAGACTCAATTATGGCTCGTTGGTCTAGGGTGGTGACGCTGTTCGGACCTCTCTCAGGTTACGACGACCAGCTCTAGGGAGGTTGAAAGTCTTTTCTCCTCCTTTGAGACTTTCCTGTCCTGGGGATGTAGATTATTGAACAGGTCCTACTTCGGTTTGTGATTTAGGTCCATCCTGACTCCTCTGCTGGGGTTCGGTAATCAATATGCAGCCCGCGCGAGGCCTCCTGGGAATCCGGAAGTTGTCTCAGGGAGCAGCAGCCAACTTGCCCGACGCCATGGAGGGGACAAGGAGGGTTTAGCTTCCCAAGAACAGGGGTACCAAAACTAGAGGAATACAACTGTAGCAAGAACCGGGGATAAGGACAGATGCATCGGGTAAGGAGAATACAAACAGGGGAGGAACCAGTGAACTGCGGAATGAACAGACAAGAGGTTAACATACGAACCAACTGTTAAATCTTAGGTTTATTCATAACAATTATTCATAACACCTGCACAGTGCCACAGACGAGTGTCAGACAGTTACAGAGCTCTGCCCAGAGCTGCCAGGGGAGTTAATTAAAAAAAACTAACCAACAAATGAAAAACCCCATACCAAAACAAAAAAGCCCCCCACCCCTAACAAACAAACAAAAAACCCAAATTCCAAACCAAACAAAAACAAACAAAACTAAACAAATAATTAAAAAGCCAAACCAAAAAAAAAAAACCAAAAAAAAAAAAAAATCCAACAAAACAAGAAAATGAGAACTGATAGAAATGGGCCAGGAGACCAGCTCCTTTTTAAAGGTCTTTATTAAGTGATCAGCTCTGGGTGGGGGCCTGAGGGGTCGCGCACACCGCCGCTGCTCCCTTCAGCGACACAGAAGAGCAGGTGATCAGTTTTACTTCACAGCAGAACTGGGACTCCCGTCCTTGCGGGCGTGCCTAGGAAAACGTCTTCCAGTTCATCGGCTAGGGTCCTCATTCCAGTCCGGTTACCCTTACGTGGTGGTGATCTCCAAAACTTTGTTGATAGAATAGGAGACTTTTCCCCAACAAGTCCAGTCACTTGACTTTCCAAATTTCCAGGTTCTTTTTTTGGATTTCCTTCTGCTTTGCTTAATTTGCATATTACTGGGACTGTTTCTGGCCACCATTTTGGGAGCAGCGGAGGCAATACCCGAGGGACTCAATAAGGGTACAGGCAAAGGGATTTAACGGTGGGGGTGATACAACAAGGGTATCTAATAACTAAGGATATATGTAAGAGGATTAACTATGAGGGGTACAACCAGGGTGGGTGTGGGGTGTTAACACAAGGGGCGGTACAACGAGGGTGTCTAATAACATTTATCAGCTTATTACCATTGTAAGTATTTCAACAACTTTAACTTTACTGAACTTGTTCATAACAAGAACTCCTCCCAGCAGAGCTCTTCCATCCTTCAGTTTTCACACCTGCACTCACACAACACCTGCGGGGGGGCTGCAAACAATGAGGATTCATTGGGCACATTTGCAGGAAAAGCAGGTTTAGGACAGGCTCTCAGCAGAACTGTTCTCAGCTGAGCCAAAAAGGCCCCTTTGGCAGCTGCAGGGCCACTGGAAATGCAGAGCCTCAGCCCACAGGGGAGAAAAGGGCTCCAAGTTCCCCTGCCCTGACGCTAAACCCTGTTCCCAGGCTGCTTCACACACAGAGTTCTTCTGGAGCACTGCGCAAAGCTGAGAGTAAGCTCTGGCTTCTCCATGTTGCGTGTCCTAAAGCTGCCTGGGAGAAGAAATTTGGGGTCAGCTCGGCTGGCACAATCCATCCTGGTGCAGGGCACAGCGCCGGGAAGGGCTTTGCGTGCCGAGGCTTTGCTGCAGCCCAGGAAAGCTCCTGGCTCAGGCTCATCTTTGCTGCTCAGCCAGAGCCCCAAGTGCCCCAGCAGCAGCAGGGAATGGCAGCATTGCCACGGGCTGGCACAGGAGAGGCAGATTTCCCCTGGAGAGAGGCTCATCTTCCAGCTTTTGCATTCAGGCAGCTGCAGATGCCTCAGCTTTGGCTGCACAGCAGCTGGAAATGCAAGCCCAAGAGCTCTGTTCATGGCCAGCCCCAGCAAGAGACAGCAAGGACAGGGCCCTGGCAGCTGCAGGACATTTGCAGGGAGCGCCTTCAGCAAGCCCTGGGGGCTGGGACTGGGTGCAGAAAATGCCCTGGGTGTAATGAACAGTTTCCACGTGTTCCCCAGAGATGGGGGGCAGGGCCTTCCTAGTTCCCATGGCAACACTAAAAAAACTACTAACTCTGGCTAAGTACCGATATTGAAATGCTAATTAGCTAATTGCTGTTTGTTTTCTCTAAACTACCTGGAGATAACTGGCCTCCCACCCCTCCACGCTGCCATTCTGGGACTAACATGCAAATAAAAACCCCTTAGGATCATGGGAGGATTTTTAGGAGATAAAAAGGAATATAAATCAAAAACTGAACACAGTAGAGGAGTCTAGACAACGCCCTAGCTGAGGAAGAGGGAAACACATCCCCTGATTGACTTTTAACCGTCGCCATCACCTAAGAAAGAACAGACTATATTAGGCTCTGAGAAGCAGGGCGATAAAAAGACAGAGAGTCCTGGTGCTGCCACCACGGAAGGAGCAGGGACAGCTGTTGTTCTGGACTTCAGCAACGGATTCTGCACACCACGCTTACTCATCCTTGGGCCCCTGGTGTGACACGAAGAAAGAAGAGCTGCTGCTCTGGACTCCAGTGACAGACTCTGCACGCCTCCATTCTTTTGGCTGCTTGGGAAAGCTGTGACCGCGGGGGCAAGCTCTGTTTCGAGCCCCCTGCCCAGCTGATCTTTTTAATAAAGAGCTGAACATTAATAAAGGCATTAGCCCTGTTCATTTCACTGGGGGTCTCTGCAGGGAGGCAAAAGGAACAAAGTTTCAGTTGTGGCCTGGCTAGGGAGCAGCAAAAGCGATTCCTTTCCATTGCTGGCTGTTCCAGGAGCCCCAGAGCAGAGCCCAAGGGGGCCAAGGACTGGAGAGTGGGGACTGTGCAGGAGCCGGGAGCAGCGAGAGAGCCCGGGCTGCAGGAGCTCTGTGCCCGGGGCTGGGCGCGGCTGCCGAGGTAGTGGAGGATGCAGGGTCTGCCCGTGCTGGGGCTGCTTCTGCCTGGCCCAGGGGCTGCGCTGTCCGCCCAGAGCCACGTGGGGATTGCCCGGCACCGGCAGGGCTGGCAGGGAAACCGGCAATGGGGGGAGCAGAAACGGGCAATACGAGAGCTGCGCGTGCTCCAGAAGCCTGGACATGTTAGGAACATGGACAGGGGGGACCCATGGATACCCCAGGACCCTCAAACAGGGACTGCAGACAGTGCTGAGCCCTGGGATGCCTATGATGCCCAACTGGTGAGCCCAGAGAAGGGGAACCTCTGGGATTGCCAGGAGCCCCAGCAGCTGAGAGAGGGGGAGCACCAACGCAAACTTGACCCACAGCAACCCAGACAGGGGGGGCCTCCAGGAGTGAAAAGTGGGGAGACCATAGAGGGGAAACTCAGGGTGTTTTTGCTGAATCTTGGTCGTTTGTATATTTTGGGGTACTGAATCTTGGTCTTTTTGAAGTTTTTATGGGCAGCAGATGGCTGGTGACTTCTAGAGATGGACTTGGGCAGTAGGAACCCCCTAACCCAATGTGCCCATACATTGTTTACCCCAAATCAGGATTTCTCATTCCCAAACCTTGGCTGGATGGAGGAGGAGGCTGCGAGGAAGAGGAAGATGCCCCAGGACCCGCAAGGGGGTGAGGAGGAAATCAGTGCCCCTTTCCCCCTCTCTCCTGCTCCATCTCCCAGCCCAGCACGGCCCCCGGCTGCAGGAGAACCCCGCTGCTGACACCGTCCTGCCGGGGATGCACTGGGGGGATCTCCTTCCCCTTCCCTCTGGCACGGAGGCAAATCCCATCCTCTCCTTGTCCTTCCTCCCCCAGACAAGGAGCTGAGGATGGAGACCTGGGAGGACAAATCTTCACGGCAGAACCTCATAGCAGAGGCCGTTTTGAGCAGCTCCATGGCACAGGAATCCAACGGGGAGGAAAAGCCCCAGAGATCCCGCAGGAGGAGGGGCTGCAAACCCAGCCCAGGGTGCTCCGAGGAGAAAAGACCCACCCTGGGCCACGAAGGTGGGCAGAGCTCCAGCCAGAGCTCAGAGCTGGTGGTCCATGAGCAGGTTCACCATGGGGAGAAGCCCTACAAGTGCTTGGAGTGTGGGAAGAGCTTCAGGCAGAGCTCCGACCTGATCAGCCACCAGATGATCCACACCGGGGAATGGCCTTACGAGTGTGGGGAGTGTGGGAAGGGCTTCAGCTACAGATCCAACTTCGTCATCCACCAACACATCCACATCAGGGAGAGGCCCTATGAGTGCCCCACGTGTAGGAAGAGGTTTCAGAGCAGCTCCAGTCTCCTCCTGCGTGAGCGGATTCACACCGAGGAGAGGCCCTCCCGCTGCCCTGACTGCGGGAAGGGCTTCAAGCAAAACTCCAACCTCGTCACCCACCGGTGCATCCACACCGGGGAGAGGCCCTATGAGTGTCCCCAGTGTGGGAAGAGCTTCACCCAGAGCTCTCACTTGATCCAACACCAATGGAGGCACCGGTAAGGGAAGCCCCACGAGTGCGCCAACTGCAAGAAGAGCTTTGTGCACTGCTCCAGCTTCATCCCCCATTGAAGAACCCACATTGGGAAGGAGACCTGGTGATCCATGCTCCCTGTGATCCATGCTGGGAAGACACCTGTACCTTCTGCCCCTGCCAATGACCTGATGTGGGAGTGAAGAACATGAGAGTCTGGCCATGGCCCTGTCATTACATTCACTCCCACCTCAGGTCATTACCAGGGGCAGGAAAGGGACTTTCTCTCTCTCCCTGAGGAGATGGGTGTCCTTTCCAGGCAGGAGGAAATACGTGGCTTGTGGATATTCTCAGCTCAGTCAGAGAGAAAGAGAAAGCTTTTCTAACCAGGCAAGAGCCTGGGAAACAGTTGGGAAAGAATGTAAATAATTCTCTAATCTATCTTGTTATTCACATTGTTTATAGATAGGTTCTGCTACTGTGCGTCATTCACTGCACACCAATGGTGTGATATGTTTTCACTCTGCGACCAATGAAATTAGCCTTCTCGATGTTCACTATATATAGAGCGGTGCATTTGATATAAATCAGAGCTCATTTTCTTTGCCTTCTGATCTGGAGTTCTCTGTTCCCGTCCTGCTCAACAGCGTCAGTGGCTGGGAAGAGCCACTGTGGTGATGTAGTTTTCCCTATGAATAATTTTTCTTATCCCTTCTGTTATCAATATTATTTCTGTTCCTGTTTGTTCCTTCTCTCGTTGCTGTTCCAAATAAATTGTTCTTATCCCAGCCTGGGATCTTTGCCTTTTGTGCTTTCCATGGGAGGCAGGAGGGCAGCGAGCGGCAGCATGGTTTAAGCGGGAGCAGGAAATTGGGGAATCCCATTCCTGAACCCTGGCCTGTGGAAGCTGAGCATCCCAGCTGGTGCCAGCCCTGGTGGCCATGGCAACAGCCTTGGGAGCGGGTCCGTGGCTGGGGCTGTGGGAACCTCTTCACTCTGGTGTCCAGGGACAGGAGTGGAGGGAGCGGCTGCAGCTGAGTCGGGGCAGGCTTGTGCTGGATCTCAGGAAAAGGATTTTGCCCAGAAGCTGCTGGGGCACTGCCCAGGCTGCCCAGGGAAGGGTCACAGCTCCAGGACTCTCTGAGCTCCAGCAGCGTTTGGACAGCGCTGCCAGGCCCAGGCTGGCATTGTTGGGGTGTCCTGTGCAGGGCCAGCAGTTGGACTCAAGGATCCTGATGGGTCCCTCCCAGCTCAGCCAATTCTGTGTCTCTGGGATCCCATGACCCTGGGGATGGGACGTCCAATGGTTGCCATGGCAACGGGCTCTGTCTCCAGGCCTGAGCTGGTGTCCATGGCAACCACCCCTGGATGGGGTCTCCATGGAGCTGCCCAGGAACTGACCAGAGCAACAGGGGCTGGTGATGGTTGCCATGGAAACTGACCAGATCAACAGGGGCTGGTGATGGTTGCCATGGAAACTGACCATAGCAACAGGGGGTGGTGATGTTTGTCTACTAAGGATCAGATTTGTCACAGACCCTCAGAGGGGTTCCGTGGGGAATTTCCGGGAGTCTCCAGGCTGTTCAAGGGCTGGAATGTCACAGGCAGAGAAAGGGGCTCCATGGAGACCTCCCAGGGTTTTCTGGGGATGGTAAAGATCTGTGTGGTCAGAGGCACTCACAGCCATTCCATGGTGACATCCCAGGGCACCTTGGGCTGCTCAAGCACCGATCTGTCACAGGCAGTCACGGGGGCTCCACGGTGACATCCCAGGAGTCCCCAGGCTGCCAAAGAGCCGGGATGTGACAGACACTCACAGGGGTTCCTGTCATGGACAGAGTGGGAGCTTCAGGCAAAAGCTTTATTTCATTATTGGAGAAGCTTCTGCTGAGACATGAGGTGGAGAAATTACACTCAACAGCCACCATGGATCCTCAAACCCCTGCAGGACCCCCAGACTTCTAAAATTCCTTCTAAGAGAGGAGACTGGCAGCGGCTGGATCCAATCCCAGCCCCAGACTTTGTCAAAGGTGTAAAAGATTGGACAGGTGGAATTGAACCTTAATGCAATTTGTCCCACAGGATTAACAATGGAATATCAGATAAATGTATATAAATACAGATCTGATTGATTCTGATCATGACTAGACAAAATGGTTTACTTACATCACAGAAGAAATTAAAAAGATAGAGTTATTTATTCCACAGTATAGGAGATATAATAATTATTAGAATATAGTGCTCTAGGAGGCAATTTTGAAGTAAGCAGGGCCTTGCTGGAGTTGTTTGAACCTATTGCAGGCAGAGCCTCCTGCTCCAGCAGGAACTGCCTTTCCTGTGCCATGAGCAGGGCAGGTCCCACTGCAGGAGAAGCCCCAGGCCAGCCCCAGCACAGGGAAGGCCTCGGGCACAAGGGCAGAGTGCCGTGCTGGGAGCTGTGCCAGGGAGAGCCTGAGGCACCAAAGGCACCTTGGCAGCAGCAGCTGCTTGCATGGCCAGAAGCCTCCCTTGGCAACCTGGCCTGGTGGCCAGCACTGCAGAGCTGCTGTCTCAGGGCTCATTTCTGGCTGGGCTCTGGAAAGCCACTTCTGCACCAGGAGCCTGATTGGGAAGCCATTGGCCCCAGAACCTTGGGGACAAGATATTAATGACAAAACTCTTCCTGCCAGCAGAGACAAGGCAGGGGCAGAGGAAAGGGGAGAGCCAGGCCCAAGGGATGGGACTGGAATGTGGCAGCAGCTCTCTGGCCACAGAGAGAAACAGACAACTTTCCCAGACATCGTTCTGGGAAAGGCTGTGAGAAGATGAGAGAAAAGAATGAGAAGCAATTCTTATCTTAACTTGCTGCACCTGGTATTGTGAACATGTGGAATGTGTTATAGAGATTTGTTTACCAAAGGGTGGTTTCTTAATTAGCCAATGGTGATGTTATTTTAATTAAAGGACCAATTAAGTCCACTTGTAGCAAATTAAGGTATAAAAACTATGGATTTCTTACTAAAAGATAATAATCAGCCTTCTGTGAATGTGTGGAGTTTGTGTCAATTATTACCTGACCAGGAACCTGTTGCGCCAGCACTGGAATGGTGATGGCTGTGAGATCACTGCCCTGCAGCAGCCTGGCTGCCCTCAGCAGACATTCTGGCCAGAAGTGTTGTGAGGGCACCCAGCACATCAGAGAACTGACACAAGAGGAATTCTGTCCTTGGGGATGAAAGGGTTTCACTGGGTCAGGTTGCACAAGGCTCCTGCTCTTGGAGCATTCCTGGGATGGGAAATTCACTTCTCTGGAAAAACAGTTGCAGTTTTTGCCGTTCTCATTGTAAAATATTTTCTCCTTATAACAAATCTAAACCCACCCTGGTTCAGTTTAAAGATGTGAGAAATGATGCTGACTTTTAAAAATTTAATTATAAATATGTAAATATATAAATATATTTATATTATAAATATAATTTATAAATATTTAATTATTCTTACAATGTAAATGTGTTCTGTGTTCTCATTGGTGTTCTTCTGAAAATAATCTTTATTTTTCACACCCCAGTTCTCTTTCCATTTGCTTCAGGCACAGGCAGCATTTGCAAAGTTGTGGTTTCCGCTTGCTCCAGGTTCCCAGGCCTGGAGGTCGGTGGGGGAGCTGGCACAGCCACGACCACGTGCTACCCAAACCAGGGTAAGCTGGACCACATGGTGTCGCTTAACGAGGTTTCTATAGCAGCACACAAAAATTAGGTTACTCAAGAACTGTTATTCCCTCTTTCTCTCTATGCCCTTGTGCTGCACGTTGGGCACCAAAATCTGTCTTGGTTTGAAAAGACAGTTGTCCGCTAAGGAAGGCAGGAGCCTTCCTGGAAATGGAAAATGTAAACCTCCTCCCTCCAAATTATTATAATTTTGAAATTAAAAGGCTCTCAGGCAAAGATATGGGAATAGGAATAACAGTTCTTTACTAGGAAAATTAAAAACATAACTGCAATAATACAAACAAGCAAAAAAACCCAAACAACTGACAGAGTCAGAATATGACCTGACACCCTGTGGGTCAGGGTGTTGATAGCAGCACCCCCAAACCCAGCTCGGGGAGCGGAGGTTTGGGGGGGAACAATGGGAAGGGGGTGGGAGAGGGGGCACAGGGGGAGGTGGGAGCCGCTGAGGGTCCTCCAGGTCACCCCAGGACCCCCAGGCTCTGTCCCAGCCCCCCCAGTTCCCTCTGCAGCCCCGGCTGAGGGGGCTCAGCCCAGGAGCCGCCGTCGTTCGGGGCTCCCCCGAGGGCAGTGAACGGGAGAGCTCCCGGCTCGGAGAGGCCCCAGCGGAGGAGGGGATCTTGTCCCTCCTCGAGGGCCTTGAAGGGTCTTCAGGCCCCTCTGAAGGGGAGTTTCCCTCTTTTTATGTTTTTCTGGGGGGCTCCCACCACTCCAAGGGTGTTTTTTCCTCCCCATTTTAGGGTGTCTGTGGGGCCGCAGCCCCACAAGCCCCTTTTTAGGGGAGATCATGACAGCTTTAAGTGACATTTTTATGGGGCCCCCACTCCAAGCCCCTGTAGGAGATGTTTTGCCCCCCCAGGGTGGATTTTTGGGGTTTAAGGGCCCCCGCTCTGGTCGGGTCCCACTCTAACTCCCCTTAAAAGGGCAACACCACTCCCGCTGATTCTGGCAGCGGAGCCCAGGAGGGTTGGGAGTCCCGGGAGGATTTGGGGGTACCTGGGAGGGTTTGGGGGTCCCAGGAGGGTTTGGGAGTCTCGAGAGGGTCTGGGTCTACCTGGGTGATGCCGATGATGGCAATGGGGACCCCGTGCTGGGTATAAATGTTTATGATGAATTCCTGGGGGCGTTTTGTGTATCTCCAGGATTTTTGGGGTCCCGGTGGATTTTTGGGGGGTTCCCAGGGGGTTTTCAGGGGTCCCGAAGGGGGGGGATTGGGCGATCCCAGGGGGAACCCAAGGCTGTTTTGGGGTACCTGCCGGTGACAGAGCTGGGACCCTGTGCCGGGTATGAACCTTCTCACTGCGCACGGGCAGCATCAGCGTGTTCAGGAAGATCCTGGGGGGCCCGGGGTCACCCCAAACCGCAGGGACCCCCCGAACTCCCCTCACCGTTGGATCTGCTGCACGCAGGGGGGCACCAGCACTCGGCCCCCACCCCCACCATCACAGGGGGGCTGTGGAAGAAATCTGGGGGTGCACGGGCAGGTCGGGGGGGACCCCCAACGTCCTGGGAAAGGGGGAACACCGGGGAACTCCCAGGAATCCCCACTGGGGGGTTAGGGGAGATCCAGGAGGAGTTTGGGCGGGCTTAATTGTGTCACTATTGTCAGGAAAAGGGACTCCAAGGGTCCCTGGTGCCCCCATTCCCAGCAAAAGGTGGGAAAACCCGGGCTGGCTGGGAATAGGGGTCCCGGCTGTCCTCGGTGTTGAGGAAAGGAGGGGCTGGGTGCTGGGAAAGGTAGGAATAGGGGTCCAGGTGGTCTCTGCGTGAAGGAAAAGGGGGTTCTGGGGGCTGGGAGAGGCGGGATGGCCAGGAAAGGGGTGCGGGTGTTGCTGGTGCCGGATAAGGAGGTGCAGGGTGGAACCCACGCCGGGAATGGGGGTGTGGGGGGATGGCGGCGCCCGGGAATGGGGGTTCAGGGGCCCCTCGGTGCTCCGGAATGGGCGACCAAAGAGTCCCGGTGCTGGGGGTCCCCCTCACCTCTCGCCGCCCCTCCGGGGCCCCAGGAGTGCCCCCAGCTCCAGCGCTGGAGCCATCGCACTGCTCCTCCTCACTCCCCGTATGATCCCAGTATGATCCCAGCAGAACTCAGTCACCCAGGTGTTTTTGGGGGGTCCCAGTTGGCGGCGGTGGCGGCAGAGCCCTGGCGGGGGGGACAGCAGTTTTGGGGAGCCCCGGGAGAGCCGCGGCTTCCCTGAGCGGGAGCCCAGAGGGAGGAGAGCCCTAGAAGCCCCCCCCAGAGGGGGGACCCCTGGCAGTGCCGGCACCCCGGCAATGGGGGGTGCTGGGGCTGGAGGGGCGGCATGGCCGGAAAGGGGTTCGGGGCTCCCGGGGCTGCCAGGGGCTGCTCCCTGCAGGAGCCCAGTTGCTCCCAGTCATTCCCCATTATGATGCAATTTGCCCCCAGCACAGTCACAGTTGTTCCCAGTTGCTCCCACTTTCCTCCAGTGTGTTCCCAGTTTTCCCAGTTGCCCCTAGCATAGTCCCAGTCACTCCCAGTATGAGTCCAGTATGATCCCAGTCTCCCCCAGCAGGGCCCCAGTCACTCACACTTGCCCCCAGCGTGGTCCCAGTTGCCCCCAGCACATTCCCAGTGGCTCCCAGTGTGGTCCCAGTCACCACCTCCTGCATGTTCTGAGGCACTCCCAGTACATCCCAGTTGCCCTGAACATTCTCATAGTAATTGCCAGGCCGCTTTAATTTTTTTAGAGTACTTAAGGGTTTTATTAAAGGTTAATTGTTTGGTTAAAATGTATGAGAAATTATAGTGGTGTTTGGTTTTGTGTTTAGTATATTTGTAATATGAATTGTTTTACTAAGGTGTGTTAGATTGGATGTTAGTTTTTTTAGATATTTTTCATCTAAAGACTATTAGTTATTGAGTTAAAATTTTCAAAAGGTATTTCTTGGTATATAATTTGTTTATTTATATTTATTGGTAATGTCATAGTAATAGTTATTGTTGTTTTGGGTTGAATAATTATTGGAGTATTGTAAGTAAGAGTTGAAATTATTATATTTAATTTTTATTCTATTTCATTTTAATTAAAATGTATTGATTTATAATTTTATTATAATTTGTTGAGAGGATAGGAAGGACATTCAAGGGCAGGAACATTTTTTCCTGGCTGGGAACTGAAATTCCAGACCCTGGGAGTGTGTGCAGGACCACACAGACCTGGATCCAATATGGACTGGGATCAAATATGGACTGGGATCCTATGGACTGGGACCATATGGATCAGGACCCTACTGATCCATACTGGGATCAGCTGGACTGGGAACAAATATGGGCTGGGACCACATGGAATGGGATTGCACAGATTGGGATCACATGGACTGGGAAAAAGCATTGGCTACCATTGGCTGCCTTTGGCTACCATCCAGATATAAAGGTGGCCACCTCAAGTTGGCTTGATCCTGTTTGGGGATCCCATCCCCCTCTTTCCCCCGCCTTCCCCATCGTTCCTCCAATCCCCACTCCCCTCCCCCGTGTTTGGTTTTGGGGGTTCCAGGCCCCTCCTGCTCCGTTTGGGGGTCCCGACCCCTCTTTGGTTTAATTTGGGGCCCCTGCCCCCCTTCTCACCGCGACCCCCCGCTGCCAGGGGGGCTCCCAGCACCACTAGTGCCACCAGTGCGGCCCCAGATGCCCCCGCACGCCCCAACCCCTGGGTCACCTCCCCCCTCCCCAAATTCCGCTGCCGGGGAGCGCTGGGCGCTGCGGCTCCGTCTGGCAACTGAGGAGACATCAGCGACAAGCACTCTGATTGGCTAGAAATGGTCCCGCGCAGTCTCTGATTGGCTAGGGCTGTGAGAGGCGCTGGGCTCTGCCTGGCAGCTGATGAGTCAGAGCCGGCCCGAGCTCTGAATGGCTGAAAATCGCCGGGCGGGGCCAGTGCGCTGAGCTTTTTCTCGGCAACTGGTTTGTCATCAGCGCCGCGTGCTCTGATTGGCCAGGATCTGTTTTGGGGAGGGGACGGGAGGAACTGGGGACCTCCAGGAGCCCCTCGGGTTTGGGGGTTTCCATCCCCCCTCGGCCCTCGGGGCAGCCCTGGTGCCACCCCAACACCCCCAAAATGGGGAGGGTCCCCGGAGCCCTTCGGAACCCCCAAAAATGGGCTGGAAGTGGCAGGAGCCGTCCCAGGAAGGGATTGAAGGGTCCGGTCCGGGAATGGGGGGAAACTCCGGGGATGGCTCCGGTCCGGATTGGGGCGGGCTGGGATTGAGGGAGGGTCCGTTCAGCGCCTGGGGAGGGGCTGGGATTGTGGGAGGGGCTGGGATTGGGGGAGGGTCTGGGAATTGGGGAGGGGTCTGGGAGTGAGGGGATCGGTCCATTCCAGGATTGGGGCAGGGTCGCTCCCTGGGGGCGGGGTCCATTATTGGGTCAGGGTCTCTCCCCTTCCCGATCCCAGTCCCGTTCCTGATCCTGTTCCCGATTCCAATCCCATTACCATTTCTGTTCCTGTTCCCGATCCTGATCCCGATCTCATTCCCAATCCCGATCCCGCCGCTGTTTCCAGGGAATGGCTCCGAACTCCCCCCGACCCCAAACCCGGGGGGTCAAACATCCCAAATCCTGGGGTCAGCTCCTCCCGACCCCAAATCCCGGGGGTTCAAACACTGAGGGGGGGGGGGGGGGGGGTCAAACACCCTCAAACCCAAACTCTGGGATGTCAAACACTGCCCCCCCCCGGCCCCGAACCGCAAATTTTAGGATCAAATCCCCCAAATCCCAGATCCTGGGGTGTCAAACACTCTCCCCAAGTCCCAAACGTTGGGGTTAAATCCCCCTGACCCCAAATCCTGGGGTTTGAAACATTTGGGGTCTCCAACACCCCCCCCAATTCCCAAAGTCTGGGGTCAAACAAGCCCAAATCCCAAATCCTGAGGTGTCAAACACCCCCAACCCCCAAAGTTTGGGGTTAAAACCCCCAATTCCCAACTCCTGGGGTTTGAAATATCTGGGGTGTCCAACCCTCCTCCTCCCCAAAGTTTGGGGTCAAACACTCCAATACCCAAACTTTGGGGTCAAGGCCCCCCTGATCCCAAATGCTGGGGTGTCAAATCCCCCTGATCCTCCCAACTTTGGGGTTAAATCCCCCCAAATCCTGGAGTCAATTCTCAAATTCTGGGGTCAAAACCCCCTGACCCCAAATCCTGGGGTTTGAAACATCTGGGGTGTCCAACCGCCCTGATCCCAAAGTTTGGGGGTCAAACCCCCTGATCCTCAAATCCTGGGATCAAACCCCCAAATCCCAAACCCTGGTGTCAAACCCCCCCCAAACCCCAAATTTTAGGATCAAACAGCCCCATTTCCCAAAGTTTGGGGTCATGACCCCCCCAGTCTCTCCCCAAACCCACTCCAGCCCTGGGGGGC
Organism: Vidua macroura; assembly: GCF_024509145.1. Classification (NCBI taxonomy): domain Eukaryota; kingdom Metazoa; phylum Chordata; class Aves; order Passeriformes; family Viduidae; genus Vidua; species Vidua macroura. Next base: position 870,379 of record NC_071594.1, read on the forward strand.
ACAGTGGGGTTTATTTGGGGTTATTTGGGGTTTGTTTGGGGTTATCTGGGGCAGCTCCAGGTGCAATGTCTGCAGAGAGACCCTGGGTCCAATGCTGGTGGAAAAAAGGGGGATTGGGGTGGGAATTAGGGGATTCAGGATGGGGAAAGATCCTGGGTGGGAAAAGGAGATTTGGGGTGGACAGGGAAGGATTTGGGGTGGGAAAAGGAGATTTGGGGTTGCAAAAGAGATTTGGGATGGGAAAAGGGGATTGGGGTGGGGAAAGGGGAATTAGGGATGCACTAAGAAGGATTTGGGGTGGAAAAACAGGATTTGGGGTGGGGAATTGGGGTGGAAAAGGGAGATTTTGGGATGGGAAAAGGGATTTGGGGACACACAAAGGATCTGGGGTGGAAAAAGAAGAATTTGTGGTGGGATAAGGAAATTTGGGGTGGGAAAATGAAATTTGGGTTGCACAAAGAAGGATTTGGGGTCAAAAAAGGAGCTTTGGGATGAAAAGAGATTTTGAGGTTGAAAAAAGGAGGATTTGGGACAAAAAAGGGACGACTTGGGATTAAAAAAGGAGGATTTGGGATAAAATAATTAAGTACAAAAAAGGAGGATTTTGGCTGAATGAACTTACCTGGGGAAGTGGGGGTGTGCAGGGGGTTTGGGGCAGGGTCAGGACCATTTTTGGGGCAGTTTTCTGGTATTTTGGAGTATTTCTATGGGATTTGGGGGCAGGTCTATGGAATTTCAGGACAGTTATAGGATTTAGGGTGTTTTGGGGTGGTTTTGAGGGATTTTCAGGTGTTTCTATGGGATTTGGAGCACTTCTATGGCATTTTGTGTGTTTCTACAGGATTTTGGGGTGGTTTTGAAGGATTTCAGGGTATTTATGGGATTTTGGGGTGCTCTGGAACATCTTTTGGGTGTTTCTATGGGATTTTGGGGCAGCTTGAAGGCATTTGAGGTGTTTTGGGGCAGCCTTAGGATATTCAGGGGCAGTTTTGAGGGGTTTTGGGGTGGTTTGGAGGGATTTGGGGTGTTTTGGGACAGTTTTTGGGTATTTAGGGGTGGGTTTGATGTGGTTTTTCAGGATTTTTGGGTATTACAGGCCCTTTTTTTTTTTTAGTTTGGGGTTATTTTGGTGGGGTTTGGGGTGTTTTGGGTCACTTTTTGGCGAAGGAGATCTCCATGGCATTGCTCTGGGTGATGCAGAAGCCCTGCAGGGCCTCACGGGCAGCACCCGCCTGCACCTCGGTGTCCAACCCCAGCAAGACGCCCGGACACCCCGGGAATCTGGGATGGGAATGGGGTCAGGAGAGCCCAAAACACCCGGGAACCTTCCCACAGACACCCGGGAATGTTCCCCAAAAACCCGGGAATGTTCCCCAAAAAGCTGGGAGTGTTCCCCCAGGCACCCAGGAATGTTCTCCCAGAAACCTGGGAATGTTCCCCCCCAATCCAGAAATGCTCTCAAAAAAAAAAAAAAAAAAAAAAAAAATCCTGAAATATTCCCCCAGAAATTCAGAAATTTCCCCCAAAGAAATCCAGAAATGATCCTCCAAAAAATCCTGGAACATTCCCAAAAAACTAGGAACTTCCTCCAGAAAATCCAGAAATATTCCCCCCCAGAAAAATCCAAACCCAACCCCATTCCCCATCCAGAAACAATCCCAGAAAGTACAGAAACTTTCTCAAAAATCCAGAAATTGCCCCTCAAAAAAAATCCAGAAATCCCTCCCCAAAAAACTAGAAACTCCCCCCAAAAAATTAAGAAATCCCCCCCCTATAAAATCCGGAAATTCACCCCCAAAAATCCAGAAATTTCCCAACAAAAATCCAGACATTTCCTCCCTAAGAAGTCCAGTATTTCCTCCCCCTCAAATTTGGTATTTTCCCCCCAAAATTCAGAAATTCCCCCCTAAAAACCCAGATATTCCCCTCCAAAATCCCGATATTTTCCAAAAAATCCAGGCCCAAGCCCCCCTCACCCCCTCACCCCCACCAAGTCCCAAAATCACCCAATGTCCCAAAGCCTGGCCAGAATCCCCGGAATGCCGGGATTGCCCCAGATCTCACTGGCTGAGGATCATGGAGAGCATCAGCTCCTGGGGCTGCTCAGGGAGCTCGGGCAGGAACAGGATGTGCTTTGGGGCTTCCCACAGCTGGGGGAAATGAGAGAAAAACCCCCAAATCAACCCCAAATCTGCCCCAATCAGGCCCCAAATCTGCCCAAAGTCACTCTGGATGCACACCAAAATATCTGCCCCAAATCCCACCAAAATCCTGAGAAAAGCCACAAAAATCCCCCAACATCCCCAAAAAAACCCACAAAATCTCCCCCCCCCAAAAAAAAAAAACTCCATAAAAAAAAAAAAACAGAAACCCCACCAAAATCCAATAAACATCTCCTCAAAATCCTCACCAAAAATCCCACCAAAACCCCCCAAAATCACACCAAAAATCACAACAAAATTCCACAAAAATGCCCTCAAATCCCCGCAAAAATTCCACAAAGAATCCTCAAAAATCCGGCAAATTCCACCCAAAATTCCAGGTAAACCCCCACAAAAATTCCACAAAAATCGCCCCAAAATCCACTGTAGAATCCTCCCACCAAAAATCCTCACAAAAATCGCCCCAAAGCCCACACAAATCCTTCAAAATCCCAACAAAAATCATGCCCAAAATCCCCCTAAATCCCACAGAAAAATCTCTCAAAAAGTCCCACTAAATCCCCATGAAAATCCCACAGAAGCAACACAGGAAAATCTGCACAAAAATCCCCCAATCACACCAAATCCACACATAACAGCCTTCCAAATCACCCAAAATATCCCACAAAAATTTCCCCAAAACCCCCCCAAAATCCACCTCAAATCCACTCAAAAAATCTGCACCAAAATCCCACCAAACCCCTCTCAAATCCCCCCAAAAATGCCCCCAAGTCCCTTCAAATCCCACCCAAAGTCTGAGAAAATCCAACCAAAAAATCCCCACAAAAACTTCCCTCAAAATCCCACCAAACCCCAACAAAATCTCACAAAATCCACCCCAGAAGTCCCACAAAGATCACTCAAAATCCCTCGAAAAAAAATCCCTCCAAAAATCCCCCAAATCCTCCTGAAAATCCCCAATAAACCCTCCCCAAAATTCCAGTTAAACTCTCCCATAAAAATTCCCCCCATAAAATACCATATATCTGGACTCAAGGGCTGTGATGGGAATTGGTACCTAATCCCAATCCCATTAAAATCCCATAAAATTTCATTAAAATCCCACCAAATCTCATTAAAATCCTATAAGATCCCATTAAAATCCCACGAGATCTCACTAAAATCCCATAAAACCTCTCTGAAATCCCACAAGGCCCCTCAGTCCCTCAGATTCTGGGGTCACTCCCAGGCTGTGGGGTGGGGATCAGGGCCATTCCAGGCTGTGGGGCCGTTCCTGGGGGAATTCCTGGATTTGGGGCCATTCCTGGGGGAATTCCCGGATTTGGGGCTACTCCCGGGGCCGGGATCATGCCCGGGGCAGGGGGATGTAGGGTGGTTCCCCCCAGGTGTGGCTGAGGAGACACCCCAACACACCCCAAATCATCCCAAAGGCACAGACAGAACCCCAGAGTTATCCCAAAAGCACAGCTAGAATCCCAGATCGGTGTGGAATTATCCCAAATCCACACAGAATTACCCCACAGACACCCGGTCCCAAAAAACAGAAATTATCCCAAAACCATGAAAGATTACCCTAAATTATTCCAAAATTAACCAGAATAACCCCAAAATAACCCCAAAATGACCCTGAATAGTGCCAAAAATACCCCAAACAACCCCAAAATTGCCCCAGATGACCCCTAAGGCACACAAGGAACCCAAAGAACTCAAATTCCCCCCAAATCCCCTCCAAATACCCCCATGTTCTCCCAAAATGCCCAGGAATGATCCCAAATCCCCTGGAATGATCCCAAATTCCCCAAACTCCCCTGGAATCAGCAAATCCCCATGAATGATCCCAGAATCCCCCCCAGATCCTCCAGGGACGATCCCAAAATCCCATAAACCAATCCCAAATCCCCTAAACCGATCCCAAATTTGGGCACTCAAGGGCACGGCCCCCTGTGCCCCAATCCCTATCCCAAAATCCCATAAATGACCCCAAATTCCAAAAATTATCCCAAATCCCATAAATGATCCCATAAATCCCCTGACACTCATGGGCACTGCCCCCTGTGCCCCAATCACGATCCCAAAATCCCATAAATGACCCCAAATCCTATGAATGACCCCAGTCCCACAAATGACCCCAGTCCAACAAATGACCCCAGTCCCACAAATGACCCCAGTCCCATCACGCAGTCCCCTGGCACTCACGGGCACTGCCCCCTGCACTGCCCCTGCGCTCCGGCCCCGCTCTGTTTGGGGCCGGGGCCTCTCCCCCCTTGGCTCTGCGCTTGTCCTGTTGGCGCTCCCGCTCCCACCCCACGAATGTTCCCTTCCCTTGGCTGGGATGGCCGAGCCCATCGGGGCGCGCTGGATCCGCTGGGCCGGCACATCCCGGCATCGGGCACTGGGCACTGCGGGGCACTGCCCACAGGGATCTGTGGCTTTCCCCAGGGCTGCCCAGGGGCTCTCAGGGATTTGGGGCTTCCCAAGGGATTCGGGGAGGTTCCAGAGGGGATTTGGGATCAGTCCAGGGGGATTTGGGGATGGTTCAGAGGGTTTTGGGGCTGTTCCCGAGGATTTTGGAGGGATCTAGGAGAAGTTCCAGAGGGGATCTGGGGCTTTCTGAGGGCTTTTGGGGGAATTCAGAGGGGATCTGGGGAGGATCTGGGGCTTTCTGAGGGATTTGGGGGGAATTCTCAGGGATTTGGGGGAGTTCCAAGAGGGATTTTGGGGTTTTCCAAGGGATTTTCAGGGGTTCTGAGGGATTTGGGGAGGTTCCAGAGGGGATTTGGGGGAGTTCCAAAAGCAATTTGGGACGTTATTAAGGGATTTTGGGAAGTCCTAGAAGGAATTTTGGGAATTTCAGAGGGATTTTGGGGGAATTCAGAGGAATTTGGAAGGTTCCAACAGGGATTTGGGGTCGTTCCCAGGGGATTGGGGGTGGACCGGCTGGATTTACATTTCTTCCCAGGATTTTGGGCTTTTTCCCAAAATTTCCTGTTTTTTTTCAAGAATCTCTGGATTTTCCCCTGGATTTGGGTCTCACTGGGGGGTAGAAGGGGAACGTTTGGGACATTCAGGGTGAATTTTGGGGGGTTACTGGCTGGATTTGGGTGTTTTCCACAGGATTTTGAATTTTGGGCTTTTTTTCCCCCAGAATTTCAGGATTTTTCCCAAAATTTGGGTATTTTCTCCAGGATTCTGTTCTCACCATGGGTTTGTCCCAGAAGGGGAAGCTTTTGGGATTCTAGAGTGGGTTTCAGGGATAATTGAGACTGGATTTGCCTTTTTTCCAAGCATTTTGGTTTTTTTTCCCCAGAATTTCAGGATTATTCCCAAAATTCCAGGACTCCTGCTCGGATTTCTCTCTGACCGTGGGCTTGTTGTAGAAGGGGAGGCTTTGGTGGATTTGGGGTGAATTCAGGTGGTTTCTGGTTGGATTTGGGGATATTTGAAGCTGGATTTTGAGTTTTTTTTTTTTTCCCAGGAATTCAGTTTCTTTCCCCAAAATTTGGGGATTTTTCCCATAATTTGAGTTTTTTCCCCCAGAATTTCTGTCTCACCACAGGCTTGTCATAGAAAGGGAAGTTTTGGGGGGTTCCTGGTTGGATTTTGGGGGTGTTCCCAATTTGATTTCAGGGATTCCTGATAGGATTTGGGGGGCATTCCTGGTTGGGTTTGGGTTTTTCTCTCAGGATTTTGTTTTTTTTCCCAGAATTCCAGGATTTTCCCCCAGTATTTCTGTCTCACCATGGGCTTGTCGTAGAAGGGGAAGCTTTGGGGTGTTCAGGGTGAATTTGGAGGGATTCCAAGTTGGATTTTGGGGATATCTGAGGCCAGAGTTTGGCAGTTCTTCCCCAGAATTCCAGTTCTTTCCCCAAATGTCAGAATTCCCCCCAGTCTCTGTCTCACCACGGGTTTGCCGTAGAAGGGGAAGCCCTGCATGGAGCGCAGGGCGTTGGTGGCGCTGCTCATCTCCTTGGAGGTGACGGAGGCCTGGCCCCGCACGCGGAGACTGTGTCACACCAAAATGTCCAAAATCTGCCCAAAGCGCGAGAAAATGGCGCAGAGGGACTTCTCCAGCTCTGGGGACACAGTGACAATGGGGACAAAGTGATAACAGGGACAGGAACTCCTTCAGCTCTGGCGACAATGGGGACAAAACAGGGACAGGAACTCCTTCAGCTCTGGCAACAATGGGGACAGGGGACAACGGGCATAGGGACAGCTCCAGCTCTGGGGACACACAAGGGACAGAGCAAGGGGACAGACACTGCTCCAGCTCTGGGGACAAGGACAAAGACAGGTGACAACAGGGACAGACACTGCTCCGGCTCTGGGGACAAGGACAAGGACAGGTGACAACAGGACAGACACTGCTCCAGCTCTGGGGACAAGGACAAGGACAGGTGACAACAGGGACAGACTCTGCTCCAGCTCTGGGGACAACGACAAGGACAGGTGACAATGGAGACAGACACTGCTCCAGCTCTGGGGATGTCGTGGTTTGACATGGAAGTGAATTTTTTCAGAAAGTTGGGTCAAACCAATCAGTGGTCAGGTTTGGATATTGGCACCTGGAGTGACCACTGAAGGCATGGACACGCCTCTGAGCACACAGGGGGTTAAAAACAAGAACTCCCAGGGGAATTCTCTCTTTGGTTCCGGTCAGAGTGCAGTGCAGACTCTCCCCTGCCCGGCCACAGGCTGGGTGTGGGAGGGGAAGCCATGCGGCCTGAGGGAGGTAGGACAGGGGCTGAAGGACTGGAACCGGGCGGGCCCCCTGCGGACGGAAGGGTGGAGAGAAACAGAGATGCTTTTGTTCCCCCCCCCACCAAGAGGGAAAGAGACAGAGACCCAACGGCACCTGGAATTTGCCAGCAGAGGAGAAGGAGAAGGGGGGGAGGTACCCAGCCCTGGGAGTTGGAGTTCTGGGCAGAGATTTCAGCCGTCCAGGGAGTCTGAACTTTTAACCTTGTCCTGGAAAATGAAGGCTTTGTAAAATATTCCTCCTCCTCAATTTATAGTGGAAGAGAGACAGTCCGGGACCTGAGATGTTAGAAGAAGAAATTTTTAGGTGGGAGGAGATGATGGAGTGGCTTGTGGCTGGACTTTTTTTGTTAGCCATAGACTGAACCAAATTCTCCTGCAACAGAGACTGCATTTTAGGGGGATGCAGTGGTGACCCAAGGAGACCTGCTTCAGCAACCACCAGCACAGGAATGGAGAGAACAGAGAAAAGCTGGGGAGGGAATGGTGATGCCCTCTGTCTTCAGGAAGAAGATGATCTCTGTTCTTGGACCCTCGGTCCCAACGGTGGAAGAAAATGGGGGGGGGGGGGGGTACTCTGGTCCCAAGATGAGAAGCTGAACTGTTGTTTCTTTTGGTCCATGGCAAAGCATCCTTAAAGGAGCCCTATGAGCAGTCTGTCCATGCACGGTGGTGAGAGCACTGTGACATGGAAAAGAGAGTGTTACACTGGCAGATTTTCTCCGGGCGGTGCTATGTGTGACATGGAAACACAGAAGGGTGGCAATTGTGTTTCCTGGGGGGGTCTATGGTGCAAGAGAGACTCCTCTCTCCCTTGATGAACTGAGTATTTATTATCTGAAGGGTGGCAACTTGATCAGGAATCCCAGGTGATGTATCACTGTGGTTGTTTTGGAAATTGGGTGGGAGGAGGAGTGTTTTGGAGGGTCTTCATCCTGCATTTAGTGTGTGTGTCTTGTTCAGTCGTTCAGTAGTAGTAGTTTCAATAAAGTTTTTTTTCCTTTGTTACTAAGCTTGGGCTTGCTCTGCTCTGTTCCTGATAACATCTCACAGCATTTCTATTGGGAAGGTGCATTTTCATGGGGGCGCTGGCATTGCACCAGTGTCAAACCATGACAGGGGACAATGACAAGGACAGGTGACAATGGGGACAGACACTGCTCCAGCTCTGGGGACACAAAAGGGACAGCCTGAGCCTCTGGGGACACCCACAGACACTCTCAGACCCCCCAGGACTCCCCAGTCCCCCACACCGTCCTTCTTGATCTCCTCGTTCAGGTTGTTGATGGAGATGCTGGGCTTGGGCCAGGGGTCCTGCACCACCAGGGCCGGGACCCCTCTGTGGGGACAGGGGGGCTTTAAGGGGCGTCTGGGGGGGCCTGCGACCCCTGGAACCCCCCCTTTAGGTGCCCCCAGAGCCCCAAATCCACCCCAGACCCACCTAAACCGCCCAATTACCCTCAGACCCCCGCCAGTTCCCCCCAAAATTGACCCCAGACCCACCTGAGATCCCCCCAAATCCCATCAGACTGCCCCAAATCCTGCTCAATTCCCGCAAACCCTTTGAAATCCCCTCAGACTCCCCCAAATTTCCCCCAGACCCACCTCAGAACCCCCCAGTTCCTCTCACAAACCCCCCAAAATCCCCTCAGAACCCCCAATTCCCCTCAGATCTTCCTAAACCCAACTGAAAATGCTCCAGACCCTCTCAAGCTCCCCCCAATGCTCCCTAAAGCCCCCTCAAACCCACCAAAGCCCCCTCAGACCCCCTCATTCCCCCCAAACCCTCCGCAGACCGCCCTATTTCCCGTCAATTCCCCCAAAAATCCCCAATTTCTCCCCAGACGCACCTCAGACCCCCCCAGTTTCCCCCGGCCCCACCTCAGCTCCCTCCTCAGCCGCTCTCCCTTCACAATCTCCCGCCTCCGCCGCGTGCGCCGGCTCCTCCAGCCAATAGCGACGCGCCCCTCCCCGAGCCAACCAATCACCGCGCGGCTCCCCTCAGCAGTGCCCGCCTTCCCCGCGCCGCTCCAGCCAATCAGAGGCGAGCGGGAAGCGGCGCCCCCTCCCCCGGCGGCCCCGGGCCCCCCGGGCTCGGGCGGGTCCTGCGGGAGGCGCTGGAGAGAGCGGGGAAGGCGCGGGAGAGGACGGAGGCTCCGGGAGCTGCTGAGGGGCCGGGACAGCTGGGGACGGGGGTCTGCACAGGGGGTCGCGGGGGAGGCGCTGGGAGGGTCTGGGGGGGCCTGGAGCGTGCTGGGAGGGTTTAGGGAGGGATCTGGGGGGAGTTTGGGGAGGGTCCTGGAGGGGTCTGCAGGGGTTTTGGGGTGGTCTGGGGGGGCTTTGGGGAGGGGTCTTGGGGGGAAGTCTCAGGGGACATCCTGGGCTGGGCCTTTGGGGGTCTCAGGGGGTCCTGGGGTGGTTTGGTGCTCCAGGGTGGTCCTGGGCCACCGCTGGGGGGGCTCTGGAGGGTTTGGGATTCCTGGAGGGGGTCCTGGGGGAGATTTGGGGGGTCCCGGGGGGTCCCAAGCCCACCCTGAACCGGGGTTTGGGGGTTTCGGGGGGGGGCACCACAGGGGTTCCACCACCCCCCCCCGTTTTTGGGGGGTCTCCCATGGTGCCCCCTCCTCAAAAGGCTCCGAGGGCCCCCTGAAGTGGCTCCTGTTCCAGCGGCCAGTGCCCCCTGATCCAGGACGACCCCCAGTGAGTCTGGGGGGTTCTGGGGGGATTTTGGTGGCGTTTTTGGGCTTTGGGGGAATTTGTTGGGAGTTTAGGAGGAATTATTGGGGTTTTGGAGAGAATTACTGGGTTTTGGGGGGTTATGGGATCTTGTGGGGTTTTGTGGATTTGGGGGGTTGTTTTTGGGGGGGTTTATTGAAATGTTTGGGAGGTTTTTTTTTAATTTTGGTGGCTTTCACTGGGATTTTGTGTGATTCTTTGGGATTTTGGAGGGTTTTATTAGGATTTTTGGGGGATTTGGGGGGCTTTTACTGAAATTTTGGGGGGGCTTTGGGGTTCTCCCCAGGTGTAGGGAAGGACTGAGAGGCACCAAAATTTCCTTAAAATCTCTGAAAGTCCACAAAATCCCAGTTAAACCTAACAAGCTCCTATTAGAACACTCTAGAATCCCAATAAAAGCCCACAAAATCTATTGAAATCCCAACAAACCGCCCAAAATCCCAATTAAACCCCACAAATCCCGCCCCAAAAAATTCCCAAAACCACAAAATATCCCACAAAATCCCCCCAAGACCCAAAGAAATCCTGGCAACGCCCTAAAAACCCCACAACATCCTACCAAAAATCCCAAAAAACCCCAAAGAGTCAAAAAAAAACCCCAAATCCTCAAAGAACCCTACTAAATACCCCCAAAATTCCAATAAAACCCTTCAAAATCCCAATAAAACCCACAAAAAATTACAGAGAATCCCACAAAATCCCCACCAAATCCCAATAAAACCTTCCAGAATTCAAAAGAAAACACAAAAAATTTCAATTAACCCCCAAACACCCCAAGAAATACATCCCCCCCTCAAAGCACCAATAAAACCCCCAAAATCCAAAACCCCCAAAATTCCCCAACTCCCCCAAACCCAATAATTCTCTCCAAAACCCCCAACAATTCCCCGTAAACTCCCAACACAATCCCCCAAAGCCCAAAAAAGCCTCAAACGCCCCGAGCCCTCCCTGGTCCCTCCCGGTCCCGCCCAGGCCGTCCAGGGCCGCGGCCAAAACTCCCCGGAGCGAACTCGGAGGTCCCGGAGCAACCCCAGAGCCAATCCTGGGCTCGGCCTCGGGCTCGGCCCCTCTGGGGGATTTTGGGCCGAACTGGGCAGGTTTAGGGTGGGCTTCAAATCCCTTGTGGGGATTCTGAGCCTTTTCGGGTGGATTTTCAGCCCCTTTGGCTGATTTTAGGCCAAAACTGGTGGGGTTTAGGGGGGATTTCAGATCCCTTTGGATGATTTTAGGCCCATGTGGGTGGGGTTGGGGCCTGTTTGGGTGAGTTTAGGATAAACTGGGCCCATATGGGTGAATCTTAATCCTGTGTGGGTGATTTTAGGTCCCTTTTTTGGGAATTTGGGGCCTACTTGAGTAGGTTTTTCACTTCTTTGGGCAATTTTAGGTCGAGCCAATCCTTTTTAGGGTGATTTTAAGTCTTCTTGTGTTGGTTTCAGGCATGTTTGGGTGATTTTAGGTACCTTTGGGTGATTTTAGGCCAAACCAGGTACTTTCAGGGTGGATTTTAGGCACATTTGAGAGATTTAAGGGTGATTTTAAGCCATTTCTTGTGGGTTATAAAACATTTTGGGCAGTTTTAGGCTACTTTGGTTGAATTTTAGACCTATTTAGATACTTTTAATCCCATTTGGCTGATTTCAGGCCAAACCTGGTGGATTTTGGCTGCATTTGATGCCCTTTTGGGTGATTTTAGGCCAAACCGGGCACTTTTAGGATCATGCGTCCCCTTGGCCCGGCCCCTTCCCCTCACGGTTCCCGCCCCTTCCTTGCCCCCTTTCCCCTCACAGTCTGGGCTTCGGGAGCGGGGCAGGAGGAGGAGGGAGGGAGGAAGAGAGGAAGAGGCGCAGGGAGCAGCCAGAGGAGAGGGGAGGATGAACCGCGGGGCTCCGGCGCTGCCTGAACTCGCAGCACCACAGGAGCATCACCGCCCATCCCGCAGGTACCCGGGGAGGGGGAGCTCGGCCCAAATATCCCAGGGGGTGCCTGGGTTTGGGGTTTTTTGGGGAGGATGTTTGGAGCTGGCAGGGTCCAAAGCCAAGCCGCAGCTGGCCCTCGGGGGGACATCAGGGGGTCCCCGGGAGGTGTTTTCGGGGGGTCCTGGGGCCAGCAGTGGCTGCTCCCAGTCTGAGCCCAGTCACTCCCACTATGAGCCTGGTTACTTCCTCTCACTCTGTTCAGGATCCCACTCGCTCCCAGACAAGGCCAGTCCCTCCCAGTCCTTCCATATGATGATGCAATTTTCTCCCAGCACGGTCCCAGTTGCTCCCAGTCCCTCTCACTTTCATCCAGTGTGTTCCCAGTTCTCCCACTTTCCACTACTATAGTCCTGGTCACTCCCAGTATGATCCCAGGCCCTTCTAGCAGGACCCCAGTCACTCCCACTTGCTCCCACTGTGTTCCCAGTTCCACAGCACATTCCCAGTCACTCCCAGTCTGGTCCAAGTCACCACCAGTGTGGTCTCAGACATTGACAGTATATCCCAGTTGCCCTGAACATTCTGTCAGTCATTGCCAGGCACTCCCAGTTACCTCAGTGTGGCTCACTTGCCCCTAGTTTTCTCCCAGTTGCTCCCAGTTCCTCTGATTATGTCCCTAGCTGGCTCCCAGCATGGGCCTGGTAGCTCCCAGTAACCCCCAGTCAGGGTCCAATCACACCCACTCTAATCCCAGGATGATTGTAGCCACTCCCAGTCTGATCCCAGTATGATCCCAGACTGTGCGATCACAGTCTGCCCTGGCATGACAGTATGATCCCAGTATGATGTCAGGACAAACCCAGCACAGTCCCAGTCACTCCCAGTATAATCCCAGTAGAGCCCAGTCCCTCCCAGTGCTGCCACTCCTGGCATCCCCCAGCCCTCTCTGTGTTCCCCCTTCCCGGATCTCCCGAGAGGAGCCCCAAGGGCTGGCAGTCCCCAGGCAGGGTCCCCAGCAAGCCCCAGTTTGGATGTGCAGCCCCCAGTTTTCCCAGTTTGCCTCTCCTTTTGCCCAGGCTGGGTTCCCCCCATCCCCAGCGGGTGGGAGCAGCCAAGAGCCCCACGCTGCCCATCCTGACCTGTCCTGGCTCCATCCCTGCTCCTGCCACGGGCTGCCAGGGCTTCGGGAATGGGGCACCGAGGGTGTCGCTGCTCCTGGGGGAGGAGGAGGGAAGGAAGATGAGGGATGGAGAAGGAGAGCCAGAAGGGATGGAAGTAGGGCAAAGAGGTGGGCTTAGGGGGGAGGAGGAGGAGGGAGGGAAGAGGAGGGATAGAGAAGGAGAACCAGAAGGGGTGGAAGTAGGAGAAGGAGGTGGGCTTAGGGAGGAGGAGGATGAGGGATGGAAGACAAGGTGCGGAAGGAAGAGGAAGAGGAGGGACAAAGGAGGATCAAGGAAAGGAGAAGTAACAATGAGGTTGAGCACTCCCTGAATTCGCAGCCCCCCTGGGATCATCACCCGCCATCCAACAGGTGCCCAGGAAGGGGGAGCTCGGCCCAAATATCCTGGGGGTTCCCTGGGTTGGGTTTTTTTGGGAGGATGTTTGGAGAATGAAGAACTGCAAAGCTGAGCAGAAAAGGCCCCTTGGGGGGGACATTGGGGGGTCCCGGTGGCGCCTGCCGGCAGAGGCAGCCTGGAGAAGCAGAGCCCTGTGTCCCCCAGGAGCCCAAAGTGGGGAGCCCAGAGAGGGGGGAGCACCGCCATTGGCAGGACCCTCAACAGCCTGGAGAGGGGCAGGGGGGACTCCTTGAAGCCCCTGCACCCCAAAGCAGAGAATAGGGGGAGAAGGGACACGGGACCCCAAAACCCCCAGCATCCCTAAATGGGGAGATGGAAAAGGGAGGAACTTTTTGGATTGCTGGCACTCCCAGCAGCCTGGGGAGGGCGGGCACCGAGGAGGAAGGGGGACCCCCAATACAAGCGTGACCCCCAGTAGCTGGGACAGGGGGGAACCCCCGAACAGCAAAGGGGAGGGACCAGAGACGGGGAGCTCCTGGGAGGCATTTTCAGGGCTGAATCTTGGTGTTTGAGAGGTTTTTATGGAGCCCAGGTGGCCGGGGACTTCTAGAGATGGACTTGGGCAGAGGGACCTTCAAACTCAATGTGTTCCTCCCTTGTTTTCCCCAAATCAGGATTTCCCATTCGCAGCCCTGGGGAGGCTGCAAGGAAGAGGAAGATCCTCTCCTTGTCCTTCCTCCCCAAGGGAAGGAGCTGAGGATGGAGAGCAGGGAGGACAAATCCCCATGCCAGAGCCTCCTGGAAGAGGCCATTTTGAGCGGCTCCACGGCGCAGGAACCCAACAGGGAGGAAAAGCCCCAGAGATCCCGCACAAGGAGGGGCTGCAAACACAGATCGCAGGGATCTGAGGAGGAAAGACCCACCCTGGGCCGGGGAGGCGGTCGGAGATCGAGCCAGAGCTTGGAGTTGGTGGTCCGTGAGCAGCTCTGTGATGGGGAGAAGCCCCACAAGTGCTTGGAGTGTGGGAAGAGCTTCAGGTCAAGTTCCCACCTGATCCAGCACCAGGTGATCCACACCGGGGAGAGGCCATACGAGTGTGATCAATGCAGGAAGAGGTTTCAGACCAGCGCCCATCTCCTTGTGCACCAGCGCATGCACACAGAAGAGAGGCCCTTCCGCTGCCCCGACTGCACGCAGGGCTTCAGGCAGAATGCCAATATTGTCATATTGTGCATCGACACTGGGGAGAGGCCCTATGAATGTGGGGATTGTGGGAAGAGCTTCAGGCAGAGCTCCCACCTGATCAGGCACCAGATGTTCCATACTGGGGAAACAGCCCCATGAGTGTGGGGAATGTGAGAAAAGCTTCAGGCAGCATGCTGCCCTGATCGTCCACCAAAAGATCCACACTGGGGAGAGGCCCTACGCGTGTTCCAAATGTGAGAAGGGGTTTCAGAACAGCTCCCATCTCCTCCTGCACTATCGGATTCACACAGAGGAGAAGCCCTTCCGCTGCCCCGACTGTGGGAAGGGCTTCAAGCACAACTGCGCCCTCGTCACCCACCGGCGCATCCACACTGGGGAGAGGCCCTACGAGTGTCCCCAGTGTGGGAAGAGCTTCTCACAGAGCTCTCACTTGACCAGACACCAATGGAGGCACCGGTAAGGGAAGCCCTATGAGTGCCCCGAGTGCGGGAACAGCTTCGTGCGCTGCTCCAGCTCCATCCCCCACTACAGAAACCACGTTAGGCACAGCCGTGGTGACCCACATTCCCTGTGATCCATGTTGGGAACACACCTGGCTGGATTTCTTTTTGGTTTGGCCTTAATTTTCTTCTGATTCATCTTTATCCCTTAAAAATATCTAAAACAGGGTTAAATGAAAGAAATTGATCAAAAATATCTGAAGTTCCACCATTTCACAGGTGTTTGAGGGGGAATTTAGGATTTGGGGACACATTCTGTGTGGAGTGCCCCTGTTGCTAAGAGGCAGGAATTTGATCTCGCCCTTCTTGTATTGCTAATAACTCCTCCCTTGACCCAAACCCTAACTCCAACCCTGGGATACCCTGTACAAACCCCACGGCCCTACCTTTGCCCTGTCTTTTGGGGGTAAGAAATGAATTCTGGAGCTTTCTGAAACCATTATCCATCTCCTTTGTTCCTGGCACTGGCAGCTGCAGTCTCTTGGACACCATGACCTCTGGAGAATGGGGGCAGCCAGTGAGGACACGTCCTGGATTGCAAGATAAGTGTTGTCTTGGTTCGGAATGGGAGGAAATTTAGGAAAGTGATGCAACGCTTTTTGTTTAACTGACAATCTGTTGAACCACTGAGAAGATGGACGTAAACATGTAAACATGGACGTGAACATGTAAAACGCACATGTTAAAGATAAAAAAATCGGGGAACTGTCTCTTTCTCTCCTGGTCAGTGAGGAGGTGGCGGGCCCTGGTCCTGGCCCCGTCTTGGCCAGGCCGGGCCGGGTGGTCCTGCTGCGGGCCGGGCCCCTTTCCCACTCCCTGGGCTGCTCGCCGGCCCCCCATCGGCTTAGGTCCTGCCACGTCAGGCTCCAGCAGCTGCCGGGCAGGAAGGCGAGGGAGGCTGCAGGGCCAGCTGCAGCTGTGAAGATCTTGCCATCAGGCCCACTCCCCCCAGCGCATCTGAGACCAGAGACCCCTGCGGCCGTGCAGAAAACCAAAGACCAACCACGAGGCCGATCCTGAGACGGCCCAGCCGCAGTTACCGCCACAAGTTACCGGCGGGTCAGGTGGGCCTCAGGCAGGATGTTAAGCCTTTCAGTGCTTCAGTCATCCCTCGAGTGAGAGAAAAGAACAAGATGCAAGCATGTAAACAAACAACATGAAGACATTGAGATCAGTGAGGAAGAAGTTAAGTCCCAGATGGGAGGGGTGAAGAGAGTTGTTTTTGGAGCTGAAATTCTATTGTAAGCTATGGAGAAAATACACTTTTTTTTCCCTTATAACGCAAGAAACTATGGGGAGATGAAGGTGTTCAAATTGATATTGAGCAAAGGCCTCCATGCTAAGATAAGCAGATGTTGAAATAGTTGTGATCCCATGAAATGTTTGAACAGAGGAAGAGAGAAGAGTAGTCCTGTGTTTTCCAGAGAAGAAGAAGAAGAAGAAGGGTATCTACTTAGAGCTGCGGTTTGGGGCTTTAAGGTCACACAGGTTCTTAGTTCTTGACATCTGTAGTTTTGCAGAAATCCTGCAAAGTTTGGAAATGTTGAGGTCAGGATGCCAGTGTGGGCCAGTGGGAGTGGCTGCAAAGAGAAGCCATTTTCCATGGGAAAAAGAAGTAATTTCCCCAGGCTCTGGGGATCTACTTAGAGCTGGGGTTTGGGGCTTTAAGGTCACACATGTTCCTCATTGCTGACATCTGTAGTTTTGGAGAAATCCTGCAAAGTTTGGAAATGTTGAGGTCAGGATGCCAGTGTGGACCATTGCGAGTGGCCGCAATGGGGGCCATTTTCCATGGGAAAAAGAAGTCATTTCCCCAGGCTCTGGGTATCAGATCAGAGGTGGCATTTGTGCCTGGCTCTCAGTGCACATGGGATCGAGGTTCGCTGAGTAGCTATTGTAGGTTGTGGCCGATGTGCAGATATGTTGTTAGATTTCAGGAATACGCATAATCACGGAATATGATTATATGCAGGTGCTTTTATTGTAGAGCTCTGGGAATCAAGGGTACAGACCCAAATCTGACTCCGACATGGCTTGCAAGCTGAATGTACTTTATATTCTCTGGTTATATCACTTACATATTAATTATTAATCTTACATTGTTCTATTGTATACATTGAGTTTATTCAAGCATGAGTTTCTTATGGTCTTTCTTAAGCCCCTGACCACAGTTTCTCATTATTATTCTTACGATTAAACAGTAATTATATCTAATTACTAAACAATCATCACATCTAACAACTATACCATTTACCATATACTAGCTACATAGGTGCAGTTCTAGCAAATACAAGGCCTATACTTTCCCAGGGCCTACTAAGCTTAATTTTCCTTCTAACTCCCCAAATCCTCATGATTTTAAAACCCTTTTACTATCTTTTTCACCTTTTGAAAGGATTTTCACTTCACTATAAGTGCAAATGCTTTCACTTGATACAGTCTTTTAGTTTCTGAGTTTATACATGATGTTCTTCAAATCCAGGATTGATGTAAACATCGTCATGGATGCTGTCATGAACTGGAGGATCAGAGGATGACAGTTGTGGATCCCATGTTAGTGCCTTGATTATTTTCTGGTTCCAGGATGTCCTCTTCTGTATTTCTCCTTTTAGGACACTGTAGACTAACCAAATTACTAAGAACACAATTAATTGGATTATCACACTCTCGATGATAGACTTAATCCATGAACTCACATTCCACCCTAACCCTTTGAAGACTTTATATAACCAGCTCGTAGTCAAATCTTTTTGCTCTTCTTGTGCTTCATGTTCTTTTTGTTTTAACTGATTGATGTCATATTCTACATCTGCAGTTACATTTGGGATATGAATGTACCAATGATCAATCTGTCTCTTTAAAAATCCACACACTCCATGCTCTTTCAGAAGTAACAAATCTAAGGCCAATTGATTTTGTAAGGTCATTTTTGTGGTGGCTTGTAATTGTACGTTTAATTCTCTAAATCCTTCCCTAGTGACTCTTACCAGTCTATCTACCTGACCTGTAAGTTTGTACAACATTTCTTTATTCTGATAGTTTGCTGTAGGACCAAGCAAAGACTCTAGGGCCCACCCAACTTTCACTCCACTAGAGGGTTCTTGCCAAGTGTCATCCTGATTTTCATTATCTGGAACTTCTCGTCTTGCTTATCTGCAGAAGTTCGTGTTTTCCCTTAAATGGGGACTTTTCCCAAATTGGACATAAAGTAGGGAGGCCTAAAGTAATTTCTTTTACTTTTCCATCTACAGGTAGATGGGTTGTCCAGGTACCATCACTTGTTGCCTGTACAAATTGTCCTGGACTTTGGAGTGTACCCCTGGTACATCCTATAAGTATTTTGTAATTCACTTTACCCTGTTTGTGTTTGATGCCTCTGCAGGCACAGCCAATTTGTAAGGCTACTACCAGTGGTGGCATTTGTTTTATCTCTATATCATCAGAAGTGCAATCATAAGTTTTATTACATGCCCACCAACTTACTTTGTCTGCCTTTATTCTACTACTAGTGCCAGTGTTTGTTACTGCTGGATCTGTTTCATTTTCTGAACTTCCCATTTAATGCACCAAGGGGTGGTTGCCATGTACTGGAATTTTTGAAGTATACTTAGAGACCATGCACTGTCCCAAGGCTCTATTTGACCTTTGTGATCTTTTGCCTCACACTTCCACACCATAGTGGTTTCTGTAACATTTTCTGTAATCTTTTTATAATGTGGTAAGTAGTATTGCCATTTATTTGGGATGCCCCCCGACCATCCTATTGGATACCCTATTGTGCCATTATTTTGAAGACAGTCTTGTTGACTCAAAGGATGCAACCATTGACTTATTACTTTCCAGGTTACCTTGACTACCTGTCTTGATTCTGGTACCTGTTTACATGTGATTGTTTTGTTCTTTTGTATTTCAGGCAGTTTCGTTGTTATAATTCCCCAATTTATTGAGTCTCCCGCTGCCTTTGGTATTGGCAGACAGGCAGTTATTTTGCTAGTGTTCTGCATTTTGGCAAAATCTTTAACTAATCCAATCATTACATTCTCAGCCCGAATTGCATTGGAAACCTTTATCACCTGTGTTTCTGCCTGTACCTCCCTCTTCATTCTAGAATGAAGAGTGATTAATTGATCTTTTTGCATTCCACATCCCAAAGACCATGAAATGAGCATTGGTACAATTAATGGTAACATTCTTGAAACAATTAAACACACCTTATTCTGCAGCTTTGTTGGTCCCACAGTTTACACAGTCCGCAGTCCGGGATGGGCTTTCTTCACTCGAGTGTAGTGTATCCAGGAGTCGACTCCAGCTACCTTGACTGCTATAAAGGTGGTCAGTAGTACCTGATGGGGTCCAGTCCACTTCTCTTTCAATGATTCTTCATTCCAATTCTTAATGTACACTTCATCTCCTGGATGTATGTCATGAACTGGATTCTCAAGAGTCAGCGGCCTATTCCACACGAGGGTGCTCCAAAGTCCTGCTGAAGTTTTCCCGAGAGACAGAACATAGTTATATACTTCCTGATTTCCTGTGACATGTAAATTTGGATTGGGTCCAGGAGATTCGTATGGTTTCCCGTACAATATCTCATAAGGACTGACTGACATCCCACTCCTAGGCTTTATCCGAATTCTCAGAAATGCTATTGGTAAAGCCTGTGGCCACTGCAGTTTGGCTTCTTGACATATTTTACTGATTTGCCTTTTTAGTGTCTGATTCATCCTCTCTACCTGTCCACTTGACTGGGGTCTCCATGGTGTGTGGAGGTCCCAAGTTATTCCCAGCAACCTACTTACTTCTTTTACCACCGTGGCTATGAAATGGAGTCCCCTATTTGATGATATCCCTAGAGGTACCCTGAATCTGGGAATGATTTCTTGTAGTAACCACTTAACTGTTTCTTTTGCTTGGTTTGTGCCTCTGGGAAGGGCTTCTGGCCATCCAGAAACTGTATCAACCCCTACTAACAGATATTTGTATCCTCGAGTTCTTGGTAATTCTACAAAATCTACCTGCCAATAATCTCCTGGTTCTATCCTTACCCGAAACCCTTCCTAGTTGTGCCTGTCGTCTAACCAATGGGTTGTTTTCAAGCAGATCTCGCATTTTGACATTATTGATTTTGCCATTGTTAACATTCGTACTGAGACTAAATTGCGTTTTAGAAACTTTACCAATGCCTCTGCACCCCAATGACATTCGTTATGTTTAATTTGTAGAACCTCTCTCATTACCAAGGGGGGTACCACTATCTGTCCGTGTGCAGTTACATACCACCCTTCTGGATTCTTCCGTGCATTCAGCAAATGTCCCAATTTCTCATCTTCTGCTGAATATTTTGGCTATGGAGGTAAATTGAATTGAGATACATTAAGTTTTAAAGGTACCAATGCCATTGCTGTTTGCACCTTTCGAGCAGCCTGTTGGGCTGTCCAGTCTGCCTTTTGATTTCCCTCACAAATTTTGGAGCTTCCCAATTGATGTGCTTTACAGTGCATAATTGCCACTTCTTCAGGTTTTTGTACTTCTCTTATCAGCTGCAGAACTGCATCTTGATGTTTAATGTGCATCCCTTGAGATGAAAGCAGGCCCTGTTCTTTCCATAGAGCCCTGTGCACATGCACCACTCCAAATGCATATTTTGAATCAGTCCATATGTTCACCTTTTTCCCTTCACTTAATTCTAGTGCTCTGGTTAAAGCAACCAGTTCTGCCTTCTGGGTGGATGTATTTGGTGGCAATTCTTTTGCCTCTACCACTGTACTGATTGTTGTTACCGCATATCCAGCGTGCCTGATTTCATTCTCCATGAAACTGCTTCCATCTGTGAACAACTCCCAGTCTGGCTGTTCTAGGGGGACATCTTTCAGATCTGCTCTAGCCGCACAGGTGTGTTTTAGTACTTCCACGCAATCGTGTTCCAGTGGGCTTTCTTCAGATATTGTACCTAGGAACAAGGCTGGGTTCAAAAGGTTAGTTGTTTTTAATGTTACATCATCTTGCTCCGTTAAGATTACCTGGAATTTCATCATTTGGCTTGGGGATAGCCAATGTCCCCCCTTTTGCTCCAACACAGTAGTTACCATATGCAGTACATAGACATCTATGTGCCTTCCTATGGTGAGCTTCCTGGCTTCTTGTATCATCATCACAGTGGCTGTGACTGCCCGCGGACATGAAGGCCATCCGGCACTGACGTTGTTAAGTTGTTTGGAAAAGTAGCCCACCGGCCTTTTCCAGCTTCCCAAACATTGGGTTAGGACTCCCAATGCTAGGTACAGCCTTTCATGTGCAAACAGCTGAAAATCTTTGGACAAATCAGGTAACCCCAATGCAGAAGCAGTTGTCAAGGCCTCATTTAGTTTGAGGAAGGCCTCCTTCTGTGGTTTGCCCCAGGTAAATGGCTGCATCTTCTGGGCCTCATAGTAGGGTTTTGCAATTAGATCATAGTCCATGATCCACAGGCAGCACCACCCTGTCATCCCAAGGAAGACTCGCAGCTCATGTAGATTCTGGGGCTCTGGAATGGCACAAATAGCTTGAATATGGTTAGTACCCATTTTTCACTGCCATTGTGAGATTTCATATCCCAGGTAAATCACAGTCTGTCAGGCAATTTGTGCTTTTTCTTTAGACACCTTATATCCTTCCATTCCCAGTGAATTTAAAATCTTGATTGTTACCTTTATGCAGGTTGCTTTCTCCTCTGTGGCTATCAGTATATCACCAACATACTGTAGCAGCAGATACTGTTCTTTCAGTACTTGCCCATTTGCAGTCCAAATCTCCAGCTCCTTTGCCAGTTGGTTTCCAAATAGGGTTGGGCTGTTCTTGAGTCCTTGTGGGAGTCGTGTCCAGGTGAGCTGGGTTTTTCTTCCGTTCCCTGGATTTTCCCACTCAAAGGCAAACAGGTTCCTACTTTCTTTGTCAAGGGGTATGCAGAAAAAGGCATCTTTTAGATCAATTACTATAAACTATTTATATATCTCAGGGATGTCAACAATGTGTAGGGATCAGCAGCCACTGGATAAATGTCCTTAGTTATTTCATTTATTGCTCTCAAATCCTGCACTAGTCTATACTCACCATTGGGTTTCCTCACTGGAAATATAGGTGTATTATATTCTGATTCACATTCTTCTAAAATTTGGTATTTCAAGAATTTATCAATAATTTTTACTATTCCCTGATGTTCTTCTGGTTTTATAGGATACTGTTTGACCTGTACTGCTTTTGCCCCTTCCTTTAATTCGACATGTATTTGTTGTGCTAATTTAGATTTTCCAGGTGTATCTGTTTCCCATACTGAAGGAATTACTGCATCTTCTACTTCCCCAGGAATAGAAGGAAGTGGTTTTTCTTTAATCATTAGAATTTGTCCCGTCTTTGATTCAGGTATTTTCATTAAAAGTTCCCCATTCTCAAAGGTTATTACCGCATCAAGTTTTGCCAATAAATCTCTCCCTAAAAGGGGAATTGGACACTCAGGCATATATAAGAATTCATGCATTAAGACTTTATTTCCAAAACACAGATCTAGGGGTTGTAGGAATGGCCGATTCTCCTCCTTCCCTGTGGCCCCAGCTATTGTCGTTTGTTTGTCCCCAATTTGTCCTTGCAAATCATTTAGTACAGAATACGTGGCCCCTGTATCCACCAGGAATTTTACTGCTCTATCACCTAGCTGTATGGTCACTAAAGGTTCCTTCATATATCCTGTTTCAGGATATATCCTTTCATATATCCTGTCAGCTACTGTATTCCCCCAGGACCATTAATTTTGAAATATCCTGATCCTGGCTTGGTTGGTTGCCCTGGTAATACTGGTTTGGGCACTCATTCTTTCAGTGACCTTCTTGTTTGCAATAAGCACACTGGTTAAATCCCAATCTTGACGCTACAGTTCCCCCGTGTTCCCTGCCAAGTCCACCTCCCCTCCCCAGTCCATGGCCACCACTGCCACTCCCTCTGATGCATGGGTTTCCTTTCCCTTGTATCACTGCCAGGAGATTTTGCTGTTGCCTTTTACTGGTCTCTTTTTCCCTGTTATTGTATACCTTCCAGGCTACTTCGAGCAATTTATCCAGATTTCTTAATTCCTCCCCTTCTAATTTTTGCAATTTCCTCCTAATATCATCCTGTGACTGCCCCAGGAAAATGAGAGCGAGCTAAATCTTTGCTTGTGGTGCATCTGTTTGGAGATCTGTGTATTTTCTCGCTGCTTCCTTAAGCCTTTCCAAAAACACAGTAGGGGTTTCTTTCTTCTCCTGCCTTATCTCATACAATTTAGACGAATTTATAGTCTTAGGCACAGCATTCTGACCCCCTGTCTGGACACACTCTTGATATTTCTTCAGCCTCTGCATATGCCCAGGTGCATTAGGATCCCACCCTGGATCCTCGGTTGGAAAATTATCATCTAGAGTTCCTGTTACGAGCCTATTTCTGATATCCTCCCTTGCCCTTTCCTTGGCTGCTTTAAGTTCCATCTCTTTCTCTGTAGAAATTAGGATATCTAATATTACTTGTATATCATCTCAATCTGGATTCTGAGTTTTTATAATCATCTTTACTACCCTTGCCACTTTATTAGGATTTTCCCTACAAGTTCCAGCTGATTGTTTCTAAATTACTAAATCTACAGGCGAAAAAGGTACTTTTACAAACACCAGCCCCTACCTTCCTATTCCCTGTCATAAGGGGGCAATCACAGTCCACTTTTGTCTACCCAGATCTTTTCTGGCCAAAACCAGGGCAGGCTTTGACCAACTCCCAGTCCTATGAGATACTGGTGTCGCAGATTTACTTTCATCTCCACTATC
The DNA here is from genome assembly GCF_024509145.1 of Vidua macroura. Classification (NCBI taxonomy): domain Eukaryota; kingdom Metazoa; phylum Chordata; class Aves; order Passeriformes; family Viduidae; genus Vidua; species Vidua macroura. The sequence goes on from NC_071594.1 coordinate 893,999, forward strand.
GCTATCTCCTTCACTTATCCTCCCCCCTTCTTTGTGTCACAGTTAAATTTAGATCATCTCCAGGGGAAGAGGGGTCAGGTGATGGTGGGAGAGGAGGATAGGGAGAGAAGGGTTGAGTGGGTGAAATAGGGCTAGAGAAAATAGGATTGGGTGAAGCAGGTGATGAAGTAGGGGTAGGGGCAGGCAGGATAGGGTTAGGTTCTCCTGGTCTTGCGGGGGCTACCTGTAAATCAACATCTGTATCATTCCTCCGACTCAGACTTTCTTTCAATGCAAGACATCCTAAACAACATTTCTCCTTCACACAAACCCCACACTTATCACTTGCAGATACTCTAACCACCATCAATCCACATTCAACCTGACATTCTGGCTTATCTTGCAAGTAGAAAAACAAATCAATATATGGAACCTCATCCCATTTTCCTTCACGCTTACAAAACTACATCAATTGCAAAATAGTGTTATGTTGCAAAGTCCCATTCATTGGCCACTTTTCACCACTCTCCAAGACATATTCTGGCCACCATGTATTACAGTAATCAATTAACTTACCCCTACGTAAGTCTTGCCCAAAATGACCCTGTTTCCAATGTGCTAATAAGCACCCCAAAGGAGAAGTACATGGTGTGGGGGCATTGCTGCCCAAAATACCTTTAAGCTTCTCCATATTACAGCTACAAGACACCACACAATGCCAAACCCGCAATGCTTTCATGATGACTAACGGACAGCGCCTAGGCAATACCACAGGAATTCCTTTAACCCAACCGAGCGTAGCTTTCACTGCATCTTATCGGCAGGTACCAGACCAGAGTAAAAGCACCTTACCTCTCTCCCGGGGATGTTGTGAGCAGCGGAGGGTCGCGGCGCTGATGGGCTCCCCAAGAGTCCCTTGGTGCCAGCTGGAGTGTGATTGGGTCGCGGGGTCCTCAGCAGCGCTCGCAGGGTCTCATCTGGGTCGCCAAAATGTTAGCGTTCAGGAACACACATAATCACAGAATATGATTATATGCAGGTGCTTTTATTGTAGAGCTCTAGGAATCAGGGGTACAGACCCAAATCTGACTCCGACATGGCTTTCGAGCTGAATGTACTTTATATTCTATGGTTATATAACTTACATATTAATTATTAATCTTATATTGTTCTATTGTATATTCAAGCATGAGTTTCTTATGGTCTTTCTTAAGCCCCTGACCACAGTTTCTCATTATTATTCTTACGATTAAACAGTAATTATATCTAATTACTAAACAATCATCACATCTAACAACTATACCATTTACCATATACTAGCTACACAGGTGCAGTTCTAGCAAGTACAAGGCTTATACTTTCCCAGGGTATTTTCCCAGGGCCTACTAAACTTAATTTTCCTTCTAACTCTCGAAATCCCCATGATTTTAAAACCCTTTTACTATCAACGTGAGTGGACACTCCCGAGTCTCTGCCGAGGCTGGTAACTGCTGCAGCATGGGTAGCACAGCAGAGGCACAGAGCACGAGGAAACCGAGACAAAGGTATATGGGAAGGACACTTTTCTGAGTCTCCAAATATTTAATCTCGAAGTGGGGCAGAGCAAGTGACAAATGTGAACCTGAACAGACTACTTTTATAGGGTAGAGGGAACACGGGGAGGACACAACCTTTGACCAATACAAAGGCATTAGGGGAGGGGTGCAGGGTAAGGGCTCCCCAGTAGAAGCCAACATGGGGAGGGAGCAAACGTTACAATCCAATTCTGCTTCAAGGAAGGGATGAAAGACAAGGAACACTCCAGAACCAAAGGGTTGTGCTATCTTAGACAGGGATAAGACAAGGGAACAAGGGAGGTATGCAGGTGGATTGACATGTGGATTGACATAGATTTTGGCAGGGAAAACTGTGGTAAACAACTCAGGACTGAACCATTAGGGAAGCCAAATGGGGTACAGAGACTGAACCACTACAAACTTATAACCAGGAATACAGTGTTGCAAAACAATGAGCGAATAAAATTCAACAGAGAGTCTTATGATCTTCTGGAGCAGTGGAGAATCATCTTCTGTGACAAACATCTGTGTTTACAATCTTTTTTCTTCTTCTCCGACACACTACCCGAGCTTGATCTCTTTCCTGTCTCTGAGCTTCTGGGGAAATATCTCTAGGTGCTGCATTTTGGTGACTTGATGAATGGCTTGACATTCTTGCCAGGAATCCACCTTGGGCCAGATTCTGCAGACACACAAGCACAGCCTCTCCCCCAAGTTACTAATGGAAATGGACCCATTATTTGTTTGGATTTGGGGTCTTTGATCAGCACAGGGGATTTCTCTGTGAACTGCTAGTGTTGGAGAAGTGCCTGACAATGGCGGGGGGGGGGGGGGGGTGGGGAGGGGGGTGTTTGCTCCATAAATTAATTACTAAGAAAATTGATGACATAAAGACCCTTACATAATCTTTCGACATTTGGAAGTGTTTCAACTCCCCCATGTTGCTGACTAAAGACTCTCTTGAGTGTACGGTGAGTTCTTTCTACAACAGATTCTTCTGTTGGTGAGTGAGGTATGCCACTGGTGTGTTTCACCCCCCATTGATCTAAGAGCTGTTTGAAATTTTTGGAGGCAGGACCATTATCTGTTTTGACGGCTTGGGGGGATGCCTAGGGTTGGAAAACGCTAGAAGAAAATGTTTGGTAACATCTTTGGCCTTTTCTTCTGAGTGGGCTGATGTGAATACAGCCCTAGAGAATGTATGTATGGACACATGAATGTATTTTTGTCTCCCAAACCGTGTGTAGTGTGTGACATCTGTTTGCCACAGTTGTAAACTTTTGAGGCCTCGGTGGTTAATCCTGGCCCCCATGGAGGGCAAAGCAAACTCCTGGCAATTGAGGCAGGAGCCCACGATTGCTCTTGCCTGTTCCCTTGTGATTTTAAACATAGGGCTGGTGGTGAAAAAACTGATGGCTTAATTTAGCCTGATTAAAAATGTCTGGTAGGGTGATCTGCACTGCCATGGCTAAAATATCTGCTTTCCGGTTGGCCTCTGTAACTGGTCCTGGGAGGTCAGTGTGTGACCTCACATGCATAATGTGATATGGTTGCTCTCAGTGGGAGAGGAAGTATGTTAACTTCAAAAGCAAGCTGTACAAATCTGGATTTGGCACTTCCTTTAACAAAGAATGTTCTGCTCTTTCAGCTATCCCAGCAACATAGGCTGAATCAGTAACCAGACTCAAGGGTTGTTTGAACTTCTCAAAGGCTCTGAGAATGGCTGCAATTTGTGGGGATCCCTGAACAATCTGAACATCAGACTCCCATTGCTGAGTGTCAGGGTTTTTCCATGTCATAACTGACTTGTGGAATTTTCCAGAGCTATCAGTAAAAACAGTCAGTGCCTTTAAAGGAGTTTGACTCTAATGGTTTTGGGACCAAATTAAAACACTCATTAGATAGTTTGTGTTTCTGCAAATGGATAGACATTTGACCTGGGTAGCTGTCAAGAGCGAACTGGAGGTGTTCATTGGTCTGGAGCAAAGATTCCAGATTACTTGATGTCAATGGAAGGTAAATGCATGTGAACTCACCCCACTAGGGTTTTGAGGCATGATCTGGCTTTTGTAATGAGCTGAGCCATCAGCTCTTGGGGCGTAGTGATATTCTTACATGGTTGGTGCGATCAAAACACCCGCTCTGTGATTAAAAGCTGATCCTTCAGAGCGGGGTCCCACTGGAAAATGAGCCCATGGAACTGGAAAATGAGCCCATGGAACTTGGGTGACTTACCCAAGATGACAAATTGGAAAGGCAGGGTAGGATCAGCATGGTGGGCTTGTCTTGTGGATAGTGCCTCTGATACCTTTTAGATTGCTACCTGGGCTTTTGGTGTGATCATCTGTGGTGAGTCAAGGTCATCAGAGCTTCTCAGGAGGTTGAAAAGGGGTGCAAGGTCCTCAGTCATGATCCCTAGCAGTGGACAAACCCAGTTTATGCTCCCACATAGCTGATGAAGGTCCCTCAGGGTTCTCAGGTTATCCTTGATGGTGAGCTGCTGGGGTACAATGGTCCTTTCACCAATTTGGAGACCAAGATGGGTGCACGGGCAGGTGCACTGAATCTTCTCTGTAGCAATTTCAAATCCTGCTCCTTCAATGGATTGAAGAGTCTTTTTTAGAACAATCTCCAAATAATAGTCAGTCTCAATGCATATTAAAATATCATCCATATAGTGAAAAATTATGGCATCAGGGAATTTTTCTCAAATGGGTGAGAGAATGTGGGCAACAAACATTTGGCAGATAGCTGGTAAATTTTTCATCCCTTGAGGAAGAACTTGATACCTTTTTAGAGGGGCTTCTCTATTAATTGATAGCACAGAAAATGAAAGTCTTGGGGCTTCTCTGGGATGGAGAGGGATATTAAAAAAGCACTCTCTGATATGAATGACGAGTGCCAGTTTCCAATCTCTCAGGAGCATTGAGGGTGAAGGTAGGCTGGGTTGCAGAGGGCCTATGTCTTCAATGACCTCATTGACCTTCCTGAGGTCTTGCAGGAGCCTCCACTTGTCTTTGCCTGGTTTATGGATGACAAAGACAGGGGTATTCCAAGGGCTAATGGATGGTACTAAGTGGGCCTTGGACAATTGCTCCTGTACTAGGGATTCAAGTGCCTTTAACTTTACTTCTGAAAGGGGCCACTGATCAACCCATACTGGTTCATCAGTTTTCCTGGTGAGGGGTGTGGTAGGGTACACCACAGTGGCCCCATCTAGAAATCCTGCAGTGGTGAGGGCATTTCTAGCCTTGCTCCTCTTTGAGTCAATAGGTCTCTGCCCCATAAGGTGATAGGTGGCCTTACCATGAAAAGTCTTATTGTGGCTACCTGACCTTCAGGTCCTTCAATAAGAATTGTCTGTTTGCTCTGCATAAAGGTGTCAGCTCCTCCAATACCAGAGATTAGTCCATTGGCTGGTACTAGTTCCCAGCCTTGTGGCCACTGTGGAGCGGGCAATGATGGTCACGTCTGTTCCAGTATCTACTACTCCTGGAAGATAAACTTAGTCCCCTTTGTTAAACAAGCCACACTATAAAAGGTCTACCTTTTGAGACAGAGCTAAAATTTAATACGTTAGAAATCCATTTAGATTTAGGTGAAATGTGCTGCTTTTAGCTTACTAACATAAGTAAAATATACTGTTTAGTCTAATAATTACAATAACAAAACTACCCCAGCTAAAGAGAAAGAATGCAAATTTCCAAGCTAAAGAGATAAGAGATAAGAAAGACTCCTCAGACCTTAAATCAGACAGGGCAGAGTGACCCAAGAATTCTTTCTGTACTTTCTAACAAAAACTGAGTACAAGTGTAATTACCTGTAAGTGTAACACAAAATCAACAGAATTAATTTGCATGAACCTTTTGTAAAATTCTATAAATATGTAAATTGTTAAGAGTAATAAAAAAGGAGCAGGAGTTCTCAGGGGCACACAGGTCCTTTAAAGGGGAATGATTCCCCACATGCGCCCAGCGCTGTAATAAATATACCATCCCTACAAATCTTTAGAAGAATTGTAGAGTTTTGATTTTTCATCCGTGTTTCATTATGGCGAGCCTGCCAGGAGGGCTTCTGTCCTTGCAGGGGCAGAGGGGAGAACAGACCTCCTTGGCATTCCCCAGGGACTTTCCCTGGAGGGAGCTCCGCTCTGCCTTGGCTTGCCACCTGTGGAGACAGACAACGACCTGCTGGTGTGCGGATAAATGGTAGGTATATCAAAGGGCCCTGGGGGGAGAGAGAGAGACAGGACTGCTGATAAATCACTCAAGACACGTCTGAGTGCGCAACGTCGTTCCTGTGCCTGCAGGCAGCCCAGCCGATAGGGCAGCTGCACTGGAAACGGGTTCACTGTTCTGATAGAGCGGCAGCTAGCGACTCTAAAGGTGAGTCAAGTGAACCCAAAGTTTGTGTGCTTGTAGTGTCCGGACATTGTGTGGTTAACGTGTTTGTAATCATGTGAGTACGTGGTATACAAAGGGAGTGAACGAGCGAAGGAGTGGGTGTACCCGTGGTGTCGGGGGGAAGTTCTATTCGCATCTGAAGCGGCCAGGTGAGGCCCGAGGTGCCGGCTGAGATAAGCTGTGGGGGCAGGGAGCGCCCCGCAGAGAAGTGGAACAAGTAGGGAAACATGGGTGAGGACATTTATTTTGTTTAAAGGTGGTGATTTGTGTAGACTGTGCACATTTTAACCGTAGCTAGATGAACTAAGGGGGTTCCTCTACTCCAGTAGCTCAGACTTGATTCCTAAAATTTTACTGTGTGCTGTTATTCTAATTGTGTCCAGAGTATGTAGAGACCAGAGGAAGCTGATGTAGGTAAGTGCTGAAATGTTGTATGCTGTGTTGTGTTGAGAAGAGTGGGCACTTTAAGAGAAACCACCTTTCCCAGTGAGTTTGTGTAGTTCTTCCCCCGCATTGTAGTAATTTGATTCTCAAGATTGTAGAGTTATGTTTGTAGAGATTTTAAGATTTTGTTTGCAACAAGTGTAGCATTTTCTGCAGAAAAGCAACAGTATGGTGATTTATGTTTAACTGTGGTAAAGCAAATTAAAGGAATTGCAGGAATTCCTCTCCCACAGCAACTTAAGCACTGACTCTCGTAAATTGGAAATAAGGAGGGGGCATCTGTGTTTGTGGGCATATCAGAGTTTTTGCTGTAACAGGCACAGCCTTTTGCAAGGCAGCAAAGTAAGTGTCATTAGAAACAATGCTTTAATTAGGTTGTGCAGGAAGAGAACTGGAAAAGACTGAGATTTTGTAAAAGAGAGGTTAAATAACGGAAAACACCGAAGTGATAAATGGAATAGCCTGCAGGCAATTCCCGAGAGTTTTTTAGTACATTGAGAGACTAACCTTACCTAAGTACTATTGCAATGCAGAGTTTGTGAGAGGGGCTAGTATTATTGTTCTATGCCACAAGTGTATATTAAAAGTTCCTGATTAAGCCAATTCAGAACCTAAGATCCTAAAGCTTATGTGTAAAAAGTCACATCTAATACCTGCCACCTAGAAGTCTGTGTGTAAAAAAACTGAGAAAAGACTGTGAGGCTTAAGTAAAAGCAAAACTGAATAAAGAATGAGAACTAACCAGAGCAAAGAGTTTCCTGAACTAACCCCTCTGGCAGGGGACTCGCTAAGAGAAAGCCACCAGTAGGGGCAGCTCAGCAAATAAAAAGATTTATAATTCCTTATTAAAATCAATGCTGTTTTAAGACGAGAAAGCAAATAAAGTAAAGTCTTGTATGCTGATATGGTTTTCACCTTAAAATATCACCCAGAATAGCAGAGTAACAGTGGGTTCAGAATTCCCTCTGACCCACTAGTGTTAGCTCTTAAAAAAGAAAACAGACCAAAGAAAAGGCAAATCAAACATGTTGTTCAACATACAGTATAAGGCAGCGATGTATAAAATCAGACAAAACTTATAATCCTGAAACACAAAAACGTACATGATTTGTAAAAGGCTCCTCCTAAGGTAACGAAAGATGAAGAAGACATCCCCAAAAGAAAAGAAGACTCAAGCTCTGAAAGTATACCCAGTCAAACCCATCCCCCTCCTAGCAATCCAATCTTATCCAGAACTAAGTAGTAACAAACCCCTCTGCAAGAAACAGTAAGACCAAAAGAAAGGAAAAGGGAAGAATTTTAGTTGATACAAGAACCATATATTCAGTTTTAAATAAAGCTTTAGTACCTGTAAAAAATTATTATTTTGTAGGGTAAAGGACAACTAACCAGTCTGAGAAGGCATACTTTTACAAACCTTTAAAGTAACAATAAAGTATTTACAAGTTTTTGTATATACCCAACTCGCTAAACGTTCTAGAATGAGGGGGTTACTCTAAAAGTAAATGATCAAAGGCACATAAAAGTGTTAAGTTTAACATTAACAGCCATTTAAAAAATAGTAAAGAAATATTAAGACAAGTATTTTCAGAGGTATGGGCCTCTGATGTACCCGGGAGGGTGAAGAACACCCCCCCCCACCCCAATAATAATCAAGCTTAAAAAAAGGCACAACCAATAAAAAATAAACAGTACCCCCTAAAAAAGTTAGACAAGAAATCAGGCCAAATTATAATTAATAATACAAGATTGAGAACTGTCAATAAGATAACAAAGGATTTTACTATTTTAAATCTAAAAGATGCTTTCTTCTGCCTCCCTATCCACAAAGCCAGCCAAAAACTTTTACATTTAAATAGAAAAGACATAAAAGCAAGTGCAAAACCCAGCTCACATAGTCCATGTGCCTCAAAGCTTCAAAATTCCTGCACTCTGTTTGGAGAACAACTTGCAAAAATCCAAAATCCTAAGAAACTCCACAATAAGAAGAAGAAACCTTTCAAATTTCCTGGAACTCCAAGGATACAGTGTATTAAAGAAAAGGCACAGGCATGACAAGGTAGTGCCGGCTGTAGGTTTATAATTATAGACTGTTCATCAGATAGAGATCTCCAGTGGACAAAAGAAGTGACACAAGCCTTTCACCTTTCACCTTATTGTAATAAGGTATTATGTTGCATCCGGGTTTGGTGTTCAGATTATTTCTCTTTATTTCAAATTTACGAGAGTCAGTTGCAAACAAAATCTTAAAATCTCTACAAACATAACTCTACAATCTTGAGAATCAAATTACTACAATGCGGGGGAAGAACTACACAAACTCACTGGGAAAGGTGGTTTCTCTTAAAGTGCCCACTCTTCTCAACACAACACAGCATACAACATTTCAGCACTTACCTACATCAGCTTCCTCTGGTCTCTACATACTCTGGACACAATTAGAATAACAGCACACAGTAAAATTTTAGGAATCAAGTCTGAGCTACTGGAGTAGAGGAACCCCCTTAGTTCATCTAGCTACGGTTAAAATGTGCACAGTCTACACAAATCACCACCTTTAAACAAAATAAATGTCCTCACCCATGTTTCCCTACTTGTTCCACTTCTCTGCGGGGCGCTCCCTGCCCCCACAGCTTATCTCAGCCGGCACCTCGGGCCTCACCTGGCCGCTTCAGATGCGAATAGAACTTCCCCCCGACACCACGGGTACACTCACTCCTTCGCTCGTTCACTCCCTTTGTATACCACGTACTCACATGATTACAAACACGTTAACCACACAATGTCCGGACACTACAAGCACACAAACTTTGGGTTCACTTGACTCACCTTTAGAGTCGCTAACTGCCGCTCTATCAGAACAGTGAACCCGTTTCCAGTGCAGCTGCCCTATCGGCTGGGCTGCCTGCAGGCACAGGAACGACGTTGCGCACTCAGACGTGTCTTGAGTGATTTATCAGCAGTCCTGTCTCTCTCTCTCCCCCCAGGGCCCTTTGATATACATACAGACAGCACAAAGTGACCCAAGTGTTCTTTCTATACTTTCTAACAAAAACTGAGTACATGTATAACTAACTATAAGTATAAAGCAAAATCAATCAAATAAATATTCATGAACCTATTGTAAAATTCTATAAATATATAAATTAATAAGAGTAATAAAAAAGAATCAAGAGTTCTCAGGGGCATGCATGTCCTTTAAAGAGGAATAATTCCCCAGATGCGTCCAGTACTGTAATAAACATACCGTCCCTACAAATCTTTATAAGAATTGTAAGGTTTTAATTTTTCATTAAAAATTAATGAAAAATTCACTTGGCCCACAATCTCTGCCCAAAAAACCATAGGGTTTTCTGGCAAAATGTCAGTCCAGGTGGGAATGAGGAAAGCTTGTGCAATGAGTGTGCCCTTAGGAAAAAAAACTAGGTGGGTCTACACATGAGACCGTCATAGTAATTTCATCCCTTGATCCCACAGTTTGGAGTTCCAGAAGTACTTGCAAATTGCCTGGTCCATTAATAGAGTTCCCTATGATTTAGATGTCCCTTGTTCTGTCAGAAGGTCCAAATTTAGCAGTTGGAATTTGGTAGATCGCCTCATCATCAAACTGGATGGAATTTGGTAGATCTCCTCACCATCAAATTGGATTACCAGTGTGCGTCGTGTCCCTGCCTGAACATCTTGGTAGATCTCGGAGAGTCAGAACTCTTTCTCATTGTCACAGACAGTCTCTTGGTGCCTTGACTTTCCGAGATGGTGGGGAAAGAGGGTTTGGCATTTGGTGTTGTCACTCAGGGCCACCCTGTGCTCTGCTGGAAGTTTCCCTGGTGTTTCTGGTAGGACAGACGATGCTGAACCTGTTGGTGGTATTGAAACTGAGGACAGTGTTTAAAATGTTCTTTACAGTCTAGGCATGCAGTGGAGGGACAACTAGTGGAGGGGTGTTTCTGTAAAAAGTCTTTATCACATGCCACCTTGAGATGGCCTAGTTCATGGCCTTATAGCATCTGACATTTTGTTTATTTTGTGCCACAAAGGCTTCAGCTACTCCTTTGCTGACTGCCAGGGCAACTATATGTTCTGTAGTTGTGAGACAGGTACAGGCTTCCACCATTTGCTGAATGGTGGGTTCAGGGTCTGGAGGGAGTGGTCTCATAATTTTCTTGCATTCCTCATTTGTGTTGGACACTGCTAGTTTACTGAGCAGCTCTTCTCTAGCCCTTGAGCAATCAACCTGCTTATCAATAGTGTCTTTTAGTTTGTCTATGAATTTAATAAATGTGTCATCAATACTCTGACGAATGTCAGTGAAACTTTGTTGTGGGGTGGTGCCATCAAGTGTGGAATAAAGCATTCTGAGCAGCATTTTTACCAATTGCCCTGAGTAATTTGGATTCCAATTTGGATCCTGGAGAGGGAAAACATCCTTAACATCCTGTTGTGTTGTTCTACAAGAGTTCTCTGCTAAGTCCCCCGCTGTTTTCAGAACTAACTGTTTTTCTGTCTCCATTAATACCTACAACAATAACTGTATATCAGACCAGTCTGGTTTATGTTGCTTAATCATATATCTTAACCTTTTGGCTGTTTTTATCGGATCACTTCTAATAGTTCTTGGCAATTCTTTCCCAGCCCTCTAAGTCAATCATAGAAAAAGAAATTTTAACTAATATCCTTTGGTTCCCAGATCCTACTGGCTCTCATAAAGGGGCTTGTATTATTTCCCTTGCTTGTTTTCTAGTCTGGGATGCTATGGGACTGCTCACAAAAGGTTCTTCATTGTCACTATCACTATCAGTCAATAGGAGATGTGACAATTTTTATAATTCGGAAGTAAGTGGAGGAGTAGACGGCCCAGCTTGTCTCCCTTCCAAGGGAGCTGTATCTGCTCCTCTCCTTAGTCCTCCTTGCTCCTCAGGGGATGGCTCAAATAAGTCCAGTGACTCTTTCTTTTGTGTCTCTGCTTGATAAATCTTGTCATGATGCATGCAGCGCTGGTTGATTGAGCACGTACTGCAACATCGCTTAGGTTTCCCTCTACTAGCTGTGTTTTCTTTTTCAAGGGCTAATACCAGGGGAGCAGAGGGGGCTCTAATTCCACAATCCCTCTACCATTCAGGATGATTTCAGAGGGAAAAGAACATGTGTGCATATGAAACCTCACTCCATTTCCCTTCATGCCTGAGGAAAAGCATAAACTGCAGCAAGGTGTTATATTCTAAGGTCCCAGTGTGTGGCCATTTTGCTCCATTTTCCTGTCTGTGTAAAAAGACCACTATTGTGTGCAGTACTTCACTAGCATGCATTTGGATTCTATGCTTCCCAGGCCTGTAATTTCCTTCCAGTAGGCTAAAATACAGCCCAGAGGACTTGCCCTAGGGATTTCTTTGCTCTCTCCTGATCCCATTATTTTTTCCTCCTTGTTCTGTTTCACTTCCACCCAAATCTCTTCTCGCACTCTTGCACAATCTTTTTCCCAACCTTCTTCTCCTACACTCCAAATCCCCGGGACTAAATGTGATTTTCCACATAAATACTCTAAAATTTCTGGTTCAGGGTCTCCCTGACCCTGCAGCCAATGCTAGGGACATGCAATGTGTCTTCTACCAGAGGAACAGTACCAACGGTCGCCGCAGGACCTGCACTTAACCAACACCCACACAAGATATTGCCCTTGCCTGCACAAACAGATGATTACACCTCTCCTGTTCATCTGGATATTCAAATCCTTTGATGCTGGCTGTCTTCAATCTAGTGCAACTAATTTCTCTGCAGAGGTCCTATATAGTTCTTCTAAATAAACCTGCTGTTTTCCCTTATTACCCAATTACTCTTTGGGGTTACAAATTGCCAGGAATCAAGTCCAAGCTACTGGAAGAGAGGGACTCCTTCCACCCATCTTGCCATGGTTGGGACAACCGTGATTCCACAACGCTCTCGTACGCCTTCACTCTCTCCTTAAAACACACCTCACAGCAAACCCTAAAAACAATACTCACAGCAAGCAAGCAAACAAACAAACAAAGCAAACAAGCAAGTAAACAAACCTTATAGACAGCACTTCACCAAAGTAAAACACAAAACCCTTAAAGAAACAATACTCCCGGCAAACAACACCAAACAAGCCCTAAAGACAGTACACAGTAAAAGAGAATATGCAAGGTAAACCACACCCTCTTTGCCGGCGTACACAGCAGTTTGCTGCAATTATAACTTTTGACACAAGATGGCAGTATTACCTCAAAAACACACCACCGCTTCACTTTGCACCGCCGTGTGTCTCAAGCACGCACACAGCCAAACACAATACACATCCAAACTTTTTAAAACTCGCACACCAACCAAAATAGCAGCAATCAAACAGGAATTCACTCAGTCCACCCCTAGAACTGCTAGCAGCCACTCCACCGGTCAGCGAATCCCTTCCCCCACTGGCCACATGTCCAACCAATGGTTGCTTGCAAGCCCAAACCCACCAGGACCCTTTCTGTGTTCTGAGACGTCTCTGAGCAGCTTATCAGTGGTCCCTACCGGGGCCCCGCTTTTTAAAAGAAATGCATACTGTTTCTCCACTGCTCAGGAGGTCGTCTGTCTTTGCAGTGAGCGATCGGAGAAGCGGAATCCCTTCCAGGGAAAATCCCGGGGGTGCACCTTAGGAATTCCACTGCTCAGTCTGTCCTATGGCTGGCAGAGAACCAGAGTCACCAAAATAATATGCAGAAAGACTCTAAAACTCAAAGACAAAGTGAGTTATAAAGTAGATATGTATTTTTGGCCAGACACACATGGGATACTTCCGCAAAGGCATGTGCATCTACTCACTCTCAGCATTATTTTTTATCATCTAAAATGTTGCATATACATTAGGTCTTGCAATACATTTGTGCATATTAATTTCCTGGCTCCACCTTGTCCGCTTTATATGTTAATTATCTTATCAGTCCCTTACACCTGCATACTTGTCTCTGGTGGTCATCTTGGGGTCCTTGGGGGTTGCAGGGGGATGAAGAAAGTAGTCTTCATCAGAGCTGACCTCCTCACCCTGTCTTCTTGCATGTGCTTACTGATCCTTTGGTCACAGTCCAAACCATGAGATTGGTTTGATCTGGGTTGGGGGTCCAGAGGAGCCTTGTTATCTTGGTAGTCTTGTAACTTTGTCCTGTTTTGATGAACATCATCCTTTCCTTATCACACATCCTTGTATTCTTTCATGTTATATTCGCACGTAACCCTGTCCCCCACATATACTCTGTTTTCCTTTTACAGGTAGTTAGCACAGTAAAATGCAACAAATATTAAACAATATTTCATCTAAATATCTATTTCTAATCAATACCCCTCTAATTCCTAATCCCATGTCTCAGAACTGCACTCACCCTTACAGAAACTGCATTTGGATCATGGCATTTTCTGATTCAAGGGCAATTTTAAAACAAAAAGAGAGGAAGAGAGGAAAAATCCAGCCCAAGGTCAAAGACTGAATGAAAAATCCAAGGCCTCAAAGGTATTGAGCCACTTAATTCCCATAATCTTTTATCACAGGCTAGAGTCTCAATCCCATGGATTTTCACCTGCCAGAGACCATTTTCCCTGGCTGTCAGAAAAAAGTTCGGAAAACTAAGAAAAAACTGGCAGAAGCTGGATGGTCCTTTGTTTTTTTGTTCACAGAGTAAGTAAGTCCTTTTGCAAAAACCTGAGCTCCTTAAACATGTAGGGCAGAAAAAGGAAGAATTATTGCTCTTTGAAGATGGCAATGATCCATCTCTGATAGGCAGACTCGCACTAACACACAAAGATGCTCTCCATGGACCATCAAGTTGTTATAGATGCGTATTATAATATTGGCTTTTCACAAATATTAAAATGGATTTTATATGTGTATGTTAAAGTAACTTTGTTATAAAGATATAGCTTTTATTTCTGTTGTTAATGAAGCTTAGACATAGTAGGGACATAGCTATGCTTGTGTTAAAATGCCTGCTTGGATGGGATAACATCCAATAAACATATGATGAGGACATCTGCTACAGATATGCCCATTATCAGCTCTCACCATCTGAAGAAAATATGGTCCAAGGCCCAAATTGGAAGTGATAAAGAGAAGGAGCCAAAACCACAGCCAAGAGACATGCATGCCCTAAAAAGGGGGACCCAAGGAGGAGCCATGTAAAATAGTTTCTGGAATATGTAAACTAGTTTATGGATGTGCATAAGGGACTATGAATATGTAAAGCGCTGATGTAATGGAAAAGGTATTTAAGGGGTACCCCCGAAGGTGACAGTGTTGTTACAGATGAGTAAATGGTTGGTTCTCGTAATTAAAGGGTAAACATTACCTGTATGGTAAAAGAAGTTTTTAAAATGTATAGTTATGTTACTACAATGTGCTCTCCCCAGTATGTGTTATCATGGGATGGTCTTGGTAATCCGGGCATTTGGGAAGGTTGGCTTGTTGCTATGGCAGCACCTGACCTCCAATCAGAATGTAAGAAAAGTGACTTCTACCACTGGACAGCAAGGAAGGAGTTGACTGATGAGGCTCTAGGGGGCGCTAGAGATATAAAAGGCAAAGCATCCATCTTGAAAAGGAGGCAGCCACGTGGTGAGCAGCCATGAGGGCAGTTCCCAGGCCTGTGAAATACAAAGTTGTGTTTCGTGTCAGGTAAATAAAGGCAGCATGTGTAGTTGTGGTTATGAAATGTGTGAAACACGGTCATGGGACAGCTATAAGGATGAGTTCTAATAAACAACCGAGGAAAGCAGGGAAGAAGGCTTTTGAACCAATCTTTTGTTTGCAAATAACAATTATAAGTCTTAAGCTGTTTTGTAATAAGAACTTTTG